>NC_081411.1:200855616-201455616 GCF_030272615.1 Cryptomeria japonica | reverse complement strand
AGCCACCTCCCTACTTGAGTCTTGGTCTTTATCTATGAAACAATTTTTGTAGGACTTTAAATATGTTTTTGACAAGTTTTATTCCTTATTGTCATAAACTCTTATTATTTTAATACCAAATGAAAACAAGGGTTGATTAACTGCACTTTGTCATTGTTGGCAAAGGGGGAGAAGTATTCTGGTATTTAAAATATTGATGTATGTTTAATGTCTATCTCTGTATGCAAATAGTTATACATTGTATTGTTAGCTAAAGGGATAGTGTATATGCTTAGGGGGAGCAATTTTACTTATAGCATGATTTTGTTGTAAAACACTTAGATATCAAAATTTTCCTAAGTGTTGCTATCAATGCCAAAGGGGGAGATTGTTGGCATTTTTTATGATTATGTTGTGACTGTCATTGATGGACACACACTTGCATTGAGATCACTTTTATATGTATGAGTCAAAGCTCAACCAAAATTTGTTGAAACCAGTATGTTGTATTATAGTCTTTAGACTATTGGTGTTTTGCAGAATGTGTTTACCGGTCTTAAGCTGTATGTTGACTCCAAGCGGTTTGTGGATCTCAAGCGGTATGAAGGATCAAAGCGGCAAAACACATATTTCCTAGTCTTCATTTTTGTCAAACCAGCAACTGGTATTTGTGTAAACTGAAAATACTCTGATGAGTTAGCAACCGGTATTCTGTGATGAGTTATCAACCGACATTTTGTGTTGAGTTACCATCCACCGATTGTTTGACGGTGCCGACACTCTGGCGGTGCTTTTTGTGTCATGTTACCAAGTATATCTAGATTCATTGAACCTAGGAAATTGGATTGTAAACCTATTGGACCGACATGAAATCAGATTCCTTTATAAGGACATCATGTTTAGGGTTTTAGGTGGTTGCTAGGGTTTTAGGTGGTTGATGAGTTTTTGTAAGAACAATCTTAACTATGAAGATCAAGTTTTTGAGGAGTAATACAGTGTGAGTTACTGAAGACTGAAGTAATTCTGAAATGCATTAGCTATAAGCCAGAATGGATCTAACCAAGCAGTCTGTGCTATTTGCTAGATCACTCACTTGTTGATTACTCACATCTTTGACAAGTCTGAAGCCCTTAACGGGGTAGGCTCAAAGTAGCCTTTGTAAAATACTCTAACAAGGTGGTTCACATCTGTGGATCCAAAATCCTCTAGCAAGGTAGTCTTTGATTGGACTTATCTCCTAACAGAGATTGAGATCCCTAACAGGATCTGTTCTAGTAAAGAACATTGTATGACCTTAACAAGTCTGACCTTAACCAGTCTAGTTCCTATTCTGCAGATAGTTACTTGTGAGTTTCATCTCACCATGGTTTTTCCCATTTGGGTTTCCACGTCAAATTTTTTGTGTTATGGTGTTATTGCTCTTGTGGGTGAATGTCTTATTTGCATTTTGGTTTGCATGTGTGTTAACCGGTTTGACTGTTAAACTATTCTACCAGTTTATCACTAGACTGTTTAAGTATTTAAATACAGTGTTTTCTGGTATACTAATTCACCCCCCCCTCGTAGTATTCATCACACTAGATGATCAACCTATCCTTGAGGAATTTATATACTTGTTTCCTTTTGAGCTACTTGGTATGCCACCTAGCAGAGAGATTGATTTTCACATAGATCTTGTACTAGGAGCCGAATCAGTTTGGAGAGCACCGTATAGGATGACCACTAATGAGCTTAATGAGCTCAAGATGTAGCTTGAGGAACTCTTAGAAAAAGGTCACATTCATCCTAGCATCTCCCCTTGGGGTGTACCAGTCATCTTCATGAAGAAGAAGGATAGATCCCTTCAGTTATGTATGGATTACAGATAGTTGAACAAAGTGACCATCAAGAACCGATACCCTTTGCC
The DNA here is from genome assembly GCF_030272615.1 of Cryptomeria japonica. NCBI lineage: Eukaryota > Viridiplantae > Streptophyta > Pinopsida > Cupressales > Cupressaceae > Cryptomeria > Cryptomeria japonica. Next base: position 201,453,731 of record NC_081411.1, on the reverse strand, counting down.
CACGATCAAAGACTTATTTAATCAGCTTCAGGGTGCCAATGTATTTTCTAAGATAGATCTGAAGTCAAGGTACCATCAGTTGAGGATAGTAGAGAGCGATATCCACAAGACCGCTTTTCGTACTAGGTATGGCCACTATGATTTCACCGTGATTTCATTTCGTCTTACGAATGCTTGAGCTATATTCACGAGTCTCATGAATGGGGTATTCTGCACTTTCCTTGACCAATTTGTGATTGTGTTCCTCGATGAAATATTGATATATTCTCAGAATGAGAAGGAGCACTTGAGGCAGGTATTACAGTGCTTGAGAGATAATCAATTGTATGGTAGTTTGTCGAAGTGTGCATTCTTTAGATCAAAGGTCAGATATTTAGGGCATGACAGGAGGTAGCTTTGATTTAGAAGAAAAAGAACCCTTGGGTACCCAAAATCTATGATCATTTGCTGAAGGTGAAACCCTTACCTCTTCCAACAAAGTAGACATATATTTTATTTTTACAAAGGTACTATTACATTCAACATTGTATGCATCCATCTTATACAATGGACCAAATTTGACACCTCTACCAATCGTCATAGGACCTCTAACCATTTTATATCTTGCATTAGGAAAAACTACCTACACATCTGCATCTATTAGTTTTCTTATACATAACAAATTTTGTGCTATTCTAAGGATATGCAACACACCATTAATCATTTTTATTCTACCATCAAGAAACCTAATTCTAACTTCACAATGATCAATAACACTTAAATTAAAATCATCACCCAAGTACACATTACCTCCATCAAATTCATCATATTTACAAAGCCAATATATATTCGAGGTCATATGAAATAATGCACCTAAGTCAATTAACTATGCATGATTACCTACACAAGTTGGCTAAAGCTGCAATGAACATATCACCATCTTTCTTCTCAAACTCATTGTAATGTCCCACCCCAGGTGGAACACTAGGAACTTCCACTGAACAACCTACTTGTTTGTTTAGATTAAAAATACTACGTTTTTCTTTTAAGGTGCTCCTTCAGAGCTAGATGTGAGTGAAAAAGTGTGTATTTTGTTTGGGTTTGGGTTTTGTAAATTTTTGCGAAGCAATGTGAAACTGAGCATATATTGCATATAACTCAAACTAAAATAAAGCAAGAATTTGAAAGTAATGTCCCACCCCAGGTGGAACACTAGGAACTTCCACTGAACAACCTGCTTTTTTGTTTAGATAAAAAATACTATGTTTTTCTTTTAAGGTGTTCTTTCAGAGCTAGATGAAAGTGCAAAAGTGTGTATTCTATTTGGGTTTTGATTTTGTAATCTTTGATGAAGCAATGTGAGACCGAGCATATAAAACTGATAATAAAATATGGATTTATAATCTTGAAAGAGTAATTTTCATATTTACTTCAGTTTAGGAATATAACAAAATTCCTCTAGGGATTACAAAAAGGTATGATAAATAATGCTACTAACCCTTATAAGCATACTCGATAAGGTTGACCATCATAGGAATGAAGTATGAAGGAGCTATTAAATATTTGCAAGTCTGGTTTGTGTTGGCAACCAAGTTGGTTACTCAGAAAATGAATTAAAATGTTCCAATTGTTGCAAATGTGATGTTGATGGTGCTGATATATTTTTCATGGTTTTCATTGATGTCAACATATGGTTTTCTGAGTTGGTGATCCAGAATATGTTTCTAGAACTATTTGGTGCTCTGGAAGTTGTGCTCCAGATGTTGTTTAGTACTGACTAGTAATTGATAGTGTTGTTTGTGGTCTGGATTTCTCCATTTTCTGGATATGGTGTTGATTTCTTGGGTTCATGTTTATCTCAGTTCCATTCTTGTTTTTCTAAGTTGAGAAGTTCTATTTTTGGGTCTGGTCCGATCCAGAATCGGAGACCATGTAATGACATTTGTGTAGAGTATGACTTTTATTTTAGCTCTAGTATTTGTGATGGATGTGTAACATGTTTATCTGATTGATGAAGTGTGTTGTGGTATAGTCCACTTCCCATTCCTTTCCACCACAAGAATGCTTAGTGTAGACCTATTTCAAATTATGTTTGGCCGACTTGGAAGGTTATGTAGTCAAGAGGATAGTATAAAGTAAAGGATGATTAGAATGAATGAGGTATGGAAGACATACTAGATTAAAAAGCTAAATCTGACTAATGTTTGATGTGAGAAGTTGTGTGAAGGTGTGTAGTGTGTTGTTAGGCACCAGAGGTTGTTTTGGCATTGTTGTTTGTGGTAGGTGTATCATAGTGGTGGATTTTCTTTTCTTTCTTTCTCTTCTGACAGTGAGCCATTCTGTGCAGTGAGCATTCTAGCATTGAGCCATCTTTGTAAAAAATCACCTTAACTGGTGTCACCCTAATAGGTGTTATATATTAAGAACTAACAATCTCTATGGTTTTTCCCTTCTTGTGTTTTCCATATCATATTTGGTGTTCATTGTGTATGTATGTGTGTGCTTTCATGATTACATCTGTTCATATTAAAAATTAATAAGTTGGTTATTCCAGATGTGTGAATGAATTAAAAGTTTAATTGACAATTGATTCACCCCCCTTCTCAGTTGTCTGAGAATTTAACACCAACTTCTTCAAAACTAATATGAAAACTATCTCAATCTACTAGTGATGACTTGTATTTGTAGACCCAACATTTATGATTTAGATTAGTGTTCTTTCTTGGCTCCAAATATCCTCAAGGAGGGTCATTGACATAGGTAGACACCTCTCTTAGTAGCAACAAAACTATCCAAATACTAACTCTAAACTACTCTTCTAATCATTGTAATCTATAAATAAAAGGTTGCTTTCTAGCTTATTGAAACTATAAAAAGGAAGGAGAATACTGATATCTCTCCACTCTAAGCAACCCAAGAGGGGTTGTCCTAGCATAAAGGCACGCCACTTAAAAATTATGTTAAAGTTTCTCCAAACCCCTTCCAGAAACAAATACAAATACCTTCAAATTGTTGGAAATGGAGTTTCATACAAACCCAATCTGAAAATGCATCAAAAGACTCTTTTTTATTTCTAGCAAGCCAAATAGGGGGTGGTTAAACAAGCAAGCTCCTCTTTCAATTTTCTATCAGCAAAAACCTCTTCCAAAACTGGTTTCTTTATAGCCCAACTGAGATCCCCAAATTAGAATCTCCATGTACACTCTTGGATGGTCTCTCACAACTACAAGTATGTTTACTTATGGAGGATTTCATCTCCAATAAGAAGCTCAAACCCTAAGCTTTATACAAGCTCCTCTAAGGAGACAAGAATAAGATAAAAAAACCACATAACATCATACTTTCTTCACTTCCAAGACTCTTTTATCCTTCCTCAATGCTATGCCCTATTTAGGGTTTAAACATGGGTGCCCACTTATGGCTTTAGGTTGAGTTTAATTTAGAGTTATATTAACTCATTATATCACTTTATTTAATCTTAATGAAACCCTTTTTAAAATAATTCATTTTAACCTTTTTTTAAATAATTCATTTTTGCCTTTTAATGCCCCTTTAATATCTCCAATGGCTTTACTATTAAGTCAATTTCATGACAATAATTATGGCTTTTTTTTCAAGTCACTTTATTATCATAGAAATTTCACAAATAACTATAAAATGAGTGAACTCCATTTTCTATCTCCTAGGACGTCAAGCAAGGAAGCACCTCACTCTCTCTCTAGACTCATGTATGCCTTTAAAGGAGATATTCTAGGGTTTAATGCAATTTTAGAGTGGAAACTTGGAGATAACAATACCGTTGACTAATTCCACCCATGTTTACTCTAAAGTTCCCTCTAAAATAGTAAAAAATCACCAGTATAGTGTCCTCTGCCCATCCTTATTAGTCTACGAGGACTTTGTTAATAGACTGATCCTGATCTGTCAACTCTGGCTAAGAAGGGGACATTACACTCATTATCAGAATCAGATTTCTTTTTTCTTTTTTACCAATTTGTACTCCTTAGGAAAGTCTTCAGGCTTACTACAATTCCTTAAAAATAACTTTGGACTTTCAAAGAGATTTGGATTTTTCCTTAGATGTGGATTTATCATGCTTCTCATTTTTCTTTTATTTTTCTTTAGGTCTTCTATGAACATTTAGGGCCTCCCTGGCACTGATGGATACCTTCCTTCCCATCTCTTCCAAAAGTAAAGTGTAGACACCTAAATTTGTCCATACTTGACCACACCCGATTTTATCCCATTCTAGCCAATTAAAAGTTATTTAATTTATTCTTCATCTTTAATTAAATAAATTTACATTTATTTTATTATGTCTAACTTAATTAATTGATTTAGGCTAACTAACAAAGTTAATCCCATAATGTGTTGGTTAAGTGGTGTTCATGTTGTAGTGACCATTAAGGTTCAAACCCTCATTGTGCCATTGTGATCACAAGGCATGTGCCTTCGCTGATTGAATGTGCTTGTAGGTTTGAGCCTTAAAATTATTTTATGGGGATGAGGTATCTTGTTTGTGACCTCATCGATTCATAGCTTCAGGTCAAAAATAATTTCATGTGGAGTTAGAGGGTGTGTCATTCCAATGTCACTGATCACATAAAAAGTTTACCAGACACTTTTTTTAAATTAAAAAAAGGCTAATTAACCTCCATTACCATTTTTTTCATATTTAATTCCACCTCAACCCCAATCTCTATCCACTCAATCCTAGTCATTGAGTCCATCTACATGGATCAAGATCTAAACTTGTCATCATGTAACAAGTGCCTTTACCCTCTTCTTTCTCACACGTGTGAGCATGAAAGGTCACTGAGTTATGTCACTTTCTCAAGACAAGGAACATACCTTTCCAATAATAGTATAATTTATCAAGACACATCATGCAATATGTCATGTTTAAAATGTATTATTATTAAAAAATAAAATAAGTTAGACTTGTCTATTTTGTGATACATAGATTGCTAGATGCACTAAATAACTTAATTAAATTTATTTGAATATTTATTTTTTTCTTACTATCACAACCCAATTCTATACAATCATAGTGTGTCGTGTATAATACAAACACTAGATACATAAAGTTTGACCAAGACACTCATAGAAATAGAAAAAACATATATTATAACAACATGGAAACATAGTTTTTCTAATACTTATTGTTTGGTCAATTGTTAGCTATTCTTCTATGGTTAGTTAATATTCTACTAATTTGTTGTGGTGATAACATTTTAGGAGCCTTTTAATCAAAAGCAATATGTAATAACCTAGCAACAAAATGATTTTTTAGTAAAGGTAAAAATGCATTGAAAAACCTATTAAAGGTAAAAATGCAAGAGATGAGGACACAGAGAGTGAGGTTAGTGGTTTTAAATTCGATTCGGAGACTGAAGCAGACTCAAAGGAGCCAATTAAAAAGGAGAGGAACAAGGCTAAGAGGAAAAGGATAGTGGTGGATTCAGTTATTTTGGAGTATGGGGCCAAGTCCTTTGAAGGTAAATTCATCAAAAATAAGAAAGGGAAAGGCACTAGAAAGAAAACCCAGAGGAAGAAGAACATCAACAAGTGAGATAACAAAGATATTAATTTTATTTTGATTAATTTTGATGAGGAGGTAGAGGAGAATAAAAATGATGATGGGCAGGATAAGGAGGGGGATGAGATTCCGGTTGTGGGCAACAATGAGGATTTGAACACTCAAGGTTTGTAGAAAGAGAATCAAGAGGACAAAAGGGGTAAATCTAGTGATTATGTTGGAGAAAATGAGAGTATTAAGGGTTTCTGTGATACCGTCAACACAATGGTGAAAGACATAGGTAGCTTGAAAAAGATATGAATGTTGTCAAAAGAGCCACAATAGGTGACAAACCCCTGTTTGAAAATGTTAAAGAGTTAGTGGTGGTAATTAATAATGCTAAAGCCATTGAAAGCATGGTGAGTAAAATTATTGCAACTGAAAATAAGGTTAAGGAGATGGAAGAAAATAAGGAGGTGAAAGGGATGGAAATTGCTATGAACAATCTGGGCAATAGAATTGACAAGATGGAACTCACTATAAAGAAGATAGCTAAACAAAACTTCCAAATTCAAGCCTCGATGGACAACATGAACATTTTGATTAACATATTTGATAACATCAAAGAGAAAGAAAGCCACAAGGATCAACTAGACAAAAAAGGTCACGAGAAGAGGACTAGAGCCAATACCAGAAATAAGGGTGACATCAAAGGTCTAGAGCTGGATGATTTAAAGACCTCTGCGGACAACATGAAGCAGATGGTGGTCCACGCTGAAGATATCATGAAAAATATCTAGCTATCTCAGTCTCAGTCTCGGTCTCTATCTTTGTGTTGTCTTTTTGCTTTCCTTTCGCTGTCTTTTTTTGGCTCTTCATGTTATGTGTGTTGAGATCCCTTTTTGTTCAGATGGGATCAATTTTTTTTTTTGAAGTGATCAGGCATGGTTCTTACTAGATCTTTGTCTCTCCTGATATGTAAAAGGTTTGGGCTCCTTTCAAAAACCTATTTTTACTTAATCAAAATAAAATGATTTTTTAGTCTCACATGCCTCCAAAGAGGCCTGCATTTACTAATTATATTGATAAGAAAATATTTTATATTTCCCTTTGTATGACATACAATTACATTAAAGAATCATTGTAAAAAATAATAGTAACATGGAAAATTAAAATGAAAAATATCACATCTTAAATCCATCAAAACTATAAATATTATTACTATAAATCTACCAATAGGTCTATAAGAAATAAATGTAAATCTCATATGAATAAAAATTACACTATATTTGAAACCATGGAGATCTAAACTAAATTAGAAAATATCAACTTGAGCCACTATCTCACCTATCAATAATGTCACATATAAAAAAGTCTTTGAACACAAATACTGATTTAGAAAAACAATTAAATTGTCAAAAAAATAGTACCCATGTGTAAGATTTGGCTATGAAGGTAGCCACCCAAGATTTGAAGACCTAGTGGAAAAAACATTAACAAGAGAAAATCAATATGATAAGAATAAAGTGTATTACTACCAAAAATGCAATACAATGGATGATAGTACATAGGATACCCCTTGGTTAAATAGGCCAAAGTGAAACATAAGAAAGCATAAGATTAGGACAAGTGTAATAATATTAGGACATGAGGCAAGAAGTGCTAACTTATTGCCCACCTAACATGGAAAATTTATAGTGTGATATGTCCACTAAAGTTGGACCATCCACCTAAGGTTGAGAAGTGATAACATGATAAAATCACCAAAGGTGGAAGTTCCATATGAAGTGGAAAGTGGTAGCATGATAATAGCATCTGAAGTGGGAATGTTCTTATCCCCAAACATCATCTTGAACTTACCCTAACCCATGATCTAATAGTTAGATTTATCTTTAAGATTACATCATCGCCAATAAAATCCTCATGATTAGAGAATCAATCATTTTGAGGATTCATAATACACTCCAAAATAAATTAATCATCCATCTTTGCATGGATGTGACATAATAATTCTAGAAGCACATTTAACCCTCTTACTTGGAGGAATCTATTCTATGGAAGGAGTTCAATCATATGTTTATCTCTATCTTTTATCCTTTTTATTCTTTATAATTTATTTTAGTGTGTCCAATATCTCCATAGTTCAAACAATTCACCTTATATTTTTTAAAGGATTTAGATCTATATTTGGAATTGATCTTGCCTTTGTCCTTCAAATGAACTCTTTAAACAACCAAACCATCTTCAATAAATTTAAAAAATTCTTGCCTCATTTGTTATAATAATATGGCTCCATCCACCTTCTTAAGATTTAACTTAGAAACAATACTATTCATCATCATCACAAGGTTATCATATTAGTTTGAAAATTAAAATAATATAATACATTGGTCCTCATAATCCACCATCACACCAATATAAGATGAATAGTTGATAAAAAATGTTTAAATATTTTGAAGGTGTTTGATCATTGAATCTCCATCTCACATCTTAAAATAATGCAACTCTTTGTGCATGAAAATTTTATTTTCAAGTAACTTTTCTAATATAAAGAAACTAATTTGTTACACAATGAATCTTCACCCTAGAAAGTTAAGAGGACTAAATTTAAAAAATATTGACAAATGTTGGACCTAGTATGTTGATCAAATGTGTCCTATTATTCCCCATTCATAAAAGTAGGCTTATAATTAGCCACTATAATCCACTTATCATGATCCACAATAAAATCCTCCACTTTGAGCTTCCACAACCCAAAGTTGTGACTCTTTAAATTTTTAATCTCCTAGTTTGCATTAATTATCATTCTATGTACTTGAAAATAAGATACACTTATAGAGAGCTACCACTTGAACAAGGATTATTATAGTAATGCTGAAACTATAAGTTCTTTTTTGTCATGTATCTAGATAAGCTTTTTTTTTGGTAAGATTTAGATAAGATTGTTGAACACCCAAGAAGTTTAAGAGGGGGCGTGAATTAGTCAAGAACTTCAAAATATATTATTAATAAACAACATTAAATCAATTAGCAATAACACATCAATCAACGACACATAAGGATCAACCATCAACACATGAACATTAAATTTACATGGAAAACCCGAACAGGGAAAAACCATGGTGAGAATCAGACTCACAATATGAATAAAAATGTTTATAATGTTTTAGGCTTACTACCAAGGAGCACCAACACCTAAGGACTTGCATAACTAAGGCACACAACCTTAGGCAAGAAACAAAGAGGACTTGCTCAGCTGAAGATCACTTCTTCAATATAAGATATAAACTCTTGCCAAAGGACTTACTATTAGTCAACAACAAATGAAATAGCTGAATTGAAATTATGAAGGACTCTTCTAAACATGAAATTATCCTTGAACAACTGGATCAAGTAACCAACATCATAGAAAACATTTATGATAATCTTGATTGTCACAACACATTGTCTTGCAGAATATATCATCTTCAAAGCTCTTCTCAAGGTGACTTTCACACAACTAGAAACTCAAATCTACTTGCAAATCATTTGCATACTTTTCTCACACAATTCACTTCTTATTACTCCATCCATCCACATATCATAAATATGAAATACTAAATTGAAATTCTAATTATAGGTCGACAAAAATAGAATAAGTAATATTACACAGAATAAGCCACCTGCACCTAAAATACTCAATTCGGTCCTCTCCAAGAGAAAGAGGGAACCAAAAAGTATTACAAGACATCCTATCATGATCAATCCAACAATTTTCACATTCTAACACAAACTCCAAAGTCATTACTAAATGTAATGTGTAGAAATAACAACCAGTCGGCCACATAACCTCTCCCAATGCAAAATACTCAATGCAGATCTCCACACACCATGTTGAGACCCAAAACAAAATATCAACATAAATCCAAACCAAAATAATACGATCCACTAAACTACAACATAATTAGCAACATATATGGAAGGCACCAAAAGCTTTCTATACCATCTTGAATACAAGATGACAACCAACACCAAAAATATTAACTACAACACAAAACATAACTCCACAACTAAGAGCATATTTGGACCAACATCCATCCAAATAACTAGGTTTGACATCAATGACAACCATACAAGTTCAAGCTTCCAACAATCTCCCCTTTGTCATTGATGGAAACACTGTCACAACTCTTGACAACACCAACACATCACTTGATCATAATAATCTCACAACAAATCTCTACAATATAACAACAACTCTCCACCCCTTTGACATTAATGACAAAGGGTGCTATAAAACATACTAACCAACTCACACCATGACTCCCCCTGTGAGCGACAAAAACATCAATCCAGGAGACAAAGATAAGCACCAAGTCTTCCCCTGAAAAGATGCACCACTAAAAATGCATCTAGTTAGAAAAAGGAGGGGCAATAAGCCCTAAATTTTACCTAAGATACTCAAAAGTATCCTTCACCAAATTCTTAGTAAAAATGTCTGCCACTTTCTCTATTGTAGAAATGTATTATAGTCTGACTTCTTTCTCTGCAACCTTATCTCTTAAGAAATGATAATAAATTGAGATATATTTAGTTCTTGAATGCATAACCAAATTATTTGAAATGTTTATATCACTGGTATTATCACATATAATAGGAATAGCTTCATCATATACCACTTTGGTATCGTCGAGAGTTTGATTCATCCATAAAAATTGAGTACAACAAGATGTTGTAGCAATATATTTAGCTTCTATAGTGGATAATGACACTGAGTCTTGTTTCTTACTTATCCATGAAACCAATCCATCTCCCAAAAAGAATGCACCACCACTAGTACTTTTCTTGTCATCAATATGTTCGACCCAATCAACATTTGTATATCATCTCAGTGAAATCTCCATCCTTCTTGTACCATAGGCCAAAGTCTTGAATTCCTTTCAGATATCTAAAAATCTTCTTCACTGCTTGATCATGAGTTTACTTCGGACTATCTTGAAATATTGCAACCAAACATACAACCTAGGTAATATCTGGTCTAGAAGTAGTAAGATATAATGGTCCTCCAATCATAGATCCGTAATTCTTCTAATCAACATTTCAAGATGTATCATCTTTGCTTAATTTATGTCCAACACCTATAGGGGTAGTAGCAGGTTTACAATTCTCCATATAAGACTTCTTTACCATCTCTTTAACATACTTATCTTGAGAAATAAAGATTTCATCATTCAACTAACCCACTTGAAGACCAAGAAAAAATGGCATCTCCAAATATAGACATCTCAAATTATTTTTGCGTCTCTTCTGCAAATTCTTTACACAAGCCATCACTTCCTCAAAAGATAATATCATCAACACAAGAAACAAAAATCAACAACTTAATGTGTAAAATTAAATGTAACTTGTGAATAGGGCTAACCCTATTTTGAACATTGTAACTTGTAAATATAATAGGGCTTACCCTATATTGTGTGCTAAGTTTTGAGCATATTCATGAAGCCGACATACGGTGTATAAGGTGGCTAAGTTACATATGTATTCAGGGGTTCATCCAAGCATAATATACATTCATTCCTTAGCAAACCCCTTCAGTAGAGCATCAACAAAATACATTCCTTTAGCAGGACAATGAATTATGATCTAAAGGGCAGAAAACTATTCCCAAAGGACACTAAATCAATTCTAGGACAACGAATACACTTCAAGATCAGTGAATCCATCTTCAATAATAAAAAACTAACACTGGAGGAGCAAACTTCAATTATGGTTAGTGAATTGTCTCCTTTGATAAGCAAATGGTCATCAAATTGTCTTCCTTGATTAGCATTCAAGTATACTGCAGATAAGTTCATTATTCTGTTGTGTGTGCCCTAGTTTTGATTCATTATACTATTGTGCATATACTACTATTCTAAATGATTCAAGTGTTGAAGCTGAATTGTAAAGATACTGACTGATTATTGCATAATAAGATCTGAGATTTATAGCTGGGTTTTTCACCTTCAAGAGGGAGGTTTTCCCAAGGTATTTTGGTGTTCCTTGTGTTCATTATTTTAATTTTTTTGTCATTGCTATCATCTATCTGATCCTAAAATTAACATGGTATCAGAGCCAAGGTTGACTTAGTTATGATCAGACTGTGTGATAGCATCTCTCCTACTTCACCTTTTGAAGGAGGCAATATTTGATTTGATTTAAAATGATCTCCACTAGTGAAGGTGCATTTTCAGACTTACAAATCAAGACCTAGACACTAGCTAGCAAACTTCATCAGATTTTGGAGCAATTTTCTTATTCTTGGAAGTGAGTTTAGATATCAAACATGGGTGTGAATTTATAAGACCTGATTCAAATTTCCAGATTTAGACCTGCATCATAAAAGTCTGGCCTAATAAGTAGATTATAGGTTTGATGCAAGCAAGGAATAGGAAATATGGAGCATGGAATGAAGAACTTTTCCAGCACATGAAAGGGGAAACACTTACAAGATTCATTCTCCAAAATGGTGAATCAAGTGGAAGATAACCAACTAGGAACACAAGAATAGGGTGTTACAACATAGAGAGGATGAAGAATAAGGGTGTTTCCTGATGATTTTGTGGAGAAAACGTAGGAGTGAGTGGATGGAAAGATCTAGCACAATGGTGTACCAACAATAAAAGATAAGTATTCCTTTGTTGTTTGTACCTTTAATTAATGATCATGAATTTTATGTAGAGTATAAATTCATGCAATTACATTGGATTAGTGAATCTTGTATGCTTCATTTGCATTGGATGAACTATTATTAGTCTCCTTTGTAGCTGGAGAGCTTCTAGGTTTCCTAGCAGCACTTTGTATCATATTAAAGTTGTCACCAGCCTTATTGGGTATAACAGTGTTGGCATTGGGAAATTCTATAGCAAATGGTGCAGGTGCAAAGGCTGGACAACTAGCGATGGCTATGGTTGGTTGTTATGCAGGGCCAATGTTTAACATGCTTTGGGCTGGTACATGCGATTCACTCAACCCATGCATATCCTTTTGAGTATTATTCACACCTTCATTTGTGAAGATTTCTGAGAGTGACTCAGAAATAAAAGGACAACTACAACTCGATTGTGATGATTGGTCACATTGATTTCATTCTATATGCACATGGATTGTAATGGTTCCTTGAGAGGCATGGTCCTATATTAAATATACTGGTTGGATAATGTGTCTGAGAAATCTGAGTTGAGCAGATTGCTTTCTTCTTGTGGTGAGATTAGCACTTCCGGGAGCAGTAAAGATGAAAGGAAGATATTTCAGAATCAACAAAGATAAGTTATATTACTTCTTTAATTGATCATTCAATGATATTTACCTCTTAATTCACTTGTAGTTTGATATAAACTATTATTAATCTTGTTAAAATGCAGGTTGCATTGAGAAGAAAATAAATGATGAATTAATTATCTAAGATTGATGAATTCAAGGAAGAGCTTGAGGCATCTTGTGAGGAAGCTTTGCAGGTTGAAGGATGGAGACACAACTTGTTGTCATGGGATTGAGTGTGACAAGTATGGCCACATTTCTTGAGAGTGCAAATTTAGGTCTACTCCTCTAGCTTCTTCTGCGGAAGCTGACATAGGGGAACCTCAGGAGGAGCCAAGGTCAAATGTAAACTCAGAAGGGTTCTTGTTCTAAAAGGAGGCTTTTGAGTGAGCCTGTCATTTCAGATTTAGAGGGATCCTGACATTCCAACTTCAGAGGGAGCCACATCATCTTGAAGATTTTGGTAATGCATTCTTCTTTGTGAGAGAAGTTTGAGGTGCAAGCCCTTGGTAATGCATTCTTCTCTATGAGAGAAGTTTGAGGTGCAAGCCCTTGTTAGTACATTCTTCTCCGTGAGAGAAGTTTGAGGTGAAATCCCTTGTTCCACCCTTTGTGAGTAGGTATGGTGGATCCACCCTCTGTGAGTAGGCATGGTTGATGTGATGTGAGAGACTCCATGACTTGGCACTTGTGTTTATTCACCCTCTGGGAGTAGCCATGGTGAACATCATGTTGAGATGATGACATCACATTGAGGATTCTATGATGGGCACTTGTGTTCACTTGTTTCCATTCATGGGAGTAGCCATGATGGACCCACCCTCTTGGAGTAGCCATGGTGGTTGTGTTCACTTGTTCCATTCATGGGAGTAGACATGATGGACCCACCCTTTGGGAGTAGCCATGGTGGTTGCCACTATATGATTCAGATATTGAGAAGGACTCCTCCACCTCCATCAGATCTCATCCACTTGATTCTAGTGTCAACTTGATTTTCTAACATTGACTTGAAAACTTGAAAACTTTCAAAAGCTTCAATTTTTTCTCTAAAAAATATAACCCATGTCATTCTAGAATAATCATCAATGAGTAACATAAAATTCCTTTCACCATTAAGTTTTCTTATCCTTGTAGGGCCACATAGATCTGTATGAATTATCTCCAATGGATGTGTCGTAGAATAATCCTTGTTCTTGAAACTTCTCTTTATTTGCTTCCTTAACCAACATTCCCTGCACACAGTGTCAATACTCTTGATAAATTTGGTAAATTTATTACTGCCTTAAAGTTACTAATATTCGTCATGTTATCAAAATTTAACATGTCCCATCCTCTTATGCCATAACCAACATTCATTACACTGATTTAGATAACATTTGTTTCCACTTTTGTACTTTATTAAATAAACATTTCCACTTTTCCTAATTCCTTATGCCACCAACTTTCTAGTTTGTCCTTTTCTAATCATACATTCGGTATCGATGACCACAACTTCATAACCTCTATTGGAGATCTAACTAACACTCAACAAACTATGTCTCAAAACTTTTACATAATAATCACCATTGGTTTTATGCTTACCATTAATCGAGATACTTCCTATTCCACAAATTGCTGCAACTTCCTCTCCTTCAAATTTCACTAATCTACCATTATACTTCTTCAAATTGCTAAACTTGTCTTTATCTCTGATCATGTGATTTGAGAATCTAGAGTCAATGATCCATGATCTTGGTTCCAATTTAGCATGCAATGCAGCCTTCTCTTCCGATCTTCCAAACCTATCCTAATTCTTCTCTTCTATAGCCAGGAATAAAGATTCTTCATTCGAGTCTTCAACATTTTCTTCTTTGGATGAATGTGCCTCCATAGAGGAAAAACTTTTTTTCCCTTTACCTATACCATCTATTATTTTCTTAAAATCATGTCTTCTATATCTACTTTTCTTTTCATCATTATCATATTTTCTCAATTCTTCTTTATATATACATTTAGAAGCATTGACCAATTCTTCCACAATCAAAGCATTTCAAGTGCAACTTACCTTTATACTTTCTAGTTCCTCTCTTTAGTATTCTTACAAAGTTTGCTTCAATCTCATCTAGGTTCTCGCTTATTTTTGGTTCATTTCTTGATATCTTTGAAACATTAAATGAATCTTCTCTTTGATAGGATTTTATATCTTCCATCTCTCCAATCTCATAGGTAGACAATGTTCTGGTAAGCTGGTCATTTGAGTAGTTATTCAAGTCATGACATTATTCAATAGCACACTTCTTTGATTTGTAGGGTTTGGTCAATGTAAGCAAGATCTTTTTGATGATATCACTTTGTTCAAGCCACCAACAACTCAGATAGCTTTCATGGCATCATTTAATCATTCTCTATGTATCTCTCAACACTTTCATCATTAGCCATTCTAAAACCTTTAAATTTCTACTTCAGGTTCAAAAGTCTTGCTTGTTGGGTCTTCAGATCACCTTCATATGTATAACACAACTTGATCACAATTCCCTTAGCTTCTTTTGTTCCGTTAACCTTTCCAAATACTTCATCACTAAGACACCTAATAATTATTGTTCTACCTTTTGCATTTGTCTCTTGAGTCTTAATTTCATCTAGAGTTGATGGTCCATTATGAGGGTGTTGATAACTTATTTGAATAATCTCCCAGGTTCCATTTTGCAATGCTTCCAAGTAAGTACATTGTTTCCTTCCAATAACTAAAGTTTGTTCCATCAAACATCAGTGCTTTAACATGAAGGTCTTGTGCTATCTCTAGATCTACCTCAAGCGGTTAAGCTTTGCAAAGAGGAACCAATGCTTTGATACCAATTGTTGAACACCTGGTAGGATTGAGAGGGTGGTGAATTGGTTTGGAACTTCAAAATATATTATTGATAAATAACATTAACTTACTTAGTAATAACACATTAATCATCAATACATAAGCATCAACAATCAACATATGAACACCATATTTATGTGGAAAACCCAAATAGGGAAAAGCCACAGTAAGAATAAAACTCACAATATGATTAATAATATTTACAACATTTTAGGATTACTAACAAGGAGCACCAACACCTAGAAAACTTGCAGAACTAAGGTGCACAACCTTAGGAAAGATACAAATAGGACATTCTAAACTGAAGATCACTTCTTCAAGACAAGATACAAACTAGTGTTGAAGGACTCATTGCTAGTCAACAATGAATGAAAGAGGGGATGCAGTGAATGTTATCTATAGTGTGTGAGAAGGATGTTTTGTGATGTTTTTTTTCTCTTGTACATGAGGAATAATGTATATGTTGGGTGCACCATTTGGTTTGATTGTGCGTACGAGTTGAAACGTTGAACTTGTAGAGGATCGATGATATTTCCAAGCATGTTTATTATCTATTTTTCTCACTTTCGTAGTAACCAAATGATATGCATTTATAACTTGGATAGAAAAAGAAATTTTATACATAGAAATATATGTTTGTGCAAGAGAAGACAAATTTGGTTGTGTATACTTACTAGTGTATAAAATCATTTAACATCTTTTATTCTTTTACATTGGACAACATAGAAGATAAGTTTGAATATAAAAAATTGTATTGTACAGGATTATATTTATACATGTATATATTTTTGATAGACATATATGCATACATAAACATAATAATCCATTAAGATATATTTGATTGGATTCAATCTTATTATTGTGCCACTTTTGCATTGTGTCACAATTAAGAAATGGATTTCAAATTCAGGGAGAAGCAATTATATATGATTTTATTGATTCATTTACCTTGGCGGTTTGAAATGAATATAAATAATTCTTATATATTCATAAAAATAAATATCTAATGTATCTAATGTATATATGTATGTAAACATGCATGCATGCATGTAGATATCTAAGTATATATTGCCTATTTTGGATATGTTTGTAAATATGTATGAAAAACTTGATGCCTAGGTTGGTTATTATGGCAATGAGTAATCAAATTTTCTTTAGGGTTTTATCATAAATGTTGTACCTTCATTGTTCATATAAATAATGTTCCTACATGAAGCCCAAATTGAAAACATAGAAAAACCAAAAATATATAATAAAAATTTATTTGTTTAATCAATATGAAAGAGGATAAAACCCTTATTTATTTGCATTTGCAAGTAGTTAAGACCATTTAGTGTTAGCCATAGAATCATGTTAGAAAGGTGACATTATCTGAATGTGTTATAACCTATAAAAGAGTTTTAATATATTATGCTTGAAACTTAAGGAAGTATTATACTCATGA
Organism: Cryptomeria japonica; assembly: GCF_030272615.1. Classification (NCBI taxonomy): domain Eukaryota; kingdom Viridiplantae; phylum Streptophyta; class Pinopsida; order Cupressales; family Cupressaceae; genus Cryptomeria; species Cryptomeria japonica. The sequence continues at coordinate 201,436,664 of NC_081411.1, read as the reverse complement.
GTTAATCATAAGAATGTATTAGCATGTGGCAATAGCTAAGATCTGTGAATTGTGAATACACAAAGTGGAAGTTCTTTGTAAGAATTATAATTCAATAACTTTGGTCAAGTTGGCAAGAGACACTGCATTCATGATCAAATATTTTCATTGATGGAAACTTGAGTCAGATATTCAATCTCCAGTTCATGATTCATTCATTTTGGAAGATTGATTGGGGCCCAATGAGGTCTGGTAAGAAGAACATTGTATCTGGCAGAGTGTTTAGTTTTGTGGTCAGCGGATTATTTTGGTTGAGTATTTTTCCTTGCAGATCTGGGAGATGTATTGTGGATATGAAATTTACCTTATTCCAGGTTTGTGGCCTCTGGTGTTAAGTTTGGTGTTGGTTGGAAGATCCGATTGATGGTTTTTCTAGTAGAATAATGTTTTGGTGTAGTAGCGTGTGAAGATTCATTATGCGGATCATGGAGAGTAGTTTTGATGGTTTTTTGTGTGTTCAAGGTTGATGAGCCAACATATGGGAAACATGTGGACATCTTATTTTGGTCCATCTAGTTGTTTTTAGATCAGATTGAGCCGACTTGGGTAACATGTTGAATGTTGAATGTTAAGTGGTTTTTTGGGCCGACATGGAATTGATTTAATTTGATTGTACGAATATATTAATCTGATTGATATGATCATTTGGGATGTCAATACTGATGTAAGAAGCGTGTATGAGTGATTGTGCATAGGTTCATGTGTGCGGTTGAGAGATTTGTGCTCCGATATAATGCAGAATATCATAGCAGAGCAAAGTAGCAAAGAAAAGTGTGATCATGTGTTTTGTGCTTAACTGAAACTATACTCATGCATTTTTTGATTCTATTTAATAGTTAATACTCTCTTGTATATTTTAAAAACATTTTGTAAGGTAGTGAGCCTTCCAGGTTGTAGCCCTTATTTGTAATTGAGTAGTGAGCTCTAGGCAGTGTGCCTGAATGCATGTGTATTCCCTTTATGTAATATTTTTATACTTCTAATAGAGTATATTAATATTTTGGGTTTGAATCCCACTTTGTTTTTTCCCTTAACCAGGTTTCCACATAAAAATCTTGGTGTTATGGTGTTGGTAATCTTGTCTTTGTGTTTCTGCAGTTACTTTTCTTCATTTGCATAAAGTGGTTGTAAGATTAGGTTATTAAAGTTGAATTTGTTGAACACTAATTTACCCCCCCCCCCCCCTCTTAGTGTTCCCTTAATTCTAACAATTGGTATCAGAGCCTAGTTCCTCAGAAGGAGCCTAACAACTTGAGGGAGAATCGAGAATGTGTCTTAATGGATTCCAGTGGTCTTAGACAACAACTACTTGTTGCACTTGATGATCTTGATCAATCCAAAGCCAAAGTCTAGGAATTGAAAACAAATCTCAAGGATGCTGAAAATTTCATTCAGACATTAAAGGAGCAATTGAGTAAGTCCAAGGAAAAGAGAGAGGAGCTTGTTGATCAGCTTCAGGAGAAAGAGAGTCAAAGCATTGATGAAGAAGCCCTGAAAGAAAAGACAAAAGAATGTGATAGACTTGCTAGAGTTAATGCACTTCAAAAGAATGAGATGGAAGCCATTGTGATGAAATTGACAAAGGAGATTGAAGACAGGAAGACGAATGAGGAAAGCTTGACTCCGTCACTAAAGGATAGATCTGATGAATGTTGTAGACTAAATCATGAAAATGACCTGTTGAAGCTTGAATTCATACAATCCAAAAATAATGAGCAAGAACTTGAAAGACAAATCATAATTTTGAAAGGTGAACTTACCACTGCTAATGAGTACAAAGAAAAATTCAATGCTAGCCCAACTAAGCTAGATAAAATGCTACAAAGTCAAAAGAATAAAGGCGATATGGAAGGACTTGGATTTGAGAAAGGAGAAAGCTCTGGATTTGGGCAAAGGAATACTAAACCTCAGAAGAACAAGAGATCTCCGGTAGGATAACCTAATGCTTATAGGCTCAATGGTAAATGATTTTCTTGAAATAAATTTGGTCATGTGGCAAATCAATGCAGAAATAGAGAAAATCATAATAATTCATCATTCTCCGGACAATGTTTCAATTACAATAAATATGGTCATAAGTTAGTTGAATGTAGAAGTAAGTTAAATATGAGAAATATAAGATGCTACGCTTGTGGAAGATTTGGACATATTGCTAACCAATGTAGATCAAAGGGAAATCAAAGTAATTTCAGGCCTAATTAGAGAAACAACCGTGTTTGCTATGCTTGTAACAAATCTAGTCACATTGCTAAATTTTGTAGAAGCAAGAATGTGAAGAATGCCCCGACAGAAAAGAACAAATCTGATGATAAGGGCAAAGCGAAGGTTGAAGAAATCAAAGAGAAATACAAGAAGAAATGGGTTTACACCTGATTCTAGTGCTGGAACCCCATCTGACAACTAAGCTAAGGCGCTCAACCTTGGGGGAAGCTTTCATGAAAATATTTCAAACCCCTTGTTTGAGATTTGTGCCTGATTCTGACAGATTACAGAGGTATATATGATTTTTGTAGATAATTATGATGGATTTCCAAAAGAATTTGAAGGTCCACAGAAGATCTTTGTAAAATGAAGAGTATCTGAAAGTATTAGGGTTAAGTGCATTTATTGTGGTGAAAAGTTAAGTATGCGAAGGATAAAAGGTGAATTAACCATTAATTTATGACTTTGCATTTGAAGAAGAAGAGCTGAAGAGCACAGTAAAGGAGAATTTGTAGATATTCTGAAGCGATATCCAAATTTGGTGTGTGATCTTGCGTCAAGTTGAAAGGTATTTAAAAGTGAAACCCCTTTTTTGGTTGAAGTTTGAAATTTGAATTCGATAAGATGGTTGTGTCCGGTACTACAACTCCTTTGGTCATTGGAATCACTAAGTGTGTTCCTCTGAGCTTCAAGAATCATCCATTCATTTGAATGGAAGATGATCCCGAGAGCACATTTTCATCGGTGCCCTACAAAGTATTACATATTGAAGATATTAGAGTATATACGCACTGCCCCATTGAGGAATTGGGTAGTACGCAAATGTTGAATCTGTATAATAATCAGTTGGTAGGCAAGAGTTTGGTATTGAAACTAGAATTTCAAGAATTGGAGAATAAGGGTTTTGTGTAGTTCATCAGATTTATGATGTTTTATGAATAGGAATGGAGTCGAGTTCATGACAAATTTGTCTTGTTGGATAAGCCCCACAAAATCACCAAGACAATCATTTAGGTCGTAATAGGATTATGCGCAACTAGAGAACTACCATCCCTAATAGTTGTGAAGAATGAAATTGTGATCAATGTGACAGGGTCAAAATTTGACAAACGAGCGATGACAATTAACGATATTCTGGAACATGATATCAGGTTTGCATCAATGGTCATTGAATACAAAATCTATTTTTCTAGCAGAGAAAATTCTTTTTCTGGTACTACCATTTATATCGCATATGAGATGATGAGAGAGAATAAGAAATATGAGCTTTGTTAATTTCTCTGGAGTGAGCTTATCAAGAACATCAAGAAGATCAAAGAAAATAAGAAACATCCATTTAAATTCAGAACACTGCTTCTATGTCTATTTTTCTACTTTATGAAAGAGGTTTCGAGTGTTGGTCCAGTGCAATGGGCATTTGATAGACCTATAGGAGTTCAAATCCGGGATCACCTGTACAATTTCAATGACTCCAAGGCCCGAAGAAAGAATCTATGGGGTTATTTCAAGAACTTCCAGAAGGAAATGCATGATAGTGAAAGGATACCTAAGTCTATTGTAGAGAAATATCGAGACACCATTTGCTTCATGGTAGATACTGATTAGTGTTTGATGGAATCTGTAGAGCCTCGGACTGTATGGATCATGCCCATGGGCTATGAGGTTGAAGAACAAATTCTGGAGTTGTATGCACAACATATGTTGAGCAAAGTGGTAGACCCCAATGAAGAAAGATTCAAAACATATGAGGATAAATGTTTAAAAATTCATCAATGGTTTAAGAAATCGGTGATTCAAAAGAAGGTTCTAAAATAAGTAGATGCTTTTGCAAAAAGTATGGGGATAACCAAGGAAGTTGTTCGGAAAGTTATAGAAGAAAATATTCTCTCTGAGGAGCAGTCTATGAAGAGGGAAGTGCCTAAGTCTAAGCCAAGGCAAGTCAGAAGTACAACTCCCTCCTCTGGTATTGCAAAACCAACAAGCAAATGCAAATCTTCAATCAAGCCATCTAGTGGTGAAAAGAAAAGGAAGACAATTAGATTTGTGATTGTGGATGAAGAAGAGATTGAATCTGATGAATTCATGAAAGAAGTGAAGGCCCAAACTCCACAAGTCACCAAGATCACTAAGGAGAAGCCTTTTGGTAGAAAAAATCTGGTAATAAATCTAATTCATCTAAGTTTGATGAAGCTTTAAAACAAGGAAAATTAACTCTTGTTCCTCCTATAACATTAGAACATATTGTTAATGAAGTTGTTAAGAATGGTAACTTGAAACCACTATCTAAGTAGTATGACAATTTTGATGAATCCTATAAGAGAACTCTAGAAAAGGCTATTGTAGAATACCTAAATGTGTATAGTAAAGCATTGATTGAACTAATGGCTGTCATACCCAAGAGCTTGTATGAAATTTTGGATACTAGAAGACAAATAACTAATAAGGAAGATGAGAGACTGAAGGAATATGTATTGGTCAACTTATATTCAATCATTACTACATAGGGGATATATAGATTCCTTAATCTAGCAAAGATCGAATTCACAAGTAAATATAGGGTAAACAAAATTATGTTATGAAAGATAGATGAAGTTGCCAAGGAGATTGAAAAGATTTTGACAGAAGTTTTGTTAGATAATCGGTATGAGGTAAATAAGGATAAAGGGCAAGAAGAACTTCATCCAGAAGATCCAGAAGCCGAAGAAACAATGGATGACAATTTTGTTCCAAAAGTCCAAACATGTGAGCATGCAGAGGTTAGTGTATGAGAAGGAGTTGATAACTTAATGAGGAACGGATAGTACCAAACTGATACTGAGAGGGGGGGGGGGTGAATCAGTACAGATAAAAACACAATCCTAAACCGGTTTGATAGCAGACACTTTAAATGACTGGCAAACAATGACACCGGTTTGAAACAGAGTACAACCGGTAAAGCTAAGAATGACTGAGACAAGCATTAACTGGTTACTCACTTAGCTTTCCTCTCAACTCAATACTACACTTCCATTTCACCCTTATGCATGAATAGGTAATCTATCATCAGAAGTATAATAGCTTGCCAACATAATCATGATTCACTGCTTGACAGAAAATAACAAAGCATCACACATGACACACATAATTTTCACGTGGAAACCCAACTGGGAAAAACCATGGTGGGGATGAATACCCACAAGCTGTTTTGAACTCTTTAGAAGTCCTCTTTGTTAGGAGCCTTGTCTGGTTAGAGACATTACAATAGGTTTTGTTAGGAACTGATCCTGTTAGGGATCACCTGATTAAGGGATGACAAATATACTCGGTTAAGGGTTAAACCCAGTTAAAGGTTACCTTGTTAGAGGATTTCACGAACTCAATAGTTTTGAGTCACACTGTTAAAGGATTTACAGTAAGCTGGTTAAAGCTACCCTGTTAAGGGATTTATCAATTGTTGAAGTGGTTAGAGATCAACAGGTATTACAATGATCTAGTAATAGTACTCAATGCCAATGCAGATTCGCTTTAGCTCCTCTACACCTTTTGCACTTACACTATGCAGGTATCACTTCTCTCCTCTAGTATGGCAAGAATCATGTATCTCTTGACTTGGATATTCACACACAACTTTTGCCAACAACCTCAGCATGAAACACAACATTCGACCTTATAGGGAATAGATAGGTCGGTAGCATAAGCCCTAAACCCTAAACATGTTAGGTTAAGCAATTCAAATGGTTCAATCCTAACCATTAAACACATTGCATTAAATGCAATAGTCTTGAACCGATCTCAAGATGTTCTCCATCGTTCATTTTCCACCGCTTTCATGGTGGCTGATAACCCATCACATGTTTTCACCATTTGTAGACTTCGCACATTCCTTAGGTAGATAGGAACAATCTCCTTCTTGCAAGATCCTTCATGCACATAAGGTAGATGTGGCAACACAATCTATTCTTCTTTGCAATGTTAACTCATCACACAAGGTCATCGGTTGAGTCACACAGGCTTGAAGCTCATGAACCAAAAACCTTGAGACTACCAACTGGTAGTCCATACAAAGGTTCCATGTACCAATTCCATACCAACATGTTGGTTACATTGGCAAATATATCAGTTCTCACATCTACCGGTTCTTACATATGCCGGTTGTCTTTTCTCACATATACTGGCTCTCTTTTCTTCAACATATTGACATCAATGACAACATACAATGCCATTATATCCTCATACCGGTTCACATAATGCCAACAATCTGCCCCTTTGGCATTGATGGCAATATACAAAGATATCTCTCCGCTTGACATCTTCTCCCCCTTTGACAACAATGCCAAAGTGGAGGCACAAGCTTTCCTGTTCCATTATGTTGCTCCCCCTGAGGAGTAGCATCCATCAACACATCAATCCACAAAAATATTTGACTATGCAATACCTGATTGATGTGGAGCATATACCTTTAGTTTACCTTCTGAAGGGGTAGTACCCCTAATTCACCTCTTAAGTATATAAATGTAGCCTTTTGGAGAGGCTTGGTCAATATGTCTACTAACTGCTCCTTACTGGAAACATGTTCCAGTGCAATTTCTTTGTTCTGAACCTTTTCCCTCAAGAAATGATACTTAAGCTCAAAATGCTTGGTTCTTGAATGTAAAACTGGATTCTTTGAAATATTGATAGCACTTGTGTTATCATAGAATATGCTTACCAGTTTAGATACAGGAACTTTGAAGCCATTTAATACATGCTCCATCCAGATTGTCTGAGTGCAGTTCATGAAAGCTGCAACATACTTCGCTTTCGATGTAGACTGGGAGATACAACTCTACTTCTTACTCATCCATGAGACCAGTCTACCACCGAGAAAGAATGCACCACCGGTTGTGCTCTTCCTGTCATCCACATTACTTGCCCAATCAGCATCTGTGAAAACTTTCAAGTTGAAATCATTGCTATATGGATACCACAATCCATAGTCAATTGTTCCCTTTAGATACCTAAGAATCCGCTTGACTGCAACCAAGTGGGATTCTCTTGGACTTTTATAGAACCTTGGAGTAATGCCAACTGCATGTGCAATATCCAGTCTGCTATGCACAACATAATGCAATTTACCAATCATTGATAAGTATTCCTTCTCATTAACCAATGCTGAGTCATCCTCTTTGGATAGTTTACAACCAGTCACCATCGGTGTGCCAACCAGTTTGCTATCTTCCATGCCAAAAGTCTTCAACACCTCTTTGACATACTTGGACTGAGTGATAAAGATTTCATCTTTCATCTACTGAATCTGTAGTCCAATGAAGAACTTAATCTCCCCTATGAGTGACATCTCAAACTCTTTCTTCATCTCATCTGCAAACTCATGACTCATCTTGTCATCACCACCAAAGATAATGTCATCAAAAAATACCTCATAGATCAAGATCTGATCTCCTTCAGATTTCAAGTAGATATTGCTATCTTCACTTGTTCTCTCAAATCTAATTTTCACAAGATAGGAGTGCAGACATTCATACCATGCTCTAGGTGCCTACTTTAGACCATATAAGGCTTTATGTAGCCTAAACACCATGTTACTGTCTTCAGATAGGGAAAACCCATCTGGTTGCTCTATATACACCTCCTCTTCAAGTACACCATTTAGGAATGCATATTTTACATCCATTTGATATACTTTGAATCCTTTAAAAGCTGCATATGCAAGAAGCATATGAACTCCTTCCAACCTGGCCATAGGAGAAAAGGTTTCTCCATAGTCTTCTCCTTCTTCTTGGGCATATCCTTTGCACACTAGTCTAACTTTGTCTCTAATCACTGTGCCATCCTCATTCAGCTTATTTCTGAAAACCCATTTGGTGCCAATGACATTTTTATGCTCCAATCTAGGTACCAAGGACCATGTATCATTTTTCTCTATATGGTCAAGTTCCTCTTCCATTGCATTGATCCAGTCCTCATCTTTATGTGCCTCTTTGACTGATTTAGGCTCAAATTCAGAGATCATACATGAATTTTCTCTGATCTTCCTTCTTGTAAGGATTCCTGCATCCTTATCTCTTATGATCTGCTTAGGATCATGATTCAGTTTGACATACTGAGGAATTCTCTTGACTGATTCCTCCTGCTTTTCTTCTTCATTCTCATCTTCATTAGCATCAGTGTCTACCGGTGGAGGACCACTGTTACTAGTACTTGGAAGATTAATAACTGGTTCCTTGAAGGTTACTACTGGTTCATCTTTTACTTGTATAAATCCAGTTTCCTCAGATTTTCCAGAGTTTTCATCAACTCTAACATTGATGCTTTCAACAATTTTCTGAGTCCTATTGTTGAAACATTTGAGAGCTTTGCTCCTGGTGGAATATCCTAGGAATATTCCTTCATCACATTTTGCATCAAATTTCCTCTAGTGTTCGCTCCTCTTGATGTAACATTTGCTACCAAACACTCTAAAGTAGCTAACCACAGGTGTCTTACTGGTCCAATACTCATAAGGAGTTTTATCCTTACCTTTCTTGATGAGTACTCGGTTCATTGTGTAGACTGCAGTGCTCACCACTTCTCTCCAAAAGGTGTGAGCGACCTTTCTTTGAATCATCATTGTTCTTGCTGCTTCAACCAATGTCCGGTTATTCCTCTCTGCTAGACCATTTTGTTGTAGAGTCCAGGGGGCAGACAATTGCCTCTTGATGCCATGTTCTTCATAGTACTTGTTGAATTCCCTGGAAGTGAACTCTCCTCCTTGATCAGTTCTGAGGCATTTGATTCTTCTACCACTTTCCTTTTCAACCAGTGCTTTGAAAGCTTTGAACTTTCCAAAGGCTTCAGACTTGTCCTTCAAGAATGTGACCCACATCATTCTTGAGCAATCATCTGTAAGAATCATAAAATACCTATCTCCTTGCACACTCCTAGTTTTCATAGGACCACACAAATCAGTATGCACAATATCAAGTAAATTGTCTGCCATGAAAGATTTACCTTTGAATGTTGAGGAAGACATTTTTCCTAGTTGACATTCTCCGCACAAAGGATTTTCTAGTTTGCTCAACACTAACAATCCTCTAACTTCCTTGATCTTACTAGACTTTACAATGTTATCAAAGTTTGTATGGCAGAGTCTCCTATGCCATATCCAGCTATCATCAAACTTAGCCATAAGACAGGTACTGATATTAGCATTCAGTTGAAATAGATTACCTTTGGTCTGCATGTCAGTGGCCACCAATTCACCATTCTTTCCTTTGATTCTGCACACTCCATTCTTGAATTCCAGAGTGACACCACTATCATTTAGTTGGGCAACACTTAGAAGGTTGTGTCTGAGACCATCAACCCAATACACATTGTCAGCACTGGTCTTTCCATTCAGAGAGATGGATCCTCTACCTTTGACCATACATGGTGCATCATTACCAAAATGAACCACACCACCATCATATTCTTCCAAGGATAGAAACTTGCTCCGGTCACCAGTAATATGGTGAGAACAACCACTGTCAATAATCCACTCATTGGAATTATCAAAGCGGGAGACAAGAGCCTTCTTGTCTGACACATCTTCCTTTACTCAACAAACACAATGTCTTCATTCTCTTCATCTTCTAATTCCTCATTTGTGACGCCTTCATCTACTACAACAAAACAATTTCTCTAGTTTCCTCCTTTGAATTTCTTGAACCTTTCTAGTTTATCCTTGTTGTCACTGTTAGGATAGTTTATAGCAATATGTCCTATCTGGTTACAAGAAAAAACATTTCAAAGGGAGCTTACCTCTGTATTTACCAGTTCCTTTTGGAAGTTTCCTAGCAAGAAGAGCTTCAAATTCCATCAGAAACTCCTCATCATCCATTACTCTGTTCTGTCTTGTTTCATCACTGGTGCTTGCTTCTTTTCCTTTTCTGGATGGTACAACAGAAACTTTAAAAGTTGATTCAGTCTTTTGGATACTGCCATCAAAACTATTTAGCTTATAGGTTGTCAACTTTGCAATGATGGAGTCTAGAGTTACCTTAGTCTTGTCTATCGATCTCAGCTCCTGAATAGCAACAACCCTTATTGCGTAGACCGGTAATAAGGATCTCAGAACTTTGCTTACTACAGTGGAATCTTCTATTTTACCACCTGCACTCTTGTTATCTCTAACAACAATTTTGATTCTTATTCCATACTGTTGAATGGTTTCACCTTCAACCATCTGCATGTCTTCAAACTTCCCTTTAGGCTTTCTTCCTTAGCTTGTTTTACATGCTCATCACCACCATAGATATTTTCAAGAGTATCCCATACTTCTTTGGAGTTTACTTTATCTTGAACATCAATAAACTCAATGTCAGATAAACTACTAATTAGGGCTTCCATGACTTGCCCATTCTCCCGCATCTCTCTCTTTTGGTCATCGGTGAGAGTACTAGTAGGGGCAACATAAGCATTCTCAACATAGCTCTAGTGTTGAGCACCCATGCTTCTGATGAATATCTTGATTCTGTCTTTCCATATACTAAAATTATCTCTGTTGAACTTTGGACCTTCCCTCTTCATCATTGGACTAGGATCTTTTCCTCAAGCGGTTAAGCTTATAACATAGAGGACCTGGAGGATGCTCTGATACCAGTTGATAACTTAATGAGGAACAGATAGTACCAAATCAGTACTGAGAAGGGGGGTGAATCAGTACAGACAAAAACACAATCCTAAACTGGTTTGACGGTAGACACTTCAAATGACTGGCAAATAGTGACACCGGTTTGAAACAGAGTACAACCGGTAAAGCTAAGAATGACTGAGACAAGCATTAACTGGTTACTCACTTAGCTTTCCTCTCAACTCAATACTACACTTCCATTTCACCCTTATGCATGAATAGGTAATCTATCATCAGAAGTATAATAGCTTGCCAACATAATCATGATTCACTTCTTGACAGAAAATAACAAAGCATCACACATGACACACATAATTTTCACGTGGAAATCCAACTGGGAAAAACCACGGTGGGGATGAATGCCCACAAGATGTTTTGAACTCTTTAGAAGTCTTCTCTGTTAGGAGCCTTGTCCGATTAGAGACATTACAATAGGTCCTGTTAGGAACCGATCCTATTAGGGATCACCTGGTTAAGGGATGACAAATATACTCAATTAAGGGTTAAACCCGGTTAAAGGTTACCTTGTTAGAGGATTTCACGAACTCAATGGTTTTGAGTCACCCTATTAAAGGATTTACAATAAGCTGGTTAAAGCTACCCTGTTAAGGGATTTCTCAACTGTTGAAGTGGTTAGAGATCAATATGTATTACAATGATCTGGTAACAGCACTCAATGCCAATGCAGATCCACTTTAGCTCCTCTACACCTTCTGCACTTACACTATGCAGGTATCACTTCTCTCCTCTAGTATGGCAAGAATCACATATCTCTTGACTTAGATACTCACACACAACTTTTGCCAACAACCTTAGCATGAAACACAACATCAACCTTATAGGGAACAGATAGGTTGATAGCATAAAACCTAAACCCTAAACATGTTAGGTTAAGCAATTCAAACAGTTCAATCCTAGCCATTGAGCAAATTGCATTAAATGCAATAGTCTTGAACCAATCTCAAGATGTTCTCCATCGTTCATTTTCCACCGCTTTCATGGTGGCTGATAACCCATCATGTGTTTTCACCATTTGTAGACTTCGCACATTCCTGAGGTAGATAGGAACAATCTCCTTCATGTGAGATCCTTCACGCACACAAGGCGGACGTGGCAACACAGTCTACTCTTCTTTGCAATGCTAACTCATCACACAAGCTTGAAGCTCATCAATCAGGAACCCTAAGACTACCAACTGGTAGTTCATACAAAGGTTCCATATACCAGTTTCATACCAACATGCCAGTTACATTGGCACATATACCGGTTCTCGCATATGTCGGCTCTCTTTTCTCACATATACCGGTTCTCTTTTCTTCAACATATTGACATCAATGACAACATACAATGTCATTATATCCTCATACCGGTTCACATAATGCCAACATAAGTTGGAGAAGAAGACATAGGGAAAGAAGAGGAAGGAAAGGAAAAGGTTGAGAATCCTCCAACTGTTGCAGTTGACACTTCAATTCTTCAGAAGAATGCAAAAAAAGAAAAGGTGGAGGTCAAGGTTGAAGTCAAGACTAAAGCACAAGACACTACATATATTGAGAAGAAGTCTAAGGTGCATGAAAATGAGCTTGAATGCATATCTTAGTTAGTTGATTCCCTAAAAACATCATTGAGTTGTCATGAGAATTAGGTAATATCTCTACTTGAGAAAATTAGAAGCCTGCACCATGATCGAGAGAAAATAACTGGGAGAGTTAGTGAAGTTATGAGTCTTATTACTCCTAAGCTGGACATTATCCAGAGTGCCTTCAAAGATACTCAATATTCTCTGTCTAGTGGTGATCCGAATAATGTAAAGACAACAGAGGCAAAAGTTTATTTTCTTAGTGGGTTGATAACCATATTGGAGAATCTGCAAAAAGGCTGGGACAACCACTTGGACTCATTGAAGAATTTTGATGCTGATATCTTGAAATTTCTGTGAGTATATAAGGACTGTGTGTACATGTGTAAGTACCATTTTAGATTTCCAAAACTATACCTTTGTCATTGATGTCAAAGGGGGAGAATAGTTGAGTGAAAAATGTTGATCTTAGGGGGTCTTGATTCTTTAATTCTTTTGAGTCTGACAATTTGATTTTGGTTTTGATCCAACACTTAGTCATTTTTCACTAAGTGTTGCCATCAATTCCAAAGGGGGATATTGTTGGCAAGAGACACTACATTGATGATCATATCTTTTCATTGATGGAAAATTAATTTAGATATCCAATCTACAGTTCATGATTCATTCATTCCAGAAGATCGATTGAGGTCCACTAAGGTCAGTTAAGAAGAACAGAGTATCTGATAGAGTGTTTAGTTTGGTGGTCAACGGATTATTTTGGTTGAGTATTTTTCCTTGCGGATCTGGGAGATGTATTGTGGCTATAAAATTTACCTTATTCCAGGTTTGTGGCCTCTGGTGTTAAGTTTGGTGTTGGTTGGAAGATCCGATAGGCGGTTTTTCTGGTAGAACAATATTTTGGTGTAGTAGCATGTGAAGATTCATTGTATGGATCGTTCAGAGTAATTTTGATGGTTATTTGTGTGTTCAAGGTTGATGAGCTGACATATGGGAAGTATGTGGACATCTTGTTTTGGTCCACCTCTTTGTTTTTAGATCGAATTGAGCCGACTTGGGTAACATGTTTCATGTTGCGTGTTATGTGGTTCTTTGGGCTGACATGGAATTGATTTAATTTGATTGTGCAGATATATTAGTCTGATTGATATGATCATTTGGGATGTCAATGGTGATGTAAGAAGTGTGTATGAGTGATTGTGTGCAGTTTGACGTGCGTGGTTGAGAGATTTGTGCTCTGGTATAATGCAGAATATCAGAGTAGAGCAGAGTGTGATCATGTGTATTGTGCTTAACCGAAACTATACTCAGGCATTTGTTGATGTTATTTAATAGTTCATACTCTCTTACATATCTCTTAAAATCATTTTGTAAGGTAGTGAGTCTTCCAGGATGTAGCCCTTATTTGTAATTGAGTAGTGAGCTCTAGGTAGTGTGGCTGAATGCATGTGCATTCCCCTTATGTAATATTTTTATACTTCTAACAGAGTATATTAATATTGCGGGTTTGAATCCCACCGTGATTTTTTCCTTAACTGGGTTTCCATGTAAAAAACTTGGTGTTGGTAATCTAGTCTTTGTGTTTCTGCACTTACTTTTCTTCATTTGCATAAGTTGGTTGTAAGATCATGTTATTAAAGGTAAATTTGTTGAACATTGATTCAGCACCCCCCCCCCCCTCCTCTCAGTGTTCCCTTGATTCGAACAAGTCATTTACTAACAATAGAAAGAAATACATTTTTTTTCTTAATTCTATATGAAAAATTAGATGATCGATCAAATGAGCCAACTATGTTATAGTTTGTAGGATGAATGTAGTATCAAAGTCGAGTTAGAGGTGTGTGAAAACATGGCTCCATTTCCCATGAAATCATATTTTATATTAAAACTTTTCTCAAAGTGATGCAAAAGTCTTTGCTTGCATTTAGTCGATTCACAATGTCTCAGATTTCATGATCCAATTAGATTGATCATACTTAGTTAGAGGATTGTCTAAGGTTGTATGGTCGATTGGGTTATGTATAACATAACACTAGGACTTAGATGGCACGAACTTTGTTGGTTTCTTTTATCTACACACATTATAAAGAGTAGGGTCAATTCCAAATGGAATTTGTGTGGGGGACCACCGGTTTGTAGTTAGAGGAAAAACACTTAGGTGATGCTCTCCCTCTTGTAGATAAATCATTAAGACTTGTGAGACAGAGGAAGAATTTCAGATAATTTTTTTTTTGTAGCATCATAGATTGTACTCCATTCATTATGGATTCAAATTTCACACTCTCCTAGCACTTATTTGAATTTTCCCATTCCTCTATGCATTATAAGACCTTTTATAATTTAAAATAATATTTGATTCAATATTATGAGTCCTATTTCGCTTTAATATATCAACACTTCCTTATTTGTGCCCTTAATGTAAGTGTACCCTTTATCTTATTTTATTTCAAGTTTATATGAGTCCTATGTCATTTTAAAATTAAATGTAGTTTTTCCTGCACTTAAATATTATCACTTTTCATATAAATTGTAGTTTTGATATCAAGGCTCTATTATCTCACAACCCTACAAATTTGGGCCTATTTTGTTGGGAAAATGTTGCCTAGCCCCATTGTTCGAGAGCTTTTTGGCTAAACTTTTGGGAGGATAATATTACAACCTTGCCATTTCCAATTTTATCCTTGATATGTGAAAATGATAATTCTAAGTTGGCCAAAAGGTGAACTTTGAGATTTCTATATAATGCATCCCTCTTAAATCATTTTATCATCTCATTCTTACATCATTTCTTCACTTCAAGATCAATTATTCCAATTCAAGAGAACCTCTGAATCTAAGGAGGAACATGTTACAACAAATCAACTTCTATTATGTTTTCAAGGTGAATTTATGATGGATTTTATTATTATTCATCATGTCATTGCATCAACACATGGAGCACTTATCATGAGAGCATTACATCATCAATTGAAAGTATAATCATTTCAATTAAGCATTTCCATTTAGGAGTTTCTATTCCTATTCATCATTGTTGTAGGGTTGATTCCCAACATAGAATTTGACTAAGGCAAACCCCTATCAACCCCAAACACCATTTTTCTCATCTTGTGTGAAGATCCAGGCTTAGAAATGGGTTATAGGCTCAAATAGAGTGCACAGGAGCACAATACACATAGAGTTAGACTCAATGGCAACTAGTTCATTAGAAAATAAAAGGATTAGGGTGTCTAACACCCCTATTCCAAGACTAGGGTTCCTAGTGCAATAGTCCAAGTGATTCAACTTAAAATTTGGCCAGATAAAAGGATAGGAGCTCTTGAGTTCAGTTTGATACCTATGTTGCACTTGAACACTTGTTTGGCAAGGATGCCTAACAATATTGTCCACCTAGTTTTAGCTTATATTTTTGTGATAGGTTCCTCTTTGTATCCCCTTTTGAGATCTAGGCTTGTTCTCTGATTATTAGTGCTAGATTTGTTTGTTTATGTTGTTCATGTTATCAATTTTGTACCTTCTATCCTAGTTCTTTACATTCAATTTCCAATCAATCAAAATAAATCAATAAGAGAATCAATCAATTAAGTGCCCAACTCTCACTAGTAGGTCTAAAGTTGAGGCCTAATTGGTTGTTCTTTAATGTAATCGATGGAATTGGGTTTTATTCCTAGTTTGCACGTTTAGGCTAGTGAATCTTTTTTTGCCTCCATTATAATTTTATATATCATATGGGTGTAATTGTGAACAAGTTGCCTTAATGCAATGCATGCATGTAATGTGAAAGAAAAATATTGTTATAATAATTGTTATATTATTTTATATCAAATTCAATTATGTTCTGTAATGATTGTATTCTCCATAATGATCATGTTAATCAAATCAAATATGAAAGTAAAAAATTTACTTATGATTTTAGCATGTGGTTATTTACTATTTTGTCAACTCTTAAGTAAATTTTGTTATGATGGTTGATGTTGTTACATGAAGTATGAAAAATTCCTTGAACTCAAATCCATTTATCAATTTATAAGATTAGGAAATATGTTTAAAATGGCTAAAGTGTAGTGTTTGCCAAATGATGATATGTTTCATTAAATTTTGTTATTTAATAATTATCTCATTTTGATTTGACAGTTTTAGATATGATGTCTTAGACAACAAATTCAAATATATTGGGTGCAAGTGACTAGTGAATTGTCCATTTTATCTCAAGAGTTAGCTCATACTAAGTAAAAGACATGTTTGAATTTGAGGGACATGATTTTGGGTATAATTTTGTCCAAGGGATAGAATCATACCTGGAATCTAGTTCAAGATGGGAAAACTAGTACAAATTAGAATGGGTCCAAAGCACTAGAGTTAAAAATGTTAAGGGTTGATAGAGTATTGGAATTTTATTAGCTTATGTATAAAATGTGTAAAATCATTACTATGATGATATATCTTAGGATAAGGCCAAAGGTAGTGTAAAATAATAAGTTGACAACGTTAATTATGCATTTTTTTTAGCAAAAGAAAAAAGCCTATATATATAAATATTAATTAAAAAGGAAACTACATAGTTTCAAAGGGCTCTAAAAAGCCAAATGTGATTCATTCATATAGAACCATCAGCTACTTTTAAAAAAATAAGAAAAAACAACAACAATAACAACCAAAAAAACACAAAAACACAAAAACTACTGACTGATTCAACCTATGATACTCCTATGCATACTAACCCCATTACAAAGCCAAATTAACCCGTTGTTTGATCTTGAAGCACTGTGTCTACCATAAATTACAAAGACTGAAAGGATTGCAGCATGTCAAACAAATTAGAAAGGAAAATGGAAATCACTTGCGGGGGAAAGATTATCCTACTAGCCTGTTGATATAGGATTTCCTCTTCGAGAATCCTCTTGACATTTTTCCTGAATTGAACACAATGATGCTTGAATATTTGATTTAAATTATCATCACTAATTTGATCATAGAAGGGAAACTACCAATCATTGATAGGTAGAGAGATGTGGTAATTCTATGGCTAATATTCCATGTGTTGATGTAGAGGGGATGCTCACTCCAACTAGGCTTGCTTACTCTTGATGTCTCTTAGGCTGTCTCTTAAACCATCCAATAGTTCCACACTTTCCAACCTTCCAAAGGTTGTAGGGCCCACCCTTTTTGACCTTCCTAAGGTCCTTAGACTAAGGTGACCACCTCTTGTCTTGTGAGTGTCCAACATTCCTTAATTGAGGCTCTCCTACTCAACACCTTCTCACACCTTCACCAAGAGCCAACCCCCTCTACCTTAGGATCTTCTCTCACACATTACCAACTCACATAGGGTTGATTTGGTTTTGTTTTCTAACCCTATCCCTTCATCTAGGTCTTTGGAGTTTACCGTTTCCAAGCTTAAGGACCAATTTGCTCTTTTAGGCCTACTAGGAGACCTAGTCTAATTAGCACTACTGGTGAGGTATTTTGCACTTATCTGCCAGAAGTCTTGCACACTAGTATAAATTTTTTAGCTTTTCAAATACCCTTTTATAATCTGCATACAATATCACAAAATTGGACATGGGTTTGGTCGCTAACCATCCTAACCCTTTTTAGGCCTAATTCCTCGTTTTAAGCCTACAAAATAGGGTTTTGCTCAAATGCCTTCACCAGTCCGATTGCTTAAGGATTTTGATGATTGGATTGGGTATTTACACCCATTAGGATTTCCAATCCAACTTGGAACAAAAACCATCCAACGGATTTACCCATCTAGGGTCTGTTGTCCATGATCCCCATTGCTTGCCAACTCAACGTGCCAAGCCTAGGGTATGTTGGCAAATGTGGAGTTTAGCCTCCCTTGTATAAAAAAAATTTGAAAGAATACTTTACAAGGCCTCCTATAATTCCACAAGGTTTCAGTGCGGAGTTCCACCATGGAATGCTAGGTATGAGCCATAGAGTCTTCAAAACCCTTGTTTTAAGGTCTTTAAGACCCGCCTGCAACAAAAATGACAAAACTTTCAAACTATAACACCTTAAAACCTCAAATCACCATGAAATGAAAGGTATGTCTCTGTTATAAAAATTCATGCCTTGTTCTAGGCTTGTAAATCCGTACAAACCATACAATGTCAATGAAACTCAACTCAACTCGCTGAAAACACAATTTTTGAAAGGCTAAACTTGCTTTTCTCCATTCAAATCTTCAACCAACATTCTCATTGGTTTTCCCAAGCCTTATATTGGCCTTGGGTTGGTTACAAATTTATTTTAACTAAAAATTACAACCAATTAGCCATTGGTGTTTGGAAAATGCAAATGTTGCAAAGTTGCTATGAGCAACTTTTGCAACTTTTTACAACTTTTACATAGTTGAGCAGCTCTTGCCCAAATCAAACCTAGGTCACTTCTAAAGGTTCAAATGACCTGAAAAACCTCTAAACACTATCAAACTGACCTATTCTAACCTAGTAACAACTTCTTCTATCAAGTACTCTATCTGGCACCCTTAAGAGCCCATAGGCCAACATTGGCCAAATAGTAACTCCTAGGGTCCTTACAAAATCTGAGCACTTATTCAAAAACCTATTGACCTTATTACAAACCAAAATCCCATGATTCCAAACTCTTGGAATCTACACAAAAAAATTTCTCATGTGCTCCTGCATAATGTGTGCACGCAAGAAGTCATGACAAAGGCGTCCTTTCAGCCGAAGTTCCCCTTCTTCCTATGTAGACAGTGCATTTCCCTAGCTTGAACCCTAGCTTGTAACCCTTGAGACAACAGAAGAGAAATGTCATGAAAACAAAACATCCTTCAGCTAAAATTTAAGGACCTTGCGCATGCTTGGACTGGGCACTGTAATTATAATTAAGCCAATAGGCTTTTAGTGGGGGCTTTTGCCCCCCGAAGTGTAAGACTTTCCAGCCCACTTAGTTTCCAGTGGTCGGCATTGGTGACATGTTGGCAGCAACCATACTTGGGCTTGTCTTCGTCGGTCAGCATGAATCCCAAACTCTTTGTTATCTTGGCATTGATAACGTGTTGTCGGTGAGCATAGCTGGCTTTGTCTTCGTCGATGGGCACAAATCTCAAACTCTTTGTCATCTCCAATAAAAGGTATACTCATCGCCTAAACTTAATTTGCTTTTTCATTGTCTTCATTCTGTCAATTTTTTTTCTCTGCAAGCTATCGCCTCGTTAGGGTTAACCATGAATTGTCATCTCCTTGAATTCTTTCGTGGACTTCTTAGGGTTTTCACACCATATGTTATTCTCTTGTGGCATAATGCTAGGCTTTTGTGTGATTTGTCTCTTTCTTGTCGTGAAGTGTGTTATTCTGGAAGGTAAGTTTCTTTGGGTTTTATTAGTATTTGATTTTTTTTCTCTGCAAAGTAAGGTTCTTTCTGTTTTATTCGACTTAGTTTTGACCTCTTTTGGGTTTGTTATTTTCCTTTCATTGGCTTTTATTTGTAGGTTGGGAGTGATTTTAGCTTTTAGGGTTCAGTTTGGGTTGACTTCCAACAGTTTAATGCCATTTGTAGACATATAAAAATGACCATATTCCTAAATGAATATTTAAATGTTCATTTTATTCCCATTCCTCTATTTAGTTAAATCTAATTTAATTAAATCATCCACATTCCTCTATTTAATTAAATAAATTATTCAATTTATTTATTTAAATTGACTTAAGCCTTTTATATCATTTAAGTGAATAAATCATTTAATTTTATTAAATCCTCTCTCTCTACTTTTCATTAAATTTACATTTAATTAAATAGCTCACACCAAATAAATAAATCTAATTTATTTAAATCCCTCCACTTGCAACCAAATTCAAATAAAGCAATTTATTTTAATTAAATCATATTATCCCTCACCCACTTGCATTTTCCTACATCTCCCAATTGCCTCCTAACCCTCTTCCTAAATTCCTCTAGAATCCTCCTAATCCTAATCAATTAACCTAAACCCATCAATTATCCCCTTTCCCTAAATTTGAGGAGGTCACTTCTCAAATTTGGAGTAAAGTCTTCCAAAGGCATTAAAGCCTTTATGCCTTCAACAAGCTAACTTGTTGAATACCCCCAAATTTGGAAGGACTCTTACAAATTTTTCCCCAAAGTCTTTCAAACCATTAATGGTTAACTAACCCTTTGTGGCATGGTTAGATACTTTTTGCCTAACTCAACCCTCATCTAACCTAGGGGTCTCATCAAGCATTCATTGCTTTGACCATGGTTATCCCTTTGACCCTTGTACAAGAGTTTACCCTTTGGGTAAAAACTTTATCCAATGGGTAATCTAAACCTAACCTTAACCTTTACCTCCTAAGGTAACCATGAGGTCTTCTCAAGCATTTAATTCTTCTTACATCTCCTCTCAAGCAATCTTATGTTGGCAATTGTCACCATTTCATTGGTGAGAATTGCAAACATGGATTGATAACTGTAGTTTAGGAAATTGAGGATGCATCAAAACAAATAACAATTAGGACAATCACAAAACCTAAACCTACAATGAAAACAATCCTAATCTAATCAATGAAAACATGAAGACAAGATATTCAAAATGAAATCAAAGCAAACCAAATGCAGATATCTCCTTCATGTGGCTCCATTGTTCTTCTTTCACCTTCCAATTTGATGTTGTTCTCACCTACAAAGTGCATTTGCAAGTGGCAAGCAAGTTGTTGATGAAATTTGTAGCATAAGGTTACTCGAAAATGTGATTGATTTCCCCTTTCATTGAATAAAATCATCCAATTTATAGACAAATTGGAGAGAGGACAAGATTAGCATGAAGAGATTTGAAAGGAAATTCAAATCAAGAATGGTAGGATTATGACAAATGACAATTTGCTATGCAAGGAGTATGACAAATTATGACAAGTTGCTATGCAAAATGCATGACAAATTATGACAAATTATGGCAAGTGGAAGCATAAACATAGGAGAAAATGAAGGAATGAAATTAGGGGAAATATTAGAAAAATTAAAGAAAATAGGAGAAATAGAAATTAGGAATTAGGAGAAATTAGCAAATTAGAAAATTGAGGAAAAAGATGAAATAGAAATTAGGTGAATTAATTAATACGTTTTCATCCATTAATTAATTCATGAAAAGAGACCTAGGACTAAATAAATAGATTTATTTAACCCACAAAGAAGAAGAAAAGGATTAAATGAACAAATCATAAAACCCTAGAAATAAGAGGACAAGGAATTAGGTCAAGACAACAAGAAATTAATGTAGGTTCGAACATGATTCTGATTGACAAAGGACCAATGTTGATAAATGATTGAGATTGGTTGACAAAAATCAATGACAAATTGACCAAGATTGACAAGGAGACCAAATTGATAAGCACCAATTGACATGATTGAAGAGGACAAGGATCGATGATGAATCGATCGCAAAATGACAAGATTGAAAAGTTGATAATCGCAAATGATTACAAACAAGCTAAAGATGATTGAAAGATTGAAAAGAGGACAAAACCCTAATTCTATTATCGATTAGGATTGACGATGTCCAAAATGATGATAAATAAGCACGCACATTGATACGACAGGATAAGAATGACCAAAATCATGACTGAAGATTGCTATCGACAAGACCTAATTCGAAAGCGAGAAAAATGAGGAATGCAGAAGAAGGACTCGATGCTCGCAAATGATAAAGACCAAGTGTGCAACATAGAAGAAATGTTAATGCAACACAAGAACCCTGAAATAAGGCAATGCACAAATGTTAAAGTATGACTCCGCAAGCGTTGACCATTTTTAGATGTCTACATTTTTCCCCTCTTTGAGACAATGCGATTCTAAGCGTTGTTTCAAAGAACAAATAAAGAAAATGCCCCAGACAATAACAATGACATATGCATGCCCCCTCGAGGAATTGGTCGAAAAAATCCAAAAAAGAGGCCAATTGGTCGATAAGAATGACAGAAAATGATAGGTTTGAACGGACTGCCAAGACTGACGGAAGAAATGTTAGTAAGCAGAAATTAGACAGAGGACAGTTAGAGATGAAGGAAAACTTTCTTTTACAAATGCACATAAGTAGGTGAGAACCTTTATTTATTGTAGCAAAGTGGATGCAGAGCATCATGGCATTGAAGGCCAGAGCTAGAATGCAACCCCTTTTGCAAAAGACAGACACATCACAGACAAAGAATGAGTGAAGCATCCTAGGGTGCATACATCAAGGGTCGAGGTATGTGTGGCATTCACAAAGAGAACGTACTTATCACAAACACCCAATGATATAGTTGCCCAATTTGTGACAAACATTCCACAAATAGCAAACACAACAAAAAAGGAAAGGGACCATGAACCATCCTGGTCACTCTAAATCACTCAGTGACATCCTCAAGCAACATAGGAACATGATCAAAGCCAAAGATAAATCAGTAAAAAGATAAGACACACAAATTCAACCAAGTCAAACAAACAGTCTGATCGCCATTGTCAAAGGTGGAAAACAAGAATGATCATGCTATCTGATTTCAGGGAATGCGGTACCGCATCTAAGATAGGACACAGTCTGGTTTCGAGTATACCACACCCTGTATAAGACCCATGATAATATTGACAAGGACCAATGGTAATGTTGATGCTATGATGCACAAATTCAACCAAGTCAAACAAACAGTCTGATTGCCATTGTCAAAGGTGGAAAACAAGAATGATCATGTTGTCTAGTTTCAGGGAATGTGGTACCGCATCTAAGACAGGACACAGTCTGGTTTCAAGTATACCACACCCTGTATAAGACCCATGATAATAGTGACAAGGACAAATGATATTGATGTTGATTGATTGATATGACAGTTTTGATCCATTTGAATGTCTGGTTTGATTGAAAAGTTCATTTGTTAATGTGTGATTTCATGAAAGCACAATGTTTGATATGTTATTTGTTTGATGTATGCTTGGCGATTTGTCTATTCACAAAGGGAACCATTTATTGACAAAATAGAAATTGTTTTTGGATTTTGATGTTTTGAAATTTTTTTGTTCATTTTTTCAGGACTTTTATTGATTTTTAGGGATTTTTTCAGGACATTATTTGATTTTTAGGGATTTTTTCAGGACATTCTAGCTGAAAATGAACACATGATTTTTTTGATGTTTTTGAATGTTTTCAGGATTTTTTTCAATTTTTATGATTTTGCCCCCAATGTCTAGCAAGGCAAGGAATATGACAGGTGAATAAATAGGCTTGCTAAAATGTTGGTGGATAGAGGGAAGACAAAGGCCTTTTATCATGGAGAGAATACGGATGCAATTTTCAAGGGCTATTGCGTGATGGGACAAGAGACTGGATATGACAATGTAAAGCAGTGACATGGCATGAGGGACATGTCAAGAGGTTTTTGAAACCATGTTTAAATTTTGCGTCCTTATGTTAGATCAAGATCAAGGAATGAAAAAGAGTGTATGGATAGTGATAAGATATGGATAGGATAAGCAAGACCAAGAATGGATAAGGGACATGGACTGAAGGTCGAGATAGGTTAAGGGATAGTGGTAGAAAGTTGCAATAAGCTAAGGAATATGGATGAAAGGTTATAATAAGAAAATGGATAAAGACCAAAAGCTATGATGGACTAAAAGCTGCAAACAAGATGCATGATGCTCATGAAGATCCTTAGCCTTGTCAAGATCAAGGATGGAAAGAGGAAATGGACATGAGGGACAATAGGATAATGGAGGAGTATGACAGGGGTTTGATAGGATGATGGAACAATGAAGGACAAAAGGATATGATAGGATAAAACCTGTCCCCAAGTACGGTATGCAAGAAGTTCATAGATTACGCATGACGCCTGTTTGCCAGGTTTTCATCACGGTACTTGTCCAAGTTAATTTGTAGACTAAGGATGGCTCATGCAACACAGATCTCTTCTAGCCTCTCCGTGACTGTTCTGGCAGACCTTCTTGCAAAGTTTCACGAGGATGTTTCTTCATGAATGATCTTGTGTTTTTTGCTCCTTGCATCTCGCTTGTCTTCCTTTTAGAAAAATTTGTATCTCACAAGGACTGGTTCAAAAGTAACAGAATCACCACCCACAAAACTATGGGAATTATGAAAACAAGCAGTCTTATCCACAACACACAACATTTTTCTTTACAAGCCTTAACACAGATCTGTGTTTATATCTTTATTGTAACT
Source organism: Cryptomeria japonica (assembly GCF_030272615.1). NCBI lineage: Eukaryota > Viridiplantae > Streptophyta > Pinopsida > Cupressales > Cupressaceae > Cryptomeria > Cryptomeria japonica. The sequence continues at coordinate 201,412,046 of NC_081411.1, read as the reverse complement.
CTCCCCAATAGAGTCGCCACTTTTGTTGTCTTCAAAATCTAATTCCCTTTAACATCCTTAAAATAATATGATTAAACTTGGTGCAAAAGAGACATCAAAGATAAGGAAATTCTCAAGACAACATATGACAAGGTTTGATTGAACCTTCTACACTTCAGACTTACTCAGAGCCTAGGTGGGTATATCTTTGTGAATTGAATTCACACTTTCAAACATAAACCCACAGCAAACCAGTCCAGAAAACCAGTGGATCTATTCACCTTGAAATCAACTGAAAACAAAGAATGGAAATTATACTTAAATTCAGCATTTCGATCAACAGAACATGCAATAAACAACTTCAATCAATACGAGTGCCTTATCCAAGGTCACAGAGTCATCTAAACTTAGATAATACTCCTCAAACAAAACATCTTTATGCGTCCCGTTGGCTTGGTTTCTATTAATCCTTGTATATGCCTGACACCTACAAGAATTTATGCATTCCAAATTAAGCTATGATCATCAAAATTCAAAGTCTCTTCCAAAGATTTTACTGGTATGAGTGATCCCCGCATCTTTAATTTCCCTCCTAAAGAGAAAAGCTAACGAACACTTCTACTAAAATTGCTTTGCAATTCCATTCAAACAGAACAACCCTGGATTATTCAGAATGAAAATAGTAAACAAATTTGTAAACACGCTTGAAGACAACACAAAGCTTCACTCAAAACCGATGGTTTGTATATTGATATTTAGTTCAAGAAATATTACAAGAAATTTTGAGTATTCTCCATTAGACTTAGAAAAGCTCAGATAGATTTCTACAGTGTTTTCTTACAATTCTTTGCGATCCTTTTTTCTCTAGTCCTGGTATCCATTTATAACAACATGGATGCACAAAGCTTCGGACTTCTTGAGGAGAGTTTGTTACAATCATTTCTTTCAAAATAAAGAGGTTACAAGCTTTTCGCAAAAATAGTTACAAGCTCTTTTCGGCCTCTGCAGTTTCTTCAACAAGTTGTTCAGTTGCAACCTCTTCTACCTTTTCAGGGGCGCTCTCAAACTGTTCCAGATCATGGGTGGCATATTTAGTTGTCCACTCACCATACACCTCTTCTGTCGGCCATGAGAAATTAATCACTTTATCCTTGGTCTTAGTCAACCTTTTCCAAGAATTTCTCATTTTGTTGACTTCTGAATTGAGAAAACCATAATGTGACTTAATTTTCTCTATCTCTTGTATTGTCAAAACAAAGAAAGAAGCATCGTCTAGATCAATAATTCCTTTAACTCTTGCTGACAATTTAGCTTCTATCTCCTTAAGCCACATTTGTTTGTCCTTTAATTGATCCGGGCTAGCAAAAACTCCTGGGAGCAACTCAAAAACTTGATCAGTGTACTCCTTTTTGCACAAACTAACCTTCCTATCCACATTATCCACCTCTGCTGCTAATTGTACTAAGACTTTAGTGACATTAGAAGTGGATTTGATGATGGGATTGGCCCTTGCTTCATCGCAGGAGAGACACATAAACTCTAAATCTTGCTCCCTAGGCCTCCATTTGTCAAAAATAGGTGTCAAAATGGCCTTATCTCTCCTGAGCTCATTCCATATATCCATAATTTTACCTACATTATTGTAGAGCAGTGAGGCATTTATTGTATCTACAAAACTGGAAATTGTAGCCCTTACTCTCTCCTCATACTTCTTTGCATATAAGGCTTGAGCCTATTTCAAGTTTTCTAATTCTTGAGGAGTAATTTCAACCATTTGAGAACTGGAGGGTGCTAGAGATGGTGGAAACTCAATGATAGGGCTAGTAGGTGGAGGTCTTGCAGAAGAAGAGGAGATCATCAGTGTTGAAGACTCACCTTGATGGTATTGTCCAGTCAACTGGCTCTGCAGCTTGGCAATGATGTTATCCTTACCTCTTACCTCCTCCTTGGCATTGTTATAGGCCTTCAAAACTGTTTCCAACTTAACTTGGAGGGCCTCTTTCTCTTTAGCTTCCTTCTCTGCTACTGCAACACTAAATTTTGCAATCTCTAACACAGTGCTAGTAGCCTCCACTACCCCTATATTCTGCACTCTCTTCACCATCATCCCACCAAGGTAACTTGACCTTGGGGTGTCTTTGCTTTTCTTACTCTCATTTCTCTTGAGAGACCACATGATGAGTGCAACATTATCCTTATTGAAAGTAATCCCCTCCATGTGTTTAGTCTCTTTTCTCACTGCATCTAGTACCAGGGCGTCTGCTATATCCCATTCGGGTAAAATAAGCACTCCAGCTTGTGCTACCATATCTCTTCCCTGCTCAGGGGTGATGGTTTTGAATTCTTCCATCATCTCTTGCTTTATTTCCTCTTCTACCAGGGCTGGATCTTTATTGGGCTGCTCAGCCTTTCTCTTTTCACATCTAGCATTATATTTATCTATGTGTTGTTTCCATATAAACTGCATAAATGCTTCTGATGTGACAAAATTGTTATCAGCTAAGAAGGCATTACTTGCTTGCTTTATCTCAGGATCCCACTCCTGGCCTTTGAGTTCAGTGGTAGTGATATCCATTTTAGCAGTAATGGGTTCTTCTGGCATTCCTTCCTCCACTTCATCATAAGTGTAGGCAATTTCCCCTAGGCTACCTAACTATAGGAGTTGCTCAGCTGCTGCTTGCTCATTTCCTATATGGATAGGGGATTGGGATGGGGAATACAAAGGTGTATATGATTGTACTTCTTTCCCCACCCTTTGCTTCTTTGGGCTTTCTTGGATGTCAATGACATCTTGTATCTTCCTCTTTCCTTTGGAGGTAGAGGGCTCCCCTATTGTAGGCATCAACACACTATAACTAGATTTCTTATGCAGTGTATAATCACCAGGAGGGATTGCTTTGCTAGAAGCTAACCTACTTAGGATCATTCTTGCCTTCTCAGGGTTGCTTTTGATTACAACTTCCCTCTTCTCTTCAGGGTCTGCATCACATCTTCAAAGCAAATAATCAAAAACTTTATTTTCTCCTCCAGAGGGAAAAAGCTAGACAATGGGTCATAGCTGGCATCAAACTAATGCACAAAATCCAAGGCTTTCTTATAAGCCACCCACTTCTCTTTCCTTAGCTCCTGCTCATCTAGATCAAACTCATTTCTGATGAGGTCTTCAGGAAACTGGAATTGATGAGGCCTGCCTCTGCATGCTACCTTCTTTCTAAACATACCGTTGAAGAAGTCTTCTGGATCAGCACACCTGGACACTACAGTGGACAAATGATAAGGCTTGAGGAAATCCTCAAAGCAATTCCAGCCTCCCTTTGTTATTACAAACTGGTGGGCTATGGTAGCTATAGGGAAAATAGTCCCCTCACCCCTGCCTGTCAACTCTGCCTCTTGTAAACCACCGATTTGTCTAAGGATCTCTGCAATTCCCACTTTGAGAGGGACCTGGTAAGGTAGCAAAAATGGGGTGCCTCTGAAACCAAACACTCTAAAAACTGTGGAGACTGGATACAAGTAAATGTCACCCCAGTTATGAAAAAAAAATTATGTTCTTTGTGAATTCTTTTGGTCTTATGAATTCCAGAAGAACTTTGGGGATTCTTGGGTTCTCAGAGCAAAGGAGAGTCCTTATCTTGGATGCAAAATATTTATCAAACTTCAAAAAACTGGCATCCTCTCTATCCCATGACAACACAGTACTCCATAATTGTACCGGCATTTTTTCTCCTTCTTTCTCCTTAACAAGGTCCAGTCCACTGGCAAAGTAATAACCACCTTTGAAGAGAAAAATATGCATTAGGAGTGAGTACCATCCGAAAGGCCTATCCACCTTTCCATTCTTGATTCCTATTAACCCTCCATGAATAGCATCAGCAATGAAAGAGGCATAATCAAATGTAATTGCAAGAGAAGGATTCAAAATCTGAGCAATCATTAACAAGTAATGATTTGGCATATTTGCTTCAGCATCTTCTCCCAAAACTTGGCAAAGTGCCCAATACATTCCTTTAGCCCTCAAGGTGAACATACTTAATGAAAAGGGCTCTTGTGTGTTGGGTCCTACAACTGTTAACCCTCCTATCTTCACAAAAAACTCCTTGAGAGGCCCATTCCTGAGATGACTCCTCTGTGCACCGTAAATTTGGGCTAATGATGTGAAATTTATAGGTTCTAGAAAATTAGTGAACTCATTAAGCCCAAAAGCTTTCCTGAATTCTTCAGCATTATTCTCAACAAGGGTTTTCCCATTTATATCCCGAATGCTTCTTGTGACTGGATCATAGTTGAGCGCAATTTGGGTCAACAGATCTATGTCCATAAATACCCCTGGGACTACCAGTTTCCCAACATCTAATTCCCAAATACTGGTTTGCGGGGCCAGAGAATTTCTCATTCCAAATCCAATTTTAAACAACCCCAACCCAAACAATCCAACCTGTGGGTCTCTCAACCAGTTACCCTTGTCATATAGTCCTTCTCTTATCTTTAAATGGGGAGCCTTGGGCACTAATTCTTTTGCCTTTGACGCCTAATTAGTTGACAACATCAACTATTCTAAAAAATCATCACAGACACTCCTTTCTAAATAGTTAACTTTGCCAGAAAATTCTCTTTTAGGAGCCATTTTGAAAATGTAAGAAATGAATACCACTTTTAAACAATTCTGTGACGAATCAATTATCTTATCTAAAACACTACACAGGAATACGAGAGAACCTATTCTTCACTTGAAGGAATTTGCTCTACAATTGAACCGACTTGCTTTGTACCTGAAGAAAATAACTCTGTATCCGCTCTTCTGCAAAATTCTTTAAAAGATATCTTCACCCGGTTGATAGGAAATCAAATATTGTACTCAGGGCCTTAACTACAACATTGATTTCGCATGCTTCGGTCGTCCCTTCAAAATTGAATTCATATGAGAATTCATATTTTTCGCTCCAACAAGTCACAACGTTCCTGCAAGTGTTTCATTTTGTTCTTTCGCAACTTCACGAAGCATAACTATCGGGCATCTTGGTCCTGCGAAATAGTGCCAACCGTCCGATCAAAAGAAACTTGATCGAGCGTTAGATTAACTAACAGCTTTGGCTCCGCGCTGGGTCTCGCTTCTCTATTGGCTATATGATACCACATGGCACCCAACCATTGGCCCTGAAATTTCCTTCGCATTCGACTTAACGCTGGCCACGTGTCTTTCTTTTATACCACCGGTTCCACCTTGGCGGGCCCACAACTTTCTTCTTAGACCACGTGTCGCTGGACACGTGGACGACTCTCATTCACTCTCGCTATTTTGCGGGGTATAAAGAACGAGCACCTTACCCTTGCGAAATAGCACGGGCCGTCAGATCATCTTTTAAGTTGATCGACATTTAACCGTCTGAAAAGGCTTTTGGGAGGGGTGGGCCCGCTGACTCACCATGAACACTTGGCATCCAGTCATCTGCAGTGCTGACTTGTCACTTTTTAATACGCTGAAAGAAAACCACGGGGCCTCAATTTATTCTTGACAGCTGTATCCTCCAAGTCCTCCATCATGACACGTGGACGACTCTCATTCACTCTTGCTATTTCACGGGATATAAAGAACGAGCATCTTACCCTTGCGAAATAGTGCGGGCTGTCGGATCATCTTTTAAGTTGATCGGCATTTAACTGTCTGAAAAGGCTTTCAGGAGGGGTGGGCCCGCTGACTCACCATGAACACCTAGTGTCTAGTCATCTACAGCGCTGACTTGTCACTTTTTTATACGTCGAAAGAAAACCATGGGGCCTCAATTTATTCTTGATAGCTGTACCTACCAGGTCATCTCTTGACTGCGACCTGACTCACCTCTGGGGCCCGCCTTTTAGCCTTTAATCCTGACCCACTGACTATTGTGACTTGTGTCACGTGCTGCCATTTTACTCGCTATCATCAACCAGCTGGACCGTCTATGTGGCATGCCATGTCATTTTCGCAACTTCGCTAGTTTTAAACTACGCACAACTTTGCCTAGTGAAATAGCAAAAGCCATAGATCCATCCGCGAGATGCACACTAGTTACTGGGCCCGACAACTTTAAGAGAAAAACATATAAGGCATAAATTTTTTGATTAATTAACATAACCGCCTGGGCAAACAACAAGGGGGGACACTTCCTACGACCCCATGACCCATTGCTTAAGTGAATAAAGTAATGAAAGATTAGAAACCAGAGGGTTTAAAACAAACACAAGAGGATCTAAAATCAAAAACCCTTAAACCCCTGAGGTCTAAAACAAAGCTGAAGCATTCAAAACTGCACCCTATTCAAAATTTCAACAAACCATAGCCAATCATGGGAAAAGAAAAGCCCATTTTTAATCAGTGATAACAGCGCCTATTTGTCAGCTTTTCACCAGTGGACGAATTATTTTTGCTTTACTTTTTTTCTTTTGTCTTTTTTTTTCTCACTTTTTTTTTTTTGTATTTTGACTTTTTCAAGAGAAGATGGACACATGATAGGGGATGGAAGAAGGACTCAAGCATCTTTTTGTTTGGATAGTAGCCATGAAAAAATGGACCATGACCTTTAAAAGTATGCTCAAAGACATTGGTAGGATAAGGACATGGAAAATGAGATGAAACTAAGGCAAGGATTTATGCAAAGGATGGGATCAAAGGGATCGAAGGATGGAAAATATGCATTGGATAATGGATAGGGTATTGGAAGAACTGTGCTTGAGTGGATAGAAATGTTGGCAAGATTGGCATTGGAACACACCTTGAGGGGTGATGGACTGATGGAAGAAAAATGTATTTTGGATATTGAGATTTTGACGAAGGAAAGGCTATGGATTTTGGGACATAAGGGCCCAAAACGGATGAAGAAGGTGGTGGAGGAATAGATGTGGAAGGTTTGGATGGAGGAATATCAATTTTGGATGCCAAGTTGGATTTTTCTTTTTGCTTTTGTGCTTCAAGGAGTTGCTTAGGGATCCACATGGTTTTTGATTTTTCATGCTTTTGTGGTTCATTGGAGTGCATTGCTAACACAAGGGATTTAGGAACCCATATATATTTTAACTTTTGTTTTTGAGCAATGGGCCTTTGTGACATTTTGGATTTTTCCTTTGCTTTATAGATCATTTTTTTCTTTGTTTTGACATGTTGATTATATTGGACATGTTGATCCTTGAATACCTGTGGATTTCTAGACTTATGACTTTTATACTTGGCATCCAAATTACTTGGAGGGGGAAAGGAATGCATGGATGAATATGAATGAAATGGAGTTCTTTTGGATGACTAGAAGGTTCTCAAAGATGTGTGCCTTTGCTGACCTTGCATAGAGGACGAAGGGATATAAGGACCTAAGATGGATGGAAGGGATGATGGGGAAGGGATATGTTTGGATTTTGAAGGGATGTTGGATTTAGTAGGGGTAACCACGTCTTGAGGAATTTCACTTAGGCCATGACCCTTAATATTTTATTTAACATGAAGGGATTCTTTCTTATGGATGTCTACCCCTTTGCCTTTATGAATATTTTGACTTGTAGGATACTCTTTTCTTTGGGAAGAAGACGTGAGTCCATTATGAGGTGGATATGATATGAGAGAAATAATGAGATCTTGAAGTGGATCGGATTGCACCAAAGTGGAAGAATCCATTATGCATGTCGAGGGTTCATGAACATCTTGCACTGACATGTTAGAATCATGAGGGGGATTAGGATCATGAGCGGGACTAGGATTGTGTAGTGGACATGGTTCAATGACAGGCTCTTCAAGAGATGGAATGGGAGAAATAATGGGATCATCAAAAGAAATGCGATCTTGGAGTGTATATGGAGCATTAAGACAAGGATCTTGTGGAGGATTTAAAGGAATAATTTGATCTTAACAAGGAGGAAGATCATTGGAATCCTCTTTAAAGGTGCTTTGCTCTTGACTTTTAATGGGATCATCGGAAAGGATGGAAGGGATATCTCGATCTTTCTTAGGAAGTGGAATGTCAATGGGATTTGAAAGGACATCGTGTTCTTGGATAGAATTGATAGGAATAAGTGAATCATTGCGAGTGTCTGGGGAAATGGGATCTTGGTCAACAATTGGATGGGATGATAAGGTTTCAAGATCTTGATCTTCATCTATTTCAAGACACGTTTCTTCATGCTCTAAATTATCCTCTTGACATGGGGTTGGACTTTGGATATGCATGGGGGATTTTGGCAAGGGATCAATGCTTTGGCACGAAGGGGGTGGAATTTGAATGGGACTCTCTAAAAGAGAAGCATTTGATGGCATTAAATCTTGCATTTCCAAATAGTACAAGGGAGTTGAATAAATGAATTGATTAGCTTGGCAATCAATTATGGATAGCCCTTGGATAATTTCATCCTTGGGTGTATTGCTTGATGAGGACAATATGGAAGGTTCTTGGGAAACTTCTAAAGGTGTAGGGATATATGCCACTGGAGAGTCAATTTGTTTGCGGGGGGATGAGGCATTGCTAGACATCAGTGTATTATCTTGATCTTCCTCAAAGAACTCACTTGGTAGTTTCCTTAAGATCCTTGTAATAAAGCCACCTTTCTTTCGAGGTTTTGACATGATTGGATCTGGAATTTGAACTTGTTTTTGGTTTGATGTCATGTTTTGATATTGGACTTGGTTCAATTGTTCTGACATGTTTGAAACTTGGCTTGGTGTGCGCTGCAACCTTTGTTTTTGAATGTTTGGTTGTGGTTGTTGACATTGATATGTTGGTTGAACTTGTTGATATTCCACCATTGGCTGTGTTGGTTGTATATGTTGGACCATTGGTTGTGTCTGTTGGATACGTTGTTGATTCAAGATTTGATTGAATGAAATTTGACCAAATGAATTTTGATGTGGGACTTGATTGAAATTTGTGCTTGTTTTTTGAAATTGTTTCATCATCTCTATTTGAGAGATGAGAGCTAGTATGTCTGATCGTTTGATAAGAGCTTTTACATCAATTGGCTCAAATTTTGGGTTTGGACCTTGAAATTTTTTAAATGTTTTGGACATTTGTGATCTATTCTTCTCAATGTTTTTCACTTTTTGTTCCAAAATCTCCTTTTCTTGAGCTAGTTTCTCCTCTAGTTTTTGTATTTAGACATTTACATCATCATGATAAGTTTGATCCAAGTTCTGAGACATGTAGAGATTGGATTGACATGATTGATTTCTCAATTGTGATGACATGTCTTCATAAGAAGGTTTAGACCTCATTTCAACAAACATATCACTATGAAATGCAACTAATGGGATTGACAAATGCAACCTAAAAGGATGACAATGCAACTTAAATGTTTTTGTTGTTTTTCAAGATTTTGAAAAACTTTTTGGAATGCAAACCTAAAGACTCAACCTTGGGAAGTTGAAATGAAGCCAAGACCTTAAAGGAAAAAGGACCAAATGACAATAGGATAAATTGGCAATGTCTCACCTATATGCTCTCCTCTTAACTGGGTGATCAAAAAGTCAAACCACTCTTATGCTTTCAATGTTTTTAAGTATTGAATCCTTTAGCAAGCCTGCCCTCCCGAGGAGTTGCACAACTCTTAAAGCCATTCTTTGGCCGGTGTGAGGGGAAAAGTGGGGAATGGCTTTGAAGCCAAGTGTTCCAACCCACTATAATCAAAAGTGGAAAGTGACGAAAGTCCTTTTCAATGATTGCGCATGGTGATTAGCCTTCCCCCAGTATATTTATGATACGCAAAGCCTTTGTTCTGAAGGTTGGGAAGCCTCTTGAGGGATTTTATCACTGACGACCAAACAAGGAGGCTGATTACAAACTTTAGCATTCGAAACTTTGAGCCGAGTCAGTATCCAAACATTTGCAGTATCATAGTGCAAGGGTGGGGAAGAATCCGCCCCCAAGATTACTCACCATATATCTCCCAAGATAACTACGCAATTGTGAAGCAATTCACTTTGGGTTAATTTCTAACAAAAGGCAAAAAAAACAGGCACCCCCTAAGGGGTGACAAGGTTGTTTGAGCTGACGGAGTATCGAGACTAGTGAGCTATGGTATTGTCAATGACCCTTGAATAAAGAGTCTAATTGAATTGTATTTTTTGTATCAAAACCTATTAAAACACTGGGGATTTGAACACATCCTCGTAGAACATACACTCATTCTTTAGAATAAGCAAAATGGTTCTCTTTTATGTTGTGCTTTCATTTTTTACTTCAGAAAATCATCCATCATAGTTAAAGACAAAGTTCAAAAATCATAGAAAACCACCAAGTCAAACAACCAGGGTAGTTTAGTGTGTAAGAGGAACATCTTAGCGCTTTGGAACCATATTTTAGCGCATGCAAGCTTCCTCATAGTGCATAAGTTCTAAACTTTAGTGCATAATCAATCCCTCAATTCAACAGTTCAAACCTTAGCGCTTTCTGAAAACATTCCAGCGCATTGAAGCAACAGCTTAGCGCATCAAGATCCAACATTAGCGCATTAAGATCAACAGTTAACGCATTAATAGGGCATATTAGCGCATAGATTTTCAAACCAAACCAAAATCAAACAATCTTAGTTAGCACGTTAGAAGGGCAGCTTAGCACGTTGAAATCATTCTCTAGCATGTTGAGGGTATTTGGTAGCGCATTGGGTTTTTGGCTTAGCGCATAGCCAAAACTGAGAAAACAGGGGGCAAAACAGAAACTATTTTTGAAAATTCTGAAAATAGTTTAGGAAGCCCTTTTTCCTCACTTAGACCCCATCAGACATAAAATCAAAATCAGAGTATAAAAACTACTCCAAAAGCAAATTCTCCTTAAAACGAAGTTGTCAAAAAGCCAAAAACTAGTCAAGGGATTAACACATCTTTCCTATTAGAATCAGGTAACGCCATCACACACGTATCAAAAGGTCCTACAATCAAACGAATTTTATCCCAAAAACATACTTGTTTCAAACTCCAAGTTATCAAATCGAGTTTCCATATCAGGAAAGCTCCTATCCCATAACATTTGACACGCTTTGTCGTGAGGGGGCATCTAAACCTTCATTTAATAGAAGTAAAACTTGAAGTTTTCAAAACAAGATATCTAAATCCAAAACAAATCACAGAAACCATTAATCACCTATGCATGATTAATCCTCATATTTTGAGAAGAAAGAGTATTTATCACAACACCAAGTTGAGGAAACAACAACCTAGTTCTCAAAAACTTGCTTAAAGGAATAAGTTTTTATACATCAATCGCCAACTCTTCAAATCTCATTGAACATTCCTCTGTCATATGTGCTTGTATCTTCAAGACAAAACAATCGAAATTGATGAGGAACCATTGAGGAGTAGAGCATTCTGTCAAAAATCAGCATTCAGTCAACGCCTAAATCAGGGAGGAAAGATCAATCCATCTTTCTTCCCAAAAGTTTGCATCACTTACAACATACCCCGATTTGAACCACCAACCCCCGAGCAAAAAACAAAAGAGGAATTCATTCCCTTTCTCACAGAGAGTTTCTACTAGATGCTCGCTATCACTCACTCTCAATGAAACAAACAAAGGGAAACACAACCAGAGTCCAGTATGGGGCAGCGATTATCAAATCCCTTCGACTATCCAAATCTAGAAGACACAGAGATCACTGAAGAACTCCTTCAGGAATGCCAAGAAAGTGCCTTGTTCCAAAGACTCATAGACATTGATAAAGAAAAATACCTACTCATGCTCGCAAACAAAGGAGTTAGGATTCCAGAAGACTTTGATTCAAACACTTTTAGAACAAGGTCTCACCTCTATACTTATCAAGAACAACAAAGAGAAGAAGACCCAAGTGACATTGAGCAAAACATCCCTGAGAAAAACATACCCGAGCAAAACATCCCTGAGCAAAACATACCGCTACACACACCATTCCAACCTAAAAATAATGAGAAAGAAGAAATCTTCCCTCGGCAAACAAATGCACCCTTGGTTGCTCTTACACAGCAAATGTAAATGCTGCAAAGACAAATGCAAGACATGCAACGAGGATCAACAGTACAATATTCCTTAAATGAAATTTGTCCTTGTAGAAGTTGAGAAAGCCAACTTCACAAACCCCGAAGATCACTTGCATGCAAATAACCTGTCACAGAAAGAAGAGATGGAGACAAACAAGCAAGGGTGCTCTGAAAGCTGAAAAATGTATTCATCCAAAAAGAGATAAATTACAATGATGAATCCTTATAAAAGGATATTGTGCAACCCTAAAAGAAACCCTAATAGGTAGACATTTAATAATTAATATAATTATTAAATGTCACAAATGCAAACTAAAGTGAAATCTTAAGAGAGGAATAAAGGTAATTTAATCAACATGATTAAATTAAAACCTTTACTCTAACACCCCCCCTTAAGATGAGCAAAAGTGCAGTTACAAACATGTGCAAGAAAGCAAAGGTAACTACAATGCAAGAAAGTAAACTTGGGTCCCGGCAACAAGGCCTGATTAGGTACCCAATTACAACCAAATCTCTGTAAAGTGGAGAAATAGAGAAAACCTCATGGGAAAAACTCTACTCCAAAAAGAGATGAAAGAAATAAATGCACTAATAACATAAGGATAGGAGGTGGATAACATGATACCCCCCATAGACAACTTCTATCATATAAGTACATATACAATGGTCTCCATAGGAGAAAAAGAAAGAGACTAGAAGCCCCCCCCACAATGAAGAAACTCCTGTCGCACATATGGATGCCTGAGGTAGAATCCAAAAAGAGATCCTGAAGCGACATATAATATTCCTCCCCTTGGGAAGAAATGGATCCAAAGGACGAAGATGAAGAAACCCTGTGAAGAGAGAAGAATCAATCTGTCTCAAGATGTGTGCCATAATAGGATGTTGAAGAATCCCTCTGTCTGAACTGAAACAAAAGATGTCAAATCCAAACTGAACTGAAGACTCAAAAACTGCAACCTCTGAATGCACAGATGATGGTGGGCTAACAGCTGGAATATGGCTGTCAACAAAGAGGAGTTGAAAATCCTCAAAGTAATCCTCCAAGTCTGCAATATAGGACTCTACAAACAAAGATGAAATGCCTGCAAGATAAGAATCCCAAGTAGCCATGTCTGAAAGATGTGTGATGTCCTGCTTAGCTGAATCAATAGGAGCCAAAGAAGAGGCAATATCAAACTGATCAGGAACAAAAAGAGATGATGTTGATACATGTATAATCTCAGTCTGAAGAGTAGGAACTATGAGACAATCCTCTGATTCATCGGAATATGTAAGGGTGTCTAAATATTGAAGTTCCTTTAAAGTATCATGATCAAAAGGTGTGTTATCTCTCCAACCAATGGGTACAAGACAATCTGAAGTAGGATCCTTTGGGAATGGAGAAATACTGGGGTCTCCATAGATCTCCCAAAGACGTGTCCAAAGTGAGTGAGGACAATCAATGCCCGATATAGCCCACACAGTGTCAGAATCAACACTAGACAAAATAATTCCTACTATGTGATTTCTAATGATATCCCAAGATAGTGTTCTCTCTAAAGTTGCTAGTTCAGGTATGAGATCATACAAATAAGGCAAAATATTAAGCCACCTACAGTGTGTAAGTATGCCCGTTGCCCATGACTCATAATTACCCCGTTCTAGAAATACAACTGAAGGGTGAGTAGAAAAACCCATGATAACTCTTCAAATTAACAAATCTGAGACTAAATGACTTTAATACTGATAAAGCAGATCAAATAAAGCCATCCCATGCAAACAAATCATTTCCAAGTCTGAAACGTCCAAGTAAGTGACAGATGTGTGAAAACACAAAGTACTGAATAAAATGTACCTAGTGTAGATTCTGAAAAAATAAATGATAGATCTGGAAAGAGCGCAGAAACCCCTTTCCAACGCCTATTCGTTTGCGAAAAACGGAGTCCGTATGCAAAAGATATGGCTCCTGGAGTGCAAAAAACTTGTTCTGACTTTGACTGGCAAAAAACACTGTAAAACGGCAAAATCAGAAAAAAAGATCTTCATCTTTTAGATCGGGCTCGGAACCAGCTTTCCAACGCCTATTTTCATTCGAAAATCCGAGCTAAAATGCCTGAGTTATACCCAATTTAGTAAAACTGCTCCAAAAAAGCCCAAATAGGCCCTTTAAGCCCTCAAGGGCTTAAAAAAAATAAGCCCCTGGTCTTCTGGGCGACCAGGGGCGGGCGCAGGAGGCGGCGGCGCGGGGGCGGCGCTGGGGCGGCGCAGCTAGCGGCGGGCGGCGGGCTGGCTGCGGGCGGGCGGCGCTCGGGCGGGGGTTCTCGGTGGGCGGCGCGGTGGGCGGCAGGCGGTGCAGCGGGGGCGCGGCGGGGGTTACTGCCGGCGGCGGTGGCCGCCGGGCTGCGCGTGCCTCCAAAAGACGCTGCGCCCTCCTCAAAACAAAAAACCGCTTTTTTAATATATTTTTTTTTGATTTAGCCTCGGTCTGCGTGCCCTGGGGCCGTACGGCCTTGGGGCATAAAAAATTTTGCCTTCTGGAGCAACTGTGTCCAAATCGGACGAATTTTATATGGAAATAGGGGTTTTTGGGCGCTACAAGCTCAACGGTGAGGTCCGTTTGGGCTCAAAGTGCACCGAAAAAAAATACCCCCTATTCCAAAATAAAAAATAGAAGACAAACACAGATCTGATGCAACCAAAACCTGAAAGTCAGATCTAATCCTCGTAGCTCCAAATTATTCAGAAGACGAACAGGAAGCAGCAGGTCTGGAGCTCTGATACCATGTAGAAGTTGAGAAAGCCAACTTCACAAACCCCGAAGATCACTTGCATGCAAATAACCTGTCACAGAAAGAAGAGATGGAGACAAACAAGCAAGGGTGCTCTGAAAGCTGAAAAATGTATTCATCCAAAAAGAGATAAATTACAATGATGAATCCTTATAAAAGGATATTGTGCAACCCTAAAAGAAACCCTAATAGGTAGACATTTAATAATTAATATAATTATTAAATGTCACAAATGCAAACTAAAGTGAAATCTTAAGAGAGGAATAAAGGTAATTTAATCGACATGATTAAATTAAAACCTTTACTCTAACAGTCCTTATCCTTTTGACAAAAGGTTAAACATGGTACCTTTTCCCCCAAATTCAAACATTCCCAAATTTGACAAATATGATGGGAAAAGTGATCCGCATGATCATGTCCAGGAATTCTGTACCATGAGCCTGGAATTTGCCCATGATGACACTTATTTAATGAGATTATTTCCAAGAAGCTTGGGAGGGCAAACAATGGAATGGTTATCCAAAATCACACCTCCTGTCAGATCCTTTGATGAGTTAGTCAACAAATTCATAACTCAATATTCCTACAACATTCAACATGCCATCACCATGCTAGATGTCTGCAATACCAAACAGAAAAACAATGAAACATTCATGGTGTTCCTTCAACATTAGCGATGAATGGTCTCAAGATATCCTCAAGATGTGCCTAAAAAGGAAAAGATGGAAATTTTCATCGACAATTTAAATAGTGAGATGAGTTACATACTCAAACTCCAATGCATACCATCTTTTTCTAAATTGATTGAAAATGGCATCCAAGTAGAGGAGGCATGTGTCAAGAAAGGAACATTGAAATTTTTCAAAGAAGGGACGAATTCATCCAACTCTAATTACAATAACCAAAACAACAACTTAGACAAATCCAGGTTCTGGACCAGAAACAAAAATACAGGAAATGAAGGAGGAAATGAAACTAATGATGTGAAGTCCAAACAACCAGTGTTAGCTTTATCAGGTAATCCTCAGGCTACCAAGAATCAAAAAGGTGCTAACCAAGGTACTAACACTTATGCACCAACTACCAATCAAGATCGTATTAACACACACAACACCAACAATGCCCAAGAAAATAACACCAATCGAGGACCTAATACAAACTCATGAGGTAACACCAACAACTTTACAAAACATGTCTACACACCATTAGGGCAATCATTGGAGTCAGCATTCAGAGAGCTCCTGGCAAACAAAATTATCTCTTTACCAGCAATCAACAACTTTGAACCACAAATCAAACCACCCTGGTGGAATGACTCACACTTTTGTGATTTTCATCGAAACAAAGTGATGCTCTGTAAAATGGGGCAAGGTTAGACTAAAAACCTGTGGTCGTATAACACACAAAAACATAAGAAACCATTAGTGTTAATCAACCAAAAACTAATCTAAGTAGGCATATCAAAAGAGACACTAAAAAAATGATAAAATATTTAACTGTGTAAGTAAATACAACAAGGCATCTCCAAATGCCTTTTAAGATGCTCTTAGCTCCTTCTCCTTTGTTCCTCTCCTCTCCAAGTTCCAAATTAGTGTAGCTCTTAGCAGTTTTTTGCATTATGGATGCTTATGGAGGTTCAAGATTGAAATGTTTTAACTATGCTATGCAAGTGTAAAACAAACTAATTAGACATATTATGAAATGAACTAAGATTTATTTTAGTCCAAAATGACAATATATGTGATTTATACAAAATGCTCTCTCTAAAATTCACTATAGATTAAATGCATACAAGTTTTTAGGATCTGGATTATGAAGAAAATGGGCTCTATTTATAGGGAAAATGGAGCAATGGATGGTTGAGATTGAGTAATCTCAACAAGGGTCAGGATTGAACGATATTCAATCCATGTGAGGACTTTCAACCCAATCCCAAGATGACAAGTGTCAATATGAGATGGGTTGAGAGGAGAGAGAAGAAGCATTAAATGCTTGACATGACCTGAGGGTTAACTTGGGAGGTAGGGTTAAGGTTGGGTTAGAGTCATCCATTGGATAAAGCTTTTATCCAAGGGGTAAACTCTTGTGCAAGGGTAAAAGGGATAACCATGGTCAAAGAAATAAATGCTTGAGGAGACACATGAGTCACATGAGGGTTGAGTTAGGGGTTAACCATAAATGGTCATGTAAGAGCCATAAGTGGTTTGGAAGACTTTAGAGGTTAAATTGTTGAACACACCAAGATTTAATGTTTTTCAAAGACTTTGAAGTCTTTGAGAAGTGACTCCAAATTGCTTAGGAATGTGATAATAATTAGGGGATGCATTAGACTAATTGATTAGGATTAGATAGGTTCTAGAAGAATTTAGGAAGGGCAAGTGGGAGATGTAGGAAAATGCAAGTGGGGGGTGTAGACACCCAAAATTGTCATGTCTAATTAAATAAATATTTTATTTATTTAATCATCTAAGCCTAATTCTTCTATTAATTAAATAAATTTTTATTTATTTAATTAATTCATTTATCCTCTTCTAGCCTTATTTCTCATTTAAATAAATACATTTATTTATTTAAATTATCCCTTTCCTAAATTAAATAAATATTTTTATTTATTTAATTATCCTACTTCTTCTATTTATTAAATAAATCTTTATTTATTTAATTAATTCATTAACCTTTTCTACCCATGACACATGTCATTCATTTCTTAATTCATACACTACCTACCCCTTTCATTATTTTGGTATTTCTTTTACCAACCCTCTAATCCTAGCCGACCTCTCTTTTTACACCTCTCAATCTTAACCCTCCATTTCTTATTGTGTCTTCTATTTAAGGAGATGCCTTCTTCATTGTCAAACCCTAATCACTCATCCTAATGACTGATTTTGGAGTACTTGGCTACACTACGATCCTACTTGCAACCACATTCCGTTCTTTGTTGAGCTCTTGTGCATATAAAAATCTGAGAGCAAATATATCAAACAAGATCAATGGAGATAGGAAGAATGGAGATCAAAACCCTATTGGACATGTGATGGTATAATCTTTGTGATTTCATGTGATTTGCATTGTCTTAGGTAATCTTCATATGTTATGGTGGATCTTTGTTCATTGTTAGGCTAGGGTTTTGTGGTTGGATTCATTTAGCCTTTCAATATTGTTATTATTGTTATCCATTTTCACCATAAGCATTTTGGCACGCCCGGTGGGACTCTTGTCCCTTTGCATTTAACATTTTTGTTGTAGATTTCGCATTTTTGAAGTTGCAGATCGGACAATTTTCGACGACATTTTTAGGTTTTTCCGCGTCTGCGAGCGTTCGGATCGCGTTTTTGTGTTTCAAAAGCGTTTGCAATATCGTGAATCGCATCTGTGTTTTTGCCAGATTTTATTTTTGCAGGTTTAAGGAACCGCGTCTGTGAATTAAAATCGCGTCTGTGCTTGATCTTATCGCGTCTGTGTTTGGGAAAAGCGTCTACGGTATCCAAGCGCGTCTGTGCATTACAGAACCGCGTCTGTGTCGTACAGATGCGTCTGTGTCTGGTATAACTGCGTCTGTGTTTTCTGTTTTGCAAATTTTTCAATTTTCTTTAATTCGGGTTTTCAGATTTTGTACTTAGGGTTTCAGATCTGGTTTATTTTCGGCTAACCCTTGCAGATCTAGCTAACCAAGTTTGTGCAGCTTGCTTTGGAGGCAAAAAAATGTTTTTGTTGAAGGCCCCTTTTCACAAAGTCTTTTGGGTTTTCTAAAATTTACCTAACTTGTGTGCTTGCAGGAAGGGGTTATTATTTGAAACAACCCAAATTACTAACAATTTTGTTGCAGGGCCTTAGCTAGGGTTTTATAGTTTTGTTGTGTGCCTTGTTTTCATAGATTAGCAAACACTTCCATTGGTGCACTAAAATTGAATCATTGGCTTTTGTGTCTTGAGCAATAGGCTCTTTTTGTTTAATCTTTAGAGGGCCTGTCTTCCCATGTGGTCATTAGGACTACTAGTGAGAAGAGAACGACCCAAGTGGTAGCGAGGAAAACCCACCTCTTCCGAACCACTATAATCAAATGTATTCATGGTGAAAACTATGGATAACGTGTGCTGATTAGTTCATACCGACACTATGTCTCCCCATAAACCCGTTTGATCAAATTTATTTGATCATTTGTAGGGCGTAACCCCTACCGGCTGGGAGCCTTCTGTATTTACAGAGCTGAAAGTGCCGCATGTATGGCCACACGAGCGGATGCCCTTACTAGCACCTTTTTGTTTTAGAATCCCAAATCCTTCTAGTTGTTGAGGCAGGAGGTCGGACCTCTGGTAGCGGCCCACACACATACGGTTCTTAGTAGAGATACAAAGTTCGCCATGGGGAGTTTTCATGGGGACTGATGCTTGGCTGACCCAAGAAGTGAGTGCCGAGGGTGGAGCCAGTGAGGTCAAGCATCTAAGTATCCGCTCTGAATAGCATAGCCTCAGGGGTAAAACCCTATGTGGGATCAACAACTATTGTCTTGGCCAACCCTAAGATTTGTGCTTGTCTTATGCTAAACACTCAAACATTCAAGACAAAACAACAAAACATTGTGTCTTTTGTGTCTTCAAGTGTATGCAAAACAACTTTACATCAAACAACACACTTTTCTTGGAGTCATTTTGGAGTCTAAACACTTGCAAACATTGAGTCCTCATCAACATTGTGTCCTCTTGTCATGAAAAACAGTCAAACAGTCAGATTTGGTCACAACAAAACAACTTCACATATTGGAAAAATTGCATTAAGGTTACAGAAATGCGTCTGTGTCTGTTTTAACCACGTCTGCATCATATAATCACGTTTGTGAAGGGCAGAATAGTGTCTGTGTTTTTAACAGCGTCTGTGTAAAACAGAGAAGCGTCTGTGTCTGGGAATCGCGTTTGTGAAGTATATAGAGGCGTCTGTGTCAGGAATTGAAAACTTTAACAGTCCAGCAAACAGAGAAAATCAGTTTCGGCATACTTGAGCTTCCTAGGTTGTCTCTTCAGGTTTCATCTAGCATTCAGCCTGTTCTAAGGTTTCACACAGTCCATCATTGTTTCACATTTCACTTTACATTCATACTTGTCTAAACTTGAGTCAAAAAGGTCACTTGCTTGTCCTCACTATACTCTTTCAACACACTACATACAACTACACTTTGCTAAGTGGTCCCTCATCAAGGTTTCTTACCTTTGGGTCTCATTTGGTCTTACTTAGAGTCAAGGTCAGCTTACCTCATCAAGAGAAATGATCCTCTCTTTGGAAGTCACACCTACTCTACTACTTACATACTTGGTCTTACACTTTGGACATTGCAAGTACACCTCAAGATTCATTTACACTCCTCACAACTCTTGGTCTTCCATACTCTTTTCATTTTCATCTAGTCTCTCACATCTTGGTCAAACACCTAGTTCATGGTTGAAACCCGCCTTCAAAAATCTAGGAGAATAGCTAAAGAAGCTCAAGAATCCGTAAACATGAGTTCTTATGAGTATGACAATGATCTATTCTACAATCCTGAGCACACTACATTACCAGACATGAACGTTTATAGACACAATCCAAATGTGGAAAGCACAAATACTATAAACAACAATGCTACACACAATGACAATGTTGACAACTCTTCAATACTATCAGCAGACATAGAAGAATCCATAATGAATCCCCATTTCAATAGATTGGTAATGAGGAAAGATCGACAGTACTTTTTACACATGATGGCACAAAGTGGAGCCAAGATACCTCATGATTTTGACATGTCTCAACTTATGGAAAGTCGACCCTCCCAACAAACTCAACCCAACATGGATCAAAGGAGACCAAATAGTGGAGGAAATAGAGGACCGAATAATATGATGCCTGAGTCACCATCAATTTTGCTTCAAAAGCCAGCAATCCCACATACACAAGCTCAAACATATGATACTTACACTCAAAGACCATCATGGAGGCCTTATGTGGATAGATATGCTCAATCACATGCTCAAGGTATGGATCAATCAAAACAAGTGGACACTCAAGGACATCCTCAAAATTTTGACACAAGGAGACCTCATGTCAAAATTGGGGGCAACACAATGGAAAATGAAAGGCCTATTGAATATGGTATATATGCACAAAATAGATATGGGGTTCCCCAACAAGAAGTTATGCCAAGTGCTCCATATATACCGCAACAATATAGACCTCCATATGGACATGTCTACGATCAGTATCATCCATGCATGCAACAAGCTCCTCCTCAAATGGGTGTTTCAAACATGCAACAATCTCCTCCCAAGAATAATTTGGAGCAACAAATTAGAGATCTACAAAAGAAAATGGAGGACATGAGTACATCAAAACCTACATACACTATGAGAGATATATGTCCTTATCCCTTTGATAAGAGCATTCCAATGCCCCCATTTCCTGCACACTTTGTGACGCCAAAATTTGACAAATATAGAGGGAGAGGAGACCCCAAGGCACACATAAGACAATTCTTCATAGCTTGCATTGAGGTAGCGGCAGAAGAAACATACTTGATGAGGTTGTTTCCACAGAGCTTAGGCGATCAAGCTATGGAATGGTTTTCTCAACTACCTCCTGGTATTAAGTCATGGGGTGACTTAGCAGAAGCATTTATTCAGCATTTCTCTTACAATATAGAAATAGATGTCTCAATTACTACCTTGTGCAATACGAAACAAAAGGAAGGAGAATCTTTCGCAACATTTTTACAAAGATGGAGAAATTTAGCTAGCAGATGCTCTTGCGAAATCCCACATTAACAAATGGTAGAAATGTTCACTCAAAACGTTAACAAGGCTATTGGCTATGATCTCAGGAAAGCTTGTTTGTCTACATTCAAGGATGTTATTGAAAAGGGCCTAGCAACAGAAAAAGTCTTAATTGAACAAGGAGTTATCAAGCTATTCAAAGAAAACAAAGAGGACTTTAAAGGAAAGGACAAACCAAAATTTTGGAACAAGAACAAGAACACAGTTAATGATGGCATTGTTGATGCCAATACAGTGAGACCAAAGTTCGTCTTTTCTGGATCAAGTTCTACCAACAATCAGGTGAACAATCAAACAACTTCTAAACCACGAAGGAAGTACACTCCATTGGGAGAACCACTTGAATCAGTATTCAAAAAGCTTGTGGCAAACAAAGTGATCATAGTTCCAGATTTTCCTCCATATGAACCAAAGGTCAAACCAAATTGGTGGAATGATGATGAGTATTGTGAATTTCATAAGAGTAAGGGTCACAAGACAGGTAATTGCCATCGATTGAAAAACATTGTGCAAGATCTCATTGATAGAGGTGATATTGAGATTGAGGGACATTCATCTAATCAAGAACATGAGATGTTTAAGGAACCATTCCCAAAACATGACAAAGGAAAAGGCAAAGTCATAGATGATCAAGCCAATTACACTAGAGCACCTTACAATTATGATTCTACTATCAATCACATCTCAATGGACAATCATATCTCTACTATTACTATCAAGAACAAAAATCCTGAGAATCCTTCTCAGAGACCCAAGATTGTCCTAAAAGGTGTGGGATCTTCTTCTGAGCATATCTCTGAATGTCATGTTACAACTCGTCGAGGTAAAACCACGTTGCCAGGTGCCTCCACTAAGAATACCAATCCTTCATCAACCAAGCCTGAGTACGACCTTGTAGAACAGTTAGGGAAGACACCCGCGCTCATCTCTATTCTTGAGCTCTTACGCATATCCCCCGCTCATAAAGCTATCCTTGACAAAATCTTGAGAGACACTACCGTTCCTACTGATCTGAACGTGGACCAGTTTCAAGCCATGGTGGGATACCTTTCCATTCCACATTCCCTTACGTTCACAGAAGCCGATGATGCCTCCATAAGCCAGCCACATAATGCACCTTTACACGTTGAAGCCTTCATACACAAACATCAAATAAAGCGAGTCCTGATAGATGGAGGAGCAGGTCTAAACATTTGTACATTGAGCACCATTAAATAATTGGGATATTCTGACAAAGCTGTGAATTCTACAAACAAAATTACTATCAAAGCATATGATGATGAAGAGCGTTCATCCAAGGGTACAGTCATTTTACCTCTCAGAGTTGGGCCAGTTACAAAGGATGTGGTTTGTCAAGTACTTGATCTTGATCTCACATACAACATATTGCTAGGACGTCCTTGGATTCATGAAATGAGCGCAGTCCCATCTACATATCATCGATGTATCAAGTTCCCTCACAATGGAGTTGAAGTGACCATCAAAGCTGACCCAAATCCATTCATATATTGCAACAATTTGCAACCTGGATCAAAAATAACAATCCCATTCAATCGAGAAGCTATTCCTTCATCAACATATGTGGATCCAGAATCCTTAAAAGCTTCTACATCAAAACAGGCAGAGCTCAAAGAAAAATTCAAGGTTAAAGACTTGGGATGTGGTGAGTATATCTTTCATGTTGAGCAACTCCCACTATCTCCTAAGGTATTCAGTCAACAAGAACAAATTACAAACAATTTGCAATATCAAGGAATTGGGTGTGAACCACCTAGTGTTGTGGCTACTAAGTCTGAATGCAAATCTCTTCTAGTGGTGCAAGCAACTCTTGATATCAATAGTCCTAAGAGTGGTTCCAGCAAAGAATCTATTGAGCATATCGCTAGCCCTCTTGAGAGCTCACATAGCCTTACTATTTCATCCACTCATTCCATTTCCACTCCACTCCCAGACTTGGATGAACAAGAATTACAAAAGCCCTTACTCATTGGGGATCAAAAATCAAGCTTTGAAAAGAAAAATCTAAAAGTCAAAACTAAAGAAAAGTCCTTTAGTCCAAATCAAAATCAAAAGCTATTGGACTCTGCAAAAATCAAAGTCAAGGATAAAAATCCTATAAACCAAAAAGAACAAGAGTTGATCTCCCCTAATATCAAAATAACTGGGGGCAAAAGTTCTACAATTTTAAGTCAAAAAGCATACTTGTTGATCCTAAGTCTCCATCATGCTATCCTACTTTCACTTCTTTTCACAATCATAAGCCTTCATAACTCATCCACTTGTTCCACACATCCTTTTCCTTCTCGAGATACATCATGGACCTTTAATGGAGCTTCCTCAAAGGACTTTGCTATCAGTGATGCCCAAACTTCTTCAGGTGACACGCATGTGGGGCTGTGTAGTCCACACATTAGTAATTCTATCTTAGTTCCTTTATCAAGGAAGACAATCACTCAAGCTACACATCATTCAGTCAAGAAACAATGCAATTACAATCACAAAGTCAAGCCTCACACATTTGAGGTAGGTGACTTAGTTCTCAGAGAAAATCCCAAGAATCAGCAAGACAGAGATAAGAAGGGCAAGTTCGAACCAGACTGGCTTGGTCCTTACATCATCACAGCGGTATATGGATCTGGGGCATATCAGCTCTCAACTACAGAAGGGGAATCTTTGGAGGATCCTTTCAACAACATGCACCTTCGCCGGTTCTACACATAGCTCATCAGAGTATCCTAATTCAAAAAATACAAAAAAATTATAAAACAAAAAAATCGTTACTTGGTGAAAACCTGGCAGACAGGCGCCTTGTGATAACAAAAAAAAAAAAAAAAAGTAAAGAGAAATAATTTCGTCCAACGGTGAAAACCACTTCGGTGGCGCCCTGGGCAAGTACCATGGTGAAAACTGGGTCACCAGCACCATGCGTAGAGACTTTGCTCCTCCCTCTTTCAGGATTCTCTTTCATCTTTCACTTTGCACACACTCACAACCTATTCATCCACAATAAACTTACCCATTCCCATCATGGCTTGTTATTGATCTACCTAAGATTGGTTAGCCATTCATAATAAACCTCCCTTTTCGCCTCCCTTTCCATCCATAATAAATCAGATCCTATCTGTGACTAAGGCAAATCCTACGTCTAGTAATGGGTGTGGAACTGAGAACATCACATGTTTCGAGGAGTACGGTTTCTTTCAGCTTCCTTCCAGTCTATCTACGCACAATCTGCAATAAAGCAACATCTGCATCGCCAGTCCACAATAAAGTTCCATCTTCTCCACAATAAAGTATCAGTTTCATGGATTTAGTCAGTTTCAAATGAGACACAACAGCAACAATGAGCTTCAACAAAATCAAATCTTTCAACAGACTCAGACAACATATGGTTCAGTGCTATCTATCCTTTTTGTGAAAGTGAACATTGTGACCACAATCGAATAAGACTTATACAAGTGACAAGAGACACTAAACTTGAGGACTACAGTGGATGTTGGTGTCGAGTCTTGGTTTTCTTTTGATTTTATCTTTTTGGTGACATGTCTTTTAGCTTTTCCAGGATGTCTTTGACTAGAGATTCTATCTCCAGGATGTCTTTGACTAGAAAGGCGAGGATGGGGTATCGTCACCTATTTTCTTTTGCTGTCTGTGGATTGTCTTTTAGTAATGCTATGACTTGTCCAAGGATATGAGGACACTGTGAGTCTAGTATGAACTGGGGCATTCCTTGTTTGTGACTGTCTTATCTCCATGCAAACAGGTACAATGACTTTCTGGGCCGAACAAATGCCTCGATTGTCATAACCTATTCTGCCATAATAAAGCTCAATGATGATAATGCACAAGAAGCTCTTTCACTTTCATATCTTCTATCTTTCATCCCCCTTTCTTGATTGACTTCCATCGTCCTTCTCGAGTCCGCGTAGCCTGCTATCACATGACTGAGTATAATGACACACCAAAAACATTTGCATTTCATGTAGTTGCACCTACATTACCACATATAAGCATTTCATACATACATATAGATATCACAACTGCATCACATCCTGCACACAACACCTGTTAGCACAATTTACATCTGCATTATCATATTCATCTGCATTACATACATTCACATTTGCATCATGCATACACATATAAAACATAAAAGAACAAAAAAAAATATTGCATTGCATCATATACATATTTGCATCCATATCATAAGCATCACATAAGAACATCTCATCACATAGGTACACATGCATATAGCGGCCGCAAAGATGAATCATCTCATATATATATAAAGTGTCATGATACAATGATGTCAAAATCATATGGCTACAATCACCCGCAGGTGTCTACATCATTATATAAAATGGTACAAAACTGATACAGACGAACTCACTGATCACTCTTGCCAACACTATTGGTAGTGCTAATCCTATCCATGTCATGGTATCCCATGCCACGTGTCCTGCCCTCATCTCCAGTCTTGGATCCTAGAACACTCATCTCAGTGCATCCCTGCCTCCATCTCAATCATAGGGTACTAACTCCCCATCGATCGGTATCCGCAGAATCCTATATACATCCTCCAGGGTGACTGTCATCTCACCCATCGACAGATGGAAGGTGCACGTCTCAGAGTGCCATCTCTCAGCCAGCGCAGTCAACAAACCCATGTTTGCCCCAAACTCAGGCACATACAACACATGTCTCAAACCCATCTCCTCGATGGCAGCTTTGTCCTCGAGCGACAACTCAGGTCGCAACCTCTGCGTCGACGGGAATCTCTCCCACGACTCTAGCATCGGCAAATACTCCTACAGTCAAACAACTCAATCATGTCAGTTATAGTGGCATTCATTGTTTATCACAAAATGCTACTCGCTATCTAAATGCATATTGCTATCTATTCTAGTGGCACTCACTGCTCATCACAAAGTGTTGCTATTTATCCTAGTGGTACTTCCTGTTCATCACAAAGTACTACGTGTGTGACACTCCCTGTTCATCACAAAGTGTTACTCACATTTGCACTCCCTGTTCATCACAAAGTGCTGCTCATATTTTAGTACTCCCTGTTCATCACAAAGTACTTTATCTCGGTACTCACTGTTCATCACAAAGTGCCTTGATCTATCCTAGTCTTCCTAGAGGACCTGCTTGAGTGTATCCTCTCAGCAGCTTATCCAATCGACAGTGTATGTTGACCTAGAAGATGCAAATTCATACTTTTCAAATGCAAACGCGCTTTCCTGACATAAACGTGCATTTATTACATTACCTAGCATGCATTAATGACAACAATAAATGCATCAAAGTATGAGGAGGTTTCATGGTACTTACCGGCTCTCCTGCCTCTGCTGGCCTCTGAAATCGGCGAACACAGTCGAATCTGTGTACGAAGGCCATCGCTGCTGACTGTTGGTGCTCTTTTCTCACTCTGCACTTTGATCTCGTGAAGGTGTAGAAGACAATGAGGATGTCTTTTGCCCGTGGTCTATCTTATAGCCTGCCATAGCCCTCGCCCTCGTTTCCCGAGTCAGTCTTCTTTATCCCGTGACTCTGTCACCTTATCCGGTCAGTCCATTCTAGCCTTTCTTTCTTATCGAGAGATTGTCTGCAATCTTTTCAGACATTTTCATCCAATCTCTCGAGGGGGCATATTATTCTCATTCTGGGGCAACTCTGTATCAGTTCATCTTATCTTCTTTGAAACAACGCGACAAGCCGCATTGTCTCAAAGAGGGGCAAAATGTAGACACCCAAAATTGTCATGTCTAATTAAATAAATATTTTATTTATTTAATTATCTAAGCCTAATTCTTCTATTAATTAAATAAATTTTTATTTATTTAATTAATTCATTTATCCTCTTCTAGCCTTATTTCTCATTTAAATAAATACATTTATTTATTTAAATTATCCCTTTCCTAAATTAAATAAATATTTTTATTTATTTAATTATCCTACTTCTTCTATTTATTAAATAAATCTTTATTTATTTAATTAATTCATTAACCTTTTCTACCCATGACACATGTCATTCATTTCTTAATTCATACACTACCTACCCCTTTCATTATTTTGGTATTTCTTTTACCTACCCTCTAATCCTAGCCGACCTCTCTTTTTACACCTCTCAATCTTAACCCTCCATTTCTTATTGTGTCTTCTATTTAAGGAGATGCCTTCTTCATTGTCAAACCCTAATCACTCATCCTAATGACTGATTTTGGAGTACTTGGCTACACTACGATCCTACTTGCAACCACATTCCGTTCTTTGTTGAGCTCTTGTGCATATAAAAATCTGAGAGCAAATATATCAAACAAGATCAATGGAGATAGGAAGAATGGAGATCAAACCCCTATTGGACATGTGATGGTATAATCTTTGTGATTTCATGTGATTTGCATTGTCTTAGGTAATCTTCATATGTTATGGTGGATCTTTGTTCATTGTTAGGCTAGGGTTTTGTGGTTGGATTCATTTAGCCTTTCAATATTGTTATTATTGTTATCCATTTTCACCATAAACAGGGGGAATAAATGATTTAAATAAATATTTTATTTTATTTATTTAAAAGAGGAAAGAGGATTAAATTGAATAAATAAAATTTATTCATTTAATTGATTGTGATTTTGATTAATGAATGAATTAAAATAAATTGAATAATTTATTTAATTAATATGAGAATGTTTTGAAGATGAATTAATTAAATATTAATTTAATTAATTGATAGCTAGTGGGCTTTTAATCAAATAAATGCGAAATATTCATTTAATTAAAATGGACAGATTTATGTGACTACATTTGCCCCTATTTGAGATAGTGCAGTTTATCGCGTTGTTTCAAAGAAAGAAAAATAGGTGTGAAGAAATGCCCCATAAAATGTTAATTTAATGGGTGGTATGCGAGAGATGGGCCAAAAATTGCAAAAAATCAGGCGATATCTCGAAAAAGAATGAAAATTGGCAGGGTGGTAGAAGAGAAGAAGTTAGCAATATTGGTGAAAAATAGAAGAAATCGGAGATAAAATGAAGAAATGGGAGGCTTGGGAAGTTCACAGGGACCACGATGGTGAGCGAGAGAAAATTAGGGTTACGGCGAAGGGTTTATATGGGGAGAAAGGGGTGAAAACAAGCTCATTTGTATTCGCTTCCATAGTGAAATTTTAGCTCTGATAGTGACTTTTTGGAGGGGCAAGTAGCAGTCAGGATGTCGGTTCCCATAGTAGGGCACCGATTAGAGCGAGTCCATCGATTCCAGCAGCCAAACGACTACGGACCAGCGGTATGTGAATTTGAATTTTTTATTTTGGTGCATTTTTTATATGTTTTTTGTTGGGTCCAAGTTGAGTCAACACAATAGTGCTAAATTCATGTTTTGGCATTGTTGTCAACTTAATTAGCACTATTGTGCTACTATGGCGCTATTGCGTACTGGTTTTAGCACTTTTGTCAATTTTGGCGCTATGGTATAGCTGTTTTAGCGTGTTTGTTTTTTGTAGCGCTATTGAGTAGCTGATTGAGCGCTATTGTTGTGAGGTAGCGCTATGGTATAGTCAAAGTAGTGCTATTGTTAGTTTAGCATTGTTGCTTAGTTGATTGAGCGCTTTTGTCAGGACATTAGCGTTGTTGTGTGCAAGATAGCGCTTTTGTGTGGGAAAATAGATGCCCCAGTTTGTTTGAACAAAAATATCCTGATGCCAATGATAGATGGATGGAGAGATGAGGTGAGAGTTGTTTTCAACCATAGCAGCCCTGATGAGACTTAGGTCATTAGGATAAATGCATGTAGAAGTCTAGGTGTGCCATGATTGCTTACCTGTTGAGACCTGAAGATACTTGATCAAAGTATTTGTTGATAGTCTAGGTTTAAACTTAAGAAAGTTTGAAACGAAACAACTGATGATGTTGGTTGATGCACTTGTGTAGGAGGATCTTCGCATCTTACAGTTGCATGAGAGGCATCTTGCCACATAGGTGTTGCGCGATCGGTTGACAGAGGCCAAGGTGGATTGCATTGCAATGATAGGCCTGTACGATGTGATGTATATGCCCGTGATTCGGATGAATCACGATTTGATTACAGCATTGGCAGAGTGGTGGCATAGTGAGACATGTATATTTCACTTAGCGCAGGGGGAGATGACAATTACACTGGAGGATGTATGGCGCATCCTGCACATTCCCATTCGAGGAGAGCTGGTGACATATGATCGATCTTGGGGGATAGTAGCTATACAATGGTTTTTTGAGAAGGATGTGTATATTGATGATGGGTCGTTAGCCTGGGAGGATATAGAGTATGAGCCATTACCAGCAGTGTTATCAGGGATTGTTGGGGGACTGCTATGTCCAGATCGACGATCGCATGGACTTGTCGTTGGTTGGGGGTAGGTGATTGAGTAGATGATGACAGAGGAGACTCGGTTTACATGGGGACCATGTGTGCTATCGCACTTATATCAGGAGCTACATGAGGTAGCATATCAAGGGATGGGCTCATTGGGAGTAGGTATCACACTACTACATATTTGGGCATGGGAGCATCTACCAGTTACCTGACCAGTCAGTTTGAGATTTTGAGCAATGGATCAGCCCTATGTATACATGTATGGAGGGATGATGAGTTAGCCCCACCTGGGGAAGTTAGAGTGGTGGCGGCGAGCACTGGATGACTTGGATACAGTGATATGGAGGTCATCTATTGAGTGTGAGCCATGGGAGGATGATGCGGAGGCATTGCCATATGTGTTCATGATGCGGTACCTCATTGGTAGGACAACCTACAATGTGGAGAGACAGTTTGGGTGGAGGCAGGAATTGCCTAGTGGTTCGAGAGAGTATGCTCGGGTAGTCCGAGAGAGGTACTTATGGGGGCCATTATTACCATATGATCAGGCATTACCATAGTTTCAGATGCTACAGGTGGGACCATATGCAGTCGAGGATGGTAGATGCAGGGGTGTCTGAGGAGTACACATAGTATATTGTGGCATATCTGATTCCTTGGATATCAGATCCCGCAGAGCCAATTCTAGATTTTGAGGAGGAGAGGGGATGAAGAAGGAGGAGGAGAGGAGGTCGCGAAGTGGTAGGTGGACGGGGGAGAGGGGATGGTGGTGGTGGAGGAGGGGGTGGAGGAGGGGGTGGTGGGTTTGGAGGAGGTGGTAGATTTGGAGGGGGAGGTGGGGGTGGTGGTCGATTATAGCGGAGAAGGAGACGTGGGCAACCATTGCGGCTATCTCAACGACCTTTGATGTAGAGAGGCATGAGATTACGTGGTAGGGATGTAGGTGAGGGACAAGCACTTATGGATATGGGGGAGGGAGCCATGGGAGAGGGAGCCACTGGGGACGCACCTATGGATATGGGGGAGGGAGCCATGGGAGAGGGAGCCACTGGGGACACACCTATGGATATGGGGGAGGGAGCTACAGGTGGAGATCTATGGGATCACATGATAGGATATTTATAGACTTGTGTAGATGATTTGGAGGCAAAGGTAGCAACTAGAGATGTTCAGTTGTTTGCCTGAGAGTCAGAGTTGACTGTGGTGCTGCGAGAGAGGAATGAGGTCGTGGAGAGATTTGTGGCATTGCAGGAGAGAGTACAAGTGGGAGAAGGAGTAGGAGCATAGGGTCCTACTGGGGATGCGATGAGGGAGATGCGACGAGCACAGGAGGAGATAGATTATTGGTAGGGGCTATATGAGCATGCAGTGCCAGCTAGTCAATGAGTACTTAGCTATTCACAGATGCGGCGGGCGAGGTCAAAGCGGTCTAAGAGGATGCAGAGCAGTGGTGGTGTGATGTGTCCTCCACGGAGAGATAGATTAGGTGGTGCAGGGGCTAGTGGGGGAGCAGGTAGTGATGGTGGTGTAGCATCTGGTCAGAGTGGCATTTGAGAGAGCATTTTGTATATATGTATTTTATCATTTTGGACTGTATCTTGGATGGCTCTTTGGTAGCTGACATTGTGGACTTCATTGTACTCTGATACATGTATATTTTTGGCGATATGATATTATATATGAGGAGATCCCATATTTTGTGATGATATGCATGTTGATGATAGTTTGGATGCTTATGCAGGATAATGATCGTATGATTATGCTTAGATGGGTAGTTGTACTTGCTATATGTATGTATTGATGAGATGATTCCTATATGCATGTTTTTATGATGATTTATTTTTACATGATGTCTATATGCATATTTTATGATGTGATGCTAATATTTGGATGCAGGTTGATATGCATGAATGATTTATGTATGTAAATGTGATGATGATTTATATGTGCATAATGCAATGATGATTCTGATGGTACTTTGGTTTGTATGTTTTGATGAGACAATGAGATAATGACGTGTAATGATTTTTACGATATAATGTTCTAAAATGAATAATTTTATATATGTAAATGTATCTAGATGGTTTGTTAGATGAATGTAATATGGATAAACAAATGTAAAGTACAAATGTTTTAAATGATGATTTCTAAATGAATGCATATGGATAATATATGAACCAATGTTAAGGCCAATGATTTTGTTGATGATTCTAAATGTCAGAAAATATGATGAAGTGAAATGATAATGCAACTCATGAATAACTGCACCTTAATGCAATTTAAAAAATAGAATGAATGCATGTTTGTAATGAATCCTAAAATGAAATGCATTCAATGAGTATCAAAATATACTAAATGGATGGAGGAATTCACTTAACTAATGGATAGATAAATAGATGTATGCAACGATAAATGATGATAAATGATGATAAATGAGAATCGGTAATTAAAACTAAATGAATGCATAGTAATGGCTAATACAATCAAGGACAATTTATCATATGAATGAATCTAAATGTCATGATTATGCAGTGATGAAAATGATATAATAAGACTAATGTTAATAAACTATATGTAATTTTATGCAACTAAATGATATGAAATGCACTTGATGCAAATGCAACTAAATGTAATGATGATGATATGATCATGGTAGATGAATACAAGGTTGTTTAGACTGTGTCTGATGTACTGATGATGTATCAGAGTACTCTGTCGCGATTGTATCCAAGACCAATTCAATTTTCACATAGCTGCTCACATTAACTTTGTTCACACTTGCACACAAATATATATATATGAATAATGAATGAGTAAATGGATGGGCAATATGCAATGGAATGCTATATAAACAGATGAGATGAAATGATGATCCATAGTGCTTTATTTTCATTATTGAGCTTTTAAAATGTTGTAAGAAAATACAAGCAACTTGACATAATGATTCAAGATGACTTGAGTAGTTCTTACATGAATTTTGATATAGCAAGTTAATACAAGCAACTTGATATAATGGATCAAGTTGACCTGAGTATTGCTTGCGGAACAAACAAGGATTATCTCCTTTCATGCATGACTTGGAACGTCCTCCTTGATCTTTTGTTGATCATATCCTAAGACAAGTTCATACCATAATCAGAGATAAGCCATTTTGGATGAGGTAGTAGGAACCAAGAAAGGAGCATGGTACCTATAAGCAAACAACATATATAAAGAATAAAAATATGGACCCTCGATAATGGTTCATGCTCATATGGTCGAGGTATACGCTGTAGTCAGCAAGCCGTAGTGATCCCTAACTTTATTTCGCATAAGATCACATAGCTTAGTGAACTTCCCATGTAGACACCATTAGTACATGCCCCAGTACTTCATCGGAATAATTCGTAGAAGATACACAAACAATGTTATAGGAACCTGAATGAATATACCTACAAATCAACCAAGTACTTGAATAGCTTAAACAGTTTGTGTGTTTGATGTTGATTGTTTGGTTGATCGGATAAGTGGTAATCGTTGGAGTATTTCACAATGTTTGTTTGGTATTTGCTTTGAAAAAATGTATGTACAAGGTGTCGCCATGTTTTTGTTTGTTTTGATGTTTTCTGATGTTTTTGGATTTTGTGAGATAGTTTTTGAGTGTTTTTGGATTTTGTGATACAATTTTCCAATGTTTTTGGTATTTGGAGAGACAGTTTTGAATGGAGAACCAATGAATTACAAGTAATGCAGAATCCACTTCCCTTAAATAGGTTAAGGGTATTGCCCCCAGTTTAGGCATGACTTTTGAAAAAGCGGGATGCAAGACGCATGAAATACTATCCTTGATTGCAGATTAATAACAAGTCATGGTTTGGATGGATGGATGTATCCATGTAATGAATGTGATTGCAAAAATTCTTAAAGACAATGGAGCCATAGCCTTTACAAGTGGCGCATGTTTGCTAGGTTTTCACCATCGCACTTACCCAAGGTGCCACCAGAGTGGTTGTTCACCATTTGGATGCATGATTTTTCTTTACTTTTTTGATGTTTTTGTATTTTTTTCAGGACATTTATCTGAATTTTTTTGGTGTTGTTGCCGATATGTATGGGAGCCTGATGCTCTATACAGCTTATGTGTAAAACCATTTGAGGTGCATGTTGTTGATCGGATCCACTAGCGGTTCTCCTTCTGAAGTAGCCAATTGATATGCCCCGGACCCAAATACAATATTAATAACATATGGACCCAACCAATTTGATTCAAACTTTTCCTGATGTTCTTTGTTGGGTTGGTTACGAGGATTTTCTTGAAGAACAAGATCACCTACCTTGAATGTACAAGGTCTAACCCGATGATTATAGCTTCTGCTCATGCACTGCTAATAGGCTTTGAGGTGATTGTATGCAGCTTGTCGCTTCTCATCAAGTAGCTCTAAATCTTGGAGATGGGATACTTTGTATGCTTCATCATCTATGAGTTTGTGTAAGGAAACCCATAGTGATGGTATCTCGACCTCAATAGGTAAGATAGCTTATGTGCCATAGACTAGTGAGTAGGGAGTTGCACGTGTAGGGGTTCGAATGCTAGTTCGATATGCCCATAGTGTTGGATTCAATTGAACGTGCCAATCACAACCGACATCATTGACTGTCTTCTTGAGGATTCTTAATATGTTCTTGTTTGATGTTTCGGCTTGACCATTGCCTTGTGGGTAATAGGGAGTGGAAAAGCGGTGCTAGATGTGAAATTTCTCACGGAGCTCACGAACATCCTAATTTTTGAATCGAAGTCTGTTATTTGTGATGATGGACATGGGTACACCATATTGGTAGATGATGTAATTAAGGATGAATGAGGCGATCTACTTGTCGGTGACTTGGGTAAGTGGAACAACTTCGATCCACTTTGTGAAGTATTTGGTGGCGGTAAAATGAATTTGTGGCCGTTGGATGAAGATGGATGGATTTTACCCACAAGGTCAAGGCCCCACTGACAAAAGGGCCATGGTGTTGTGATTGGTTGCAATTCCTATGCTGGTGCATGTATCAGGTCTCCATGAACTTGGCATTTCTTGCACTTTCTGACAAAGTAGTAGGAGTCTTTTTCCATGGACAGCCAATAGTATCAAGTGCACAGGAGTTTCTTGGCTAGTGACGGACCACTTGCATGAGTTCCACAAATTCCTTCATGTACTTCTTCCAAGGCCTTTGTTATCTCATCCTATTTAGAACATCGAAGGAGAGTACCATCAAGACTGCGTCAGTATAAGGTTTCAGAAATAATGGTATATCGAGCAGTTTGGCGAATGAAGGTTTCACATTGGTTATTCGATTGGTTAGGAGGAAGTGTGTGATCATGGAGGTAGCTGTAGAACTCAGCGTACCATAGGGATTCGGAACCGATAAGGCAATATATCATCTTAGATTTGGGGATATCATAAGCAGGAATCCAAATTTTTTCAACCAAGAACTCGTAGCGTGTTGACTTTTGTGGAAGATCTAGGAGAGATGCAATGGTTGCCATAGCGCCAGTTGCTCGATTCTGATCTCTAGGTATCTTCTCAAAGGTGATAGTAGTGAATGATGTTTTTAATTTGTCCACCATTTGTTTGTATGGCATGATTTTGTCATCCTTGGCCTGACATTCATCTGTTTCTTGTTGAATGACCAGTTGGGAGTCGCCATATACTTGTAGTTCTTGTAAATTCCATTGTATGGCTAGCCTAAGTCCTGTGATCAAGGCCTCATATTCAGCTATGTTATTTGTGCATGGAAATGTGAGCCTGTAAGATTTCAGGATGCTATCACCTTGAGGTGTGATAAACAGAATGCCTGCACTGGAGCCATGCCTAGTGTATGAACCATCAAAGTATAGTTTCCATGGTTGTGTTGTTATGATCATGAATATCTCTTCATCTAGAAAATTGGAAATGAGAGGATGATCACCTATGAGGGGAGCATCAGCCAACTGATCTGCAATAACTTGGCCTTTGATAGCCTTACGGTCCACATACTCGATGTCAAATTCACTGAGAATCATCACCCATTTGGCCAAGTGGCCTGTCAATGTTGCTTTGCTGAGTAAGTATTTGAGTGGATCAATTTTTGCAATGAGCTATACTTTATGTGTCAATAGATAGTGCCTCAGTTTAGTGGCTACCAAGGTTACTGCAAGGAAAGCTCGCTCAATAGGTGTGTAATTGTGTTTGTAGCCGACCAGTGTGCGAGAGATGTAGTAAACAACACACTCTTTCCCTTCTGTATTATGTTGTACCAATAGTACACCCAATGCTATATTTGTTACTGATATATAGAGTAGTAAAGGCCTACTTGGATCTAGTGGAATCAACAATGGTGTATTCATGAGATAGTCTTTAAGCATCTAGAATGTTTGTTGGCATTTGGTATCCCACTGAAAGTGGATGTTCTTGTGTAACAGGTGTGTAAATGGGTGACACTTATCTACCAGTTGTGCAATGAATCTTCGGATGGATTGTAGTCATCCTTGTAATGTCCTTAGCTGACATATGTTCTTTGGAGGTGGCATGTCCATGATTGCTTTGACCTTTGCAGGATCAACCTCAATACCTTTACTTGAGACAATGTATCCTAGAAGTTTCCCTGAGGTTACTCCAAAGACACATTTCTTTGGGTTGAGTCGAACATGATATTGTTCCAGTTTGTCAAAGATTTTGTCTAATGTGTCTAGATGACCTTCTCTTGTTAGTGATTTTGCTAGTAAGTCATCAACATAATCTTCCATTATGGTATGCATCATGTCATGAAAAATGGTAGTCATTGCTCTTTGATAGATCGCTCCTGCATTCTTTAGACCAAAAGGCATTACATTCCAATAGTATGTTCCCCATGGACATGTGAAGGTCATCTTATGTTGATTCTCTGGTGCGATCTTTATCTGATTGTACCCTGAAAAACCATCCATGAGTGAAAGCATGGCATGCCCTACCGTTAGGTCCACTATTATGTTGATGTTTAGTAGGGGGAAGTCATCTTTAGGACATGCCTTGTTCAGATCTCTGAAGTCAGTATAGATACAGATGCCCCCATTTAGTTTGCCAACATGCACAAGATTGGATATCCAATCTGCATAATCAATTGGTCTAATAAAACCAACATCTAGGAGTTTCTTGAGTTCTTCTTTGACTAATACTACAATCTGGGGATGCATCTTGTGAAGCTTCTGCTTGACAGGTTTGGCTCCTTCTGCTACGATGAGGTGATGCATGACTAAATTAGGATCAAGCCCAGGCATGTCTGCATATGACCATGCGAAGTTGATCTCGCGCTTCTGGAAGAACTCTACAAACTTAGGTTGTTCCTCTGAAGTTAAAAGAGATGCCAGATGTATGTAGTGAGGTGTTTCAAGAGTCCCCACATTGTATTCTTTTGTCTCCTCAATGAGAATTGTTGACTATTCCTGTTGTGTACTAGAAGGGATAATGTCAAACCTTTCATCCTCCAACACCTCAGAGAGGTTTTCACCATTGGATACGCTCTTTCTTTTTACTTTTGCGGGATCAAACAGTGCCATAGTGTGGTTTTCACTGGAAGATCCGTGTTTTATTGTTATATTTTTGTAGCTGAAAGGTTTGGCATCCGCCCCAAAGTATGTTGCGCTATTAAGTTCAATGGTGAATCCAGCTTTGTGATCCCCGCTTGGTATTTTATCCCGTAGTTCCAAAAAGTCAATAATCGCCTCATTGTTTTGAAAAAGGTCAAGACATGGGGGATTAGGTTGGTTCCATTTGATGAGTTCAGGATGGATAATAGGCATTACCTTAGGTTAAGTTCGTTAGATGTATTAGTGAGGGTTAAGACATTATGGTGAAGGTCGTTGATGGTACTCTCCCTGTTAGAATCAGGCATAGGATGTTACATAGGGTCTGTGGAAGAAGTTTCCAATTCAGGAACCCAAGAGGTCTTTATATGTGCTTCTCCGTAAATAGGGATGTCTTTGCGAGGTGGAGGTAGTGATGTGTCTTCCTCATCTAAATTATTAAGTTGGACATAATCAAATTTCCATTCATGTGAGTCAGTCTCTGAGTCACTTTCCAGTATCTGATTACTATACCATACGGGGATATCCTTTGAGTTAAACACTGTAGGTGTGATCGGTTGATGCAACTTTGGAGGTGAAACGATTGGTGTTGCAGGAAGGATTATGGGGATCAATGAATTTGATACGGGGAGTATCGGTAGTGTTGACTCTATTGCTTCTGCTGGAATTGTCAGTGTCATAGATACTGTTATGGGTTCTGATATGGTTGTTGTTGCTAATGGTGCTATTGATGTTATTACTGCTGTTGACGGGGTTGCTAGTTTGATTGGTGGGATGATTGGTATCGCAGATGCTTTTGCTGGGATTTTTAGCCTCAATGGGGCAGTTGCTATGGTGTTCGATGTTGCTTTTATAATCAAAGGTGACCACTTTGTAATAGGCTGATATAGTGGTTTGTTGGGTTTCCCTTTGAATCTAAGCTTAGGAAGAATCTCCTTTTGAAAGCCTAGGCCAGTGTTACCTTTGGGCTTTAATTTTGGCTACGGCGGTTCATGTTGTCCTTGCTTGCAAGATCCTAGAGCACTCTGACCATCATAACCCATTCTTTGCATAATGAGAAGGCATTTTCCATATTGATCTATGGGAAGCTTAGCTTGTGGGATTTCTATGGTGATAGGATCTTTATAGATCCATTCCGCTAAGTCCTCATCTCTGGTCTCTTCTTCTTGACTCTTTCCAAGGATTAACGACATCAAAGTACATGTTGGCTTGATCAGTGGTTGCTGAAGTAACTGTTGAGGTTTACCATGAGTTCCAGGAGAAATGGGCATTTGTCCCACAGAAAAGAGTTGGCTAAGACTATATTCCCTAGGACCTTCCTTTTCTATCGTCATCTTGAGCTTCTCTTGCTTGGGTATAGTAGTGTTTGAACTGGAAAGAGAAGCTAGACTTACGTATAATGTGGAGGAGATGGCTTCTCTATTGTTGGGAATGGTAATCTCTGGTTGATGACTGATATTATGACAATATGCAAAGGGGTTTCCATTGCCCAGGATTGTAATTTCTACACCATTATGCGGGAATTTATTACACTGATGGTAGGTGGATGGAACGGCTTGCATGGCATGTATCCACGGTCTTCCTAATAATAAATTGTATGGCAGAGGAAGGTCCAGAACTTGACAGATGATGTGTTTCACCACAGGGCCCACTCGGATTGGTAGCACCACAGCTCCTTTGGATGAACGCTTTGCATCATCATAGGCTTTGATTGTTATCTTCTTGCCGAGATCCACTAATTCAATTGCATATCCCAAAGCTGATATTCAGGCCTACTCCATTGTCGATCAAGACTTGCTTGATGCTATGTTGGTTGATAAACCCTTCAATGTGGAGTGAGGCTTTGTGAGGTTGCTGGAAGGATGAGTTGTCACTTTCAGAGAAAGTGAGACAAGGTGATGACCTTATATTTCCAACCATGGCTTGGAACTGATCCGTATTTAGGTTTGTAGGGATTGACGCCTCTTGGAGAGCTTGATCCAAGATTTTTTTATGAGATGGAGATAGGAACAATAGCTCTAAGATAGATATCAGTGCACGCATTTTGTCTAATTGGTCCATAAGGTTATACTATTTTGGGATAGATAGGGTGCCTTGTGGAGCGGCTTTTATGGTAATCTTGTTGCGACCTGTAACAACATTCCAAGTGCAGCTAGGATTTTTTATGGTAATAGTTGCAATCTGTTCACTAGCATCATATAGGTGATTCATAGTGTAATTATATGCGGCTTGCGTATAATCAGTGGTATCTGTGTTTCTCCTTGAAGTGGAAAGACTCCTTTGATTGTGTGATGGAAGTGGATTTTTAAACATGAGATGATCATTGTTTGTTGTCTTTGGGTCATGTCCTTCGATTTTGATTTCACCTCAGTCAATAAGATCCTAAATAATATCTTTCAATATATGACAATTGCTTGTCTTATGTCCCTTCCCTTGATGGAAGTCGCAATGCTCAGTATCCCTCCACCATGAAGGTTTGACTTGAGGTTCATAATTTGATGTTTTGGGTAAGGTCACCAGATTTTGAGAAACCAATTGACATAACACTATTTCAATGGGTTCCCTTAAGGGAGTGTATGTTCATTTTTGTTTAAAATTTTGTTGACGTTGTCTGGGTTCCTCTTGAGATGTGTTGCATCCTTGATCTGGAGGAGGAACTGTGTTGGTCTTGGGTGGGGGGTTCTGTCCTGCAAATCGTACCATAGGTTGTGCACTTTTGATAGTTCTTGCATCCACAACCCCATCGTTAACGATGTTTTTGTTTTTGTTCTAGAAGTTAGGCTTGTCACTATTGAAGCATGGGAGAGGGCCATCCTTTTGTTCATTATATATTTTGATAAGCCCTTTTTTTATGAGAGCCCACTCACATTTTAGACCTTTGGTGATCATGTCATTGAAAGAATCTGTGTCTTTTACGTCTAGGTGAAATTCCATTTCGTCATTTAAGTTGGAAATAAATATTTCCACTAGTTCTTGTTAAAGTAACTGAAGAGAACGTCTGCTAGATATTTGACGCCATCGTTACAGAAAGACTAAAAATAGCTCACCTGGTTTTTGTTTAGTGTTACATAGATCAGCCATTGTGATATCACATTCAATATTGTGTGAGTAATGTGCCAGGAACTTCTGGACTAGCTCTTTGAAGGTCCTAATGCCACCTGGTAATCGGGAATACATTGATGTGGTTGTTCCTCCCAAGCTTTGGGGAAAAAGTCGCATCAGGTATGTATCCTTGTATGCCACTTCGAGGCAAGCTAAATGGAATTCTCTAACATGATCATGAGGATCTCCTTTTCCTCTATACTTTTCAAACTTGGGTGTTTCAAACCCTCGCAGAAAAGGTGGCATATGAAGATTCCTATCAAAGGGATAGGGATAAATGTCATTGAGTGAAAATTGATTGATTTTTACACCATTATGAAGTTGTTGGGAGAGATTCTCGACTTGTTGCCACAACATGTCTATTTCATTTGGAGGAGGAGGAGGTGGGGGATTACCTTGATGAAGGTTATATCTGATGTCATCTTGACCTCTTTCATCCTCATTACAACTTTGGCACTCTGATGCTTGTCTTAGTTGTGCAATGTCAAAGTCAGAGGGTAGTTTAGCCCCCTCTTGAGCAAGTTTTAAAAAGTGAGCATCAGCATTGCTTCTGAGTATTTCGTCAAAAAGTCTATTAAAGAGAGGGTTGTGTTGTGCCCTTTCTATTGCTGCAGGAGTAGGAGTACTTGGATTTTCATCATTTGTGTTTCCTCCAAGAGCTTCTTGGAATTCATTAATATTTTCCTCCTCTCCCTCTTCAATTTCTTGTTGACTAGACCTAGATTTGGTATGAGTCATTTTGTTTACAAGTTTTTGTTGAAGTTTGATGAAAATGATGATGAGCTGGTGATGAAATGAAAGATTGATGTTTGGTGAAGTGCTTTACATATGGATCCCTAGCACTAAAGGTAGATGTTACCAAAGTTCTTTCTTGAATTGCTTGTTGTGTTGGATTGAAAAAGTTTGATGTGATAAGGTGTAGAGAAATCTGAGATGTATTACAGACTCAACTACCTAGTAATCAGAGGATACACTCAGAGACTAGTTTTAACCTATGTAGAAATGTCTCTTAGGATGAGTTTATCCTAGATGTAGAGACACTCTAAAAAGTGATGTATTGTGTTTGATTCAAGT
Source organism: Cryptomeria japonica (assembly GCF_030272615.1). Taxonomy (NCBI): domain Eukaryota; kingdom Viridiplantae; phylum Streptophyta; class Pinopsida; order Cupressales; family Cupressaceae; genus Cryptomeria; species Cryptomeria japonica. Next base: position 201,370,445 of record NC_081411.1, on the reverse strand, counting down.
AATTTTGAAAATAAAACTTAGGACAAAAACATCTTGATGTTTTGAGAGTTGGAAGTGGATTGATGAGAAATGGATATGATAATGGATGAGATGTGAACTTCAATAAAATCTTTGTGTCACATGTGGGACAAATTATTCCTCTTCTCTTTCGAGAGTTGGTGGTTCTTCCCAAGCTACGTTATATGTGATGCAAATATCTGCAAAGAAGGCAGGATTGATCTTGCCTCCCTTATTTTGATGATAACTCAAAGCTCTATATTGAATAAAAGCTCTGCGGTTTAATGACTCTAGATCAAATTCGTTTGATTTCCCTTGAAGGTAAAGATGCATGTGACGTAAGAAGGTTCTATGAGAGACAAAGATTTGTCTATTAAGATAGAAGAATTTCCTCCTTTTGATAAGAGCCTTTGAGGTCAATGGCCTTTTCTTCAAGTTGATGTTTTGATGAAGATTCTTCTTTCTCAAGATGTGAAGAATGGTCATATAGTTTGATACTTTTGTTGATGCTCTTTGTTTTTGATCTTTTTTGTTTTTGAAAATATTTGAATACTTGTTTTGGATTTTGGTTTGTTTTGGATTTTGGTTTTTATGATGTTTGTTTGACAAGAAAACAAAACAAGCACACAAACACAAGAATGTTGCCCCAAAAGGCACAAGCAAGTATGGGTCTGGATCAACCCAATCTTTTGAACTTTTAATGACCCTTTCCTTTAAATGTATTTTAGGTATTTTCTAAAGCTTGAAGTCGGCTCAATTTGCACTGGTCTTGACTCAAAAACAAAAAACACTTCAAACACTTTTTATCCCTAAGGTCAAATGGCCAGTTGTGATAATTTCAACCATCTTGATATTTCTTTGACTTTGGTACTACATACCTTATGAATCCCACCGTGGAAGGTAAGGATGTGATATACTAAGTCTTGGGCGAGTATAACAAATAGATGATCCTTATGATGGGGGAGCTACAACTTTTATCGGGCTACAAGTAACCTTTCAAAAACCTATGTTTCTACTCAAGGAAATATGTATGGTGAGTATCTTGGGAGCAAAACCATCTATGCTCTTGCATTGAATTTATCACAAATATCCTCAATCAATAGAACGGGTGGGCTACTACTTAAAGGTGTTTAGTAATTTTTGATATTTTTGGACATAAGTTCATTCTGCAGTGACTCACTTAAGAGCCTTGTAACTTGTGGTGGGGCACATTTGTCCTTTCAACAAGTTACACTATAGGAACAACTATACCCAAGGCTATAGCTTTCGCTCTCACCTGATTTCTATAGCGGCTCGAAGGATTTACTACGCGAGGTCATTCCCAAGAGTGATGTGTCTCTTGGCAGGGCTCTCTTAAGAAGATAAAACTTGGGTGTTACTAATACTTCTCTTGCACCTAGGACCACGAAAGCCAAGGGAGAGGATATTGTGTGTTAGAAGTAGGACCACTCGACCAACTCTTTTGCACAAGTGCGCTAAGCACAAAATACACTTGTTCTTTTTAACTTGTCATTTGCAATGATGTTCTATCTATTTGGAGATGTTGCTCCAACAACCATGATGTTCTTTTTAACTTCAAAGGCAAAATGTTTGAGTAACTAGGAATTGAAAATCCTGGTCAACTGAAATTGAAACACGTATGCATGAAGTAAATCGTTTGTGCAAAATGAGGCAAATTGATTGTTCTTTTTACTTGCACAATAAGTTGAAATGCTGATTGTGAATTTTATAGTTTGATGCAAGAAAGAAAATTTCGTCTTGTCTTGTTTTAAGCACCAAAATAGAGTGTATCCCTAACTTGCAATGAAAGCAAATTTGTTTTGTTGATTTTAGAGCACCAAATGAAAATTAAAACCCTAACTTGCAAGTAAACAAAATTTGTTTTTTGTTGATTTTAAAAAGCACCAAACGAAGTGTTTTTTATTTTTAGTAACAAAAAGGGGTTAGTTTAAGATCTGCACATGAAACGAACAGTTAGAAAAATCCGAAAACATGGTGAGATTCCACAAGCCTAAAAAAAATATTATTGGTTACAAGGCCCTTTTTTAACAACGTTCTGTTACAATAGTGCTACTTTGTGTGACAACAGAAGTGCTACTTAACACAAACACATTAAAGTATAGACAAACGCGCTAAAATTTTAAACAGCAATAACAAGTGTACTAAAACATGGACAAAAGCGCTAGTTAAGACTTGAAAGCGCTAAAATACTGATAGTAGCGCTAAATTTGAGACAATAGCGCTATTGTAAAGACAATAGTGCTAAATTTGAGACAATAGCGCTGAAATATCAAATTACAATTGTATACAGTGAAAATGGATAACAATAATAACAATATTGAAAGACTAAATGGATTCAACTACAAAACCCTAGCCTAACAACAACAAAGATCCACCATAACATGTGAAGATTACCTAAGACAATGCAAATCAAATGAAATCACAAAGATTATACCATCACATGTCTAATAGGGTTTGAATCTCCATTCTTCCTATCTCCATTGATCTTGCTTGATATATTTGCTCTCAAATTTTATGTGTGCATAAGAGCGCAACAAAGAACGGAATGTGGTTGCAAGTAGGATCACAATATGAAAGTGCAAAAGCATAGTGTAGTCGAGTGCGTCAATTGATTAGCCAGGTAGTTAGTTAGGGTTTGATAATGAAGGAAGTATCTCCTTATATAGAAGACACCGTAAGAAATGGAGGGATAAGATTGAGAGGTGTAAAAGGAGGTCAGCTATGATTAGAGGGTAGGTAGAGGAAATAATAAAATAATGAAAGGGGTAGGTAGTGTATGAATTAAGAGATGAATGACATGTGTCATGGGTAGAAAAGGCTAATGAATTAATTAAATAAATAAAGATTTATTTAATTAATAGAAGAAGTGGGATCAATTAAATAAATAAGATATTTATTTAATTTAGGAAAAAGGGTAATTTAAATAAATAAATGTATTTATTTAAATGAGAAATAAGACTAGTAGAAGATAAATGAATTAATTAAATAAATAAAGATTTATTTAATTAATAGAAAATTAGGCTAAAGTAATTAAATAAATAAAATATTTATTTAATTAGACATGACAATTTTAGGTGTCTACATTTTGCCCCTCTTTGAGACAATGCGGCTTGTCGCATTGTTTCAAAGAAGATAATATGAATTGATACAAAGTTTCCCTAAGATGGGAATGATATGCCCCCTCGAGAGATTGGATGAAAATGTTTTAAAAAATCGCACCATGTCCACTACACAATCCTAGCCCCCCTCATGATCCTAATCTCCCTCATGATTCTAACATGTCAGTGCAAGATGTTTATGAACCCACGACATGCCTAATGGGTTCTTCCACTTTGGTCCAATCTGGTCCGCTATGATATGTAGGAGTAAACCCTAAAACTAACAAAATGTGCCCCAATTGTGATGCAGAGTTGACAGTATCCCCTAATTACACGGGAGAACCGACCTGATTTTGCCCTTCCATTATCCTATCATACCATGTCATACTCCTCCATTATCCTATTGTCCCTCATATCCATTTCCTCTTTCCACCTTTGATCTTGACAAGGCTGACGATCTTCATGAGCATCATGCATCTTGTTTGTAGCTTTCAGTCTATCATAGCTTTTGGTCATTTATCCATTTGCTTATTATAACTTTTCATCCATATTCCCTATCTTATTGCAACTTTCTGCCACTATCCCGTATCCTACCCTGACCTTCAATACATGTCCCTTATCCATTCTTGGTCTTGCTTATCCTATCCATATCTTATCACTATACATACACTCTTTTTCATTCCTTGATCTTGATCTGACATAAGGATGCAAAATTTAAACATAGTTTCAAAAACCTCTTGACATGTCCCTCATGCCATGTCACTGCTTTACATTGTCATATCCAGTCTCTTGTCCCATCATGCAATAGCCCTTGAAAATTGCATCTGTATTGTCTCCATGATAAAAGGCTTTTGTCTTCCCTCTATCCCACAACATTTCAGCAAGCCTGTTTATTCACCTGTCATATTCCTTGTATTGCTAGACACTGGGGGCAAAAATCATAAAAATTGAAAAATGTCCTGAAATAATCCAAAAAAATTGAAAAATGTCCTGAAATAATCCAAAAAAATTGAAAAATGTCCTGAAATAATCCAAAAAAATTGAAAAATGTCCTGAAATAATCCAAAAAAAATTGAAAAATGTCCCGAAAAAAATCAAAAAAAAAAATCGAATAATGTACTGAAATAATCCAAAAAAATTAAAAAAATGTCCTAAACAAATCATAAAAATCACATAATGTCTTGAAAAAACTCCCTAAAAAGTCAAATAAAGTCCTGAAAAAATGAACACAAGAAAATTGTAAAAACTCGAAAAGCAAAACAAAAAAATATCCCCTTTGTGCATAGACAGATCGCTGAGCATATCTCCAACGACACGCAATCACACATTGTGCTTTAATGACATCACGCATTCACAGATGAACTTTTTCAATCAAACCAGACATTCAAACTGATCACAATTATCATATCAATCGAACATCACCATCACTATCATTTGTCCTTGGCACATTATCATGAGTCTTATACAGGGTGTGGTATACTCGAAACCAGACTGTGTCCTGTCTTAGACAGGGTACTGCATTCCCTAAAACTAGACAACATGATTGTCCTATCAACACGTTCAACTTTTGACAATGCAGATCAAGATGTTTGTTTGACTTGTTGGAATTAGCGAGTATTATCATTTATTGATTTATCTTCGATCATGTTCCTATGTTGCTCAAGGATGTCACTAAGTGATTTAGAGTAACCGGGATGGTTCATGGTCCCTTTCCTTTTTTGTTGTGTTTGTTGTTTGTGGAATGTTTGCCACAAACTGGGGCAACTATATCATTGGGTGTCTGTGATAAGTACGTTTACTTTGTGAACACCGCACATACCTCGACCCTTGATGTATGCACCCTAGGATGCTTTACTCATTCCTTGTGTGCGATGTGTCTGTCTTTTGCAAAAGGGGTTGCGTTTCATCTCTGGCCTTCAATGCCATGATGCTATGCATCCGCTTTGCTACATTAAATAAAGGTTCTCACCTACTTATGTGCATTCGTGAAAGCAAGTTTTTCTTCATCTCTACCTGTCCTCTGATTAATTTCTGCTTACTAACATTTCTTCCGTCAGCCTTGGCAGTCCGTTTGATCCTATCATCTTTTGTCATTCTTATTGATCAATTGGCCTCTTTTCTGAATTTTTCCGGCCAATTCCTCGAGGGGGCATGCATATGTCATTGTTATTGTCTAGGGCATTTCCATTATTGTTCTTTGAAACAATGCTTAAAATCGCATTGTCTTAAAGAGGGGCAAAATGTAGACACCTAAAAATGGTCAACGATTGCGGAGTCATACTTTAACATTGGCACATTGCCTTATTTTAGGTTTTTGCGTCGCATTAACATTTCTTCTATGTTGCGTACTTGGTCTTTATCATTTGCGAGCATCAAGCCCTTCTTCTGCATTCCTCATTTTTATCACTTTTGAATTAGGGTTTTGTCCTCTTATCAATCTTGTCATCTTGCGATCGATTTGTCATTGATCGTTGTCGTTTTGCAATCTATTTTGTCATCGATCATTGTCATTTTTGTCATTTTACGATCGATTTGACATCGATCGTCGTCCTTCTCAATCATGTCAATTTGGATCAATTAGTCATTGTTCCTCGTTAATTGGCACATTTATCAATCAAATCATTTATCAATTCAAAATCATGATCGAATCGACATCAAATCAATCTTACATCAAGACCTAATTGTCGTCCTCGCATTTCTAATTTATCTTCTAGGGTTTCATGATTTATTCATTTAACCTTGTTTGTCATTTTCCCTCTAGGATTAATAATTTATTTATTTATCCTAAGTCTTCTTGTCACAATTAAATATTTATTTAATTGGCTAATTAATTCCTCCTCTTTTTGTAAATTAATTAATGAATGAGAAATTATTAATTAATTTACCTAATTTTCATCAATTTCCTAATTTCCAAGTCATCATTTCTAACCTAATTTTCTAATTTCTCCTAAATTCCTAAATGTCTATTTCTATTTCAAATTCTTGTCATAAATCCTTGCATAGCAATTTGTCATAAATTGTCATAAATTGTCATAAATTGTCATAAATCCTTGCATAGTAATTTGTCATACACTTGTCAAAATTTTGCTATTCTTGATTTGAATTTCCATTCGAATCACTTTCATGCTAATCTAATCTTTTCTCCAGTTTGTCTATAAATTGGATGAATTTCTTCAATCAAAAGGTCGAATCAATCATGCTTCTAGTACCCTTATGTTGTTGTCTTGTCTTGACAATTTTGCTTTCATATTATACTTATGCACTTGAAGGTGAGATCCACAAAACAAAGCAATTTGAAGGAGAAAGAAGGACAATGGAGCCACATGAAGGAGACATCTACATTTGGTTTGCTTAGATTTCATTTTGAATGTCTTGTTTTTATGTTTTCATTGAATGTTCTTAGGATTGTTATCATTGCAATTTAGTTTTTGTGATTGAACTAGGCTGATGTTTATATTGCTTTGATGATTTTCAGATTCCTATCTACAAATATGAATTGATACAAAGTTGCCCTAAGATGGGAATGATATGCCCCCTCGAGAGATTGGATGAAAATGTTTTAAAAGATCGCAGACAATCTCTCGATAAGACAGAATGGCAAGAAAGGATTGACCGGATAAAGTGACAGAGTCACAGGATAAAGAAGACTGACTCAGGAAACGAGGGCTAGGGCTAGGGCTAGGGCAGTCTATAAAATAGACCACGAGGGGAAAACATCCTCATTGTCATCCACACATCAATGAGATCAGAGTGCAGAGCGAGATAGAGCAGCAGCAGTCAACAACAATGGCATTGGTTCACAGATTTGATCACGTTCGCCGATTTCAGAAGCCAGTAGAGGCAGGAGAGCTGGTGAGTACCTCAAAACCTCCTTGTACTTTGTTCTATTAATTGTTGTCATTAATGCATGTTAAGTAGAGCAATAAATGCACTTTAGGATAATGTCAAAAAGTGTTAAAAACGTGTAGGTGTGTCTGTGCTGGTGCTAGGTGTAATACCCTAAAAATTGTCATCTAAACCATGGGCCCCTAATCTTGACAACGTCACCAAGGTCCTAACCAAAGGCAATTAAATCAACCTTGAGCACACAATTAATTCCTAAAATCATCAAATGTCACATGGCAAATCAATCACTCAATATTAATTAAATATTTATTTAATTAATTAAATCATTCCAAGTAAATCATTTTAAACAATTATCTTATTTATTTTAATTAAATATCTTAGCATATTTAATTAAATAAAGCAATTTGCCATAAATCTTCAAAAAAGGAAATACATCAAGAAAGAGGAATTAATTTAATTAAATAAATCAAATTGCCATAAATCTTCAAAAAAGGAAACAAATCAAGAAAGAGGAATTAATTCAATTAAATAAATCAATTGAGCACAAATCTTCAAAAATGGAAATAAATCAAAAAAGGAATTAATTGACAAAAAAGAATTAAAATTTGAGAAAAGAAATCAATTGGAGATAATCTTGAAAAAAACAAATTAAAAATTGATAGATAATCTCAAAGAAAAGAATTAAAACAATTAAATATTAAAATTGAATGAAATAGAGAATAAATCAGTTTTTTCCTGATTTTAATCTTAATTTTAGTTCAATTTCCTTTAAATCAATTTTTTCTTGATTTAATCTTATTTTTAGTTCAATTTCCTTTAAATCAGTTTTTTCTTGATTTAATCTTATTTTTAGTTCAATTTCCTTTAAAACTGAGAAAAGCATCCAATCACATCAATTCACCTGGATTGTGCTTCCTCTTGGAAAATCTTGACCGCTCATCATCATTTGATCTCAACCATTGGTTTCTTTCTGAATTTTCTATAAATTCAGGCTCATCTCTCATTCAAAGAGAGGTTGGAGAATATATTGTTATTATACTGTTTTTGCTCTAGGATTTCATTGATATATTGCATATTAATTAAATCATTTAGTTTAATATTGCAAAAATGTTGTTAGATTAATATTGCATCCATCTAGCATTCATCATGTTCATATAGATAAAATCCTTCGTCTTGATGTTGTCTAGTCACTGGTATTGCTTATAATCTGAGAGCAATCTTATACTCGCATCTTTTAGTAGGCAATGGGTCGATTTGTTATGGTTTATTTATTCATTGATTATATCTCATTAACCATGCATGTAATGACTTAATTGAAGTGTTGTGTCTTGCAGATACAGATTCTCATACCACTTTTCACACACACATTTCTGGTGCCCACCGTGGGGCTCAAACCCACAACTACAAGATTTATAATGTTTCTTGAACAAATTTAATGTTTGATATTTATAACTAATAAACATGTGTTAAAGTTGCAAATAAAAATCTTTCTTTTTTATTGTTCTTCTATGACAGTAAACAATGGTCTCAGTTTGGAGAGTATAAATTTTTATTGAACCATTGGATCTTAACTAATATGTGATATGTTTTGTAAAATCAAGTTTTCTACAGGATCACTGAAGGGATTTTCCTAAATATTTTGGATTTGAAAGTTATTATTGACAGAGTGCAGGACTATCATTTTACTCATTCTTCTATGACAGTAAAAAATGGTCTCGGTTGGAAGAGAATAATTTTTTATTGAACCGTTGGATCTCAACAAATTTTTGATATGTTGTTGAAAATGAAGTTTTCTATAGGTTCATTGAACGGATTTGACAAAATATTTGTGTTTAAAAGTTATGATTGACAGAGTGCAGGACTATCATTTTACCTATTCTTCTATAGCAGTAAAAAATGGTCTCGGTTCGGAGGGCATAACGTTTTATTGAATATGTTTTGTAAACCCAAGGTTTCCATATTTCCACTGAAGCGATTTGCCAAATTATTTTTGGTTCAAAAGTTATAAGCAACAGAGTGCAGTACTATCAAAAATTGTCATAACTAGGATAGTCATAAAATGGAAATTCTTGTTAGATTAGTTTAAAGTTTACATGATAGAATTTTCTTTTGATGATTTTTTTATGTTATCTTGGAAACTAATTTTGAGATTTTAATGTTTTCAGGATGCTTGTCAAAGAATCTATCAATCAAACATACGCATGCCAAAGAATCAAGAAGAAAATGACTACTGACATATTGGTTTTGCAGGTTGCCTAAGGAGAATCGACTAAACATTGTGTATTCATTTAGTATTTTCTTAGGCACTTAAATTGCTATCTGGTTAAAGAACAAATCTGTCTTTCGTGTTTTCAGAAAAATCTAAGAGGTAGGAGAGTATGCTCTTGTCTTTTATAGACAATCAGAAATCTAGACCCTCAAAGTTTTTTTCTAAGTTTTGAGATTTGTGTACCTTTAGCGGGCCTGTCACAGTGGGAAAAAGTAATCACCCTGTGAGTACAGCAGGACCTGAGCATTCCAACTCACTATAATAAATAGGCCTTTGGTGATTAAAGTCTCAGAGGATGGGGTTATTTGAGTTTTCTCTTTGAGATCTCTCATATCGAGCATTTTGTAGGGCCTCGCGGTCTCAATCATGTTTACGTGACTACATCTTGTTTCGGTACCTTGTTGGGCTATAGGCCTCAATCATGCTTGTGTGACTTCAAGGGGTAATTTCAAACGAAATTCCTGACTAAGAACCATAAGATAGAAACTACCTGATTCACCTCCGAAAGGTTGATAATCTTTGTGCAAGAGAGATAGTAACTCTCCCAAGACACTTGCCATATCGTGCCCCCATTAGCGTTTGGAGTCGGCTAATACGGCGTTGAGAATCCATTGCGTGAGACTCAGCGGCTGTATTCTGATTAGCTATTGGGTGTGTACCTAAGTCAGCAAGCAAAGGTTTTCTTCTCTAAGCCAACTTCCATAGGGTTAGCGTGATGTGATTGAATTATTATATATCTTGTGTGTTTTCTATGTTTTCATCCCTAAAACTAAAACTGGAATACCAAAACTGGAGAAAACAACAAACAAAGTCAGTGATAAACTCTGTCTGTGTCCAAACTGGTCTCTGTTAGTCATTGAAACATCAATCCTTATCAAAAACTAGTAGTCGTCAGTCATTGAAACTCTGTCTGTCAGAATCTCATCTCTGTCCAATCCTCTGTCATATGAATTCTTGATCCTGTCAGTCAAAATAGTCAAAGTTTCCTAGATCAGTCTACAGCAAGCCTAAAACTGGTTATCATCCTTTTGAGCATAAACAACCTCGATAGTGTACCTCTATCATTGCGTTGCACGATTTTGTCGATCATCTTTAAGCTAGTTCAAACGAACATTTTATCAAACCTAAGTCAACTTAGATAACGTCTTACACAGGATAGATCGTTCCTGAAACCAAACCAGATCTTAAGTTACTTCTCTTAATTACTACGTTAAACAAACTACTAGCTACAATTTGATCTTGACTTCTACAACACATCTCACTCTCGGTCCTGTCGGTTGGAAATAACTATTCAAACCAGAAGTTCTCGCAATAAAAAGGACAAGGAAAAAGAAACCCCCTTTTCAACCAAAGACAATCCATTCTTCAAAGAAAACCCCTTTTACAATAAACTGTCCTCGTCACAGATACCGTCCTCATCACAGATACCAGTTTATGATATACCAATCTTCGATCAGCCCCTATCTCCCACCATGTCTGGGGAAAGACAAGAAAGAGAAGCTAATAAACAAAACACTCATGACGACTTCAGCAATCATGCCACTGATAGTGATTCATCAACTGAGTCTGAGCTTTCTGAACCTCCTGAAGACAAAGTACATAGATGTCAGAATAATAAAAAATTCCGAAAAATGATGAAGGTCATCATGGCTAGGGAAAAAGAAGACTATTTCCTAGAATTAGCAAAACAAGGTGCCAAACTCCCTACTAGTTATAATGTGGAGGCCCTCGTTGCTAAAGAGGAAGAGACACCATGGGGAAAAATGAGCAAACAAATGCAAGCATTACAAACTGCAGTCACAAGAATAGAAAACAAAGATAAAACGCCAAAACAATATTCTTTGGACACAATATGCCCATTCCCATTTGACAAAAACCTTTACATGTCTCCATTTCCTTCACGAGTTGAGATACCAAAATTTGACAAGTATGATGGTACCTCAGATCCTCAAGACCATGTCAGAGAGTTCCGTGCCACTTGTATGGAGTTCATGCATGATCAAACATACCTCATGCGCCTTTTCCAAAGGAGTTTAGGAGGTCAAGCAATGGAATGGTTCGCAAGTCTATCCAAAGGGATAAAAACATTTGAAGAACTAATCCAACTATTTTTACAACAATAGTCATACAACTTTCGTCATCTAGTCACTATGATAGAGCTTTGCAATACCAGACAAAAGACAGGAGAACCCTTTCTCACTTTCCTCCAACAATGGAGAAAGATGTTCTCTAGATATTCACGGACTATCCCAGATTTTGAGAAAATGGACATCTTCGTCAACAACTTAGTCCCTGAATTGAAATACAGTGTCCAGATGCAAGTGCACCCTTCATTCAACAAAATGGTAGATAACGCCCTCAGAATGGAAGATGTACTTATAAAAAAGGGAGATATATCACTTTGGAAAGAAACATTGCAAGGTTCTAGCTCTAAAGAAAAGAGTAAATACTGGAAATATAGCCAAGACAACAACAAGAATGTTGTTAGCGATGGAGTGGTAGATAATATTCAAGCAAAAACAAAATCCACAATATTTAACTTAGCCAGTGGCACACAAGCACTCAAGGCAGCTGAAACTACAACAGAGAATCCCCCAAAGAAAACAAGAGAGTGGTTTAAAGACAAACCTTGGGTCTCAAAGCCTAAGCATGAGTTTACTCCTCTAGATGAGTCATATGAATCGGCTTTTAAAACTTTATTGGCAAATAATCTGATAACACTGCCAGACAATTCCCGACCCTATGACCCAGAAGTTAGACCCAAATGGTGGAGAGAAAATGAGTACTATGACTACCATCGGAACAAGGGACATAACATAAACCACTGCATGAAACTCCGACATGAAATACAAGATCTCATTGATGCAGGAAAGATCATTGTGGGAAATCACGCAACTAATGCTGATCATAAGGCCTTTAAAGATCCCTTACCCACTTATGAACAAGGAGATTCCTCAAAATCCAAGGGAGGAGCTAGAGTCAATTATACTTACACTAACAATGATAATGTGATCAACATGATTGAATCTGTTCAACCTAAATATTGCAATGTGATCATAGTCCAGGATCATCAAAATCAAGCACAAGCTGCTAGTGTCGTGACTCGTGCTCAAAGGAAGATTTCTCTCCCAGGAGATAGTTCCTCCACTTTTGATCAAACAACATCAAAACTACCAAATAAACAAACAGACACAATCATGGCCAAATCAAAGCAACTAGTTCCATCGTCTTCTCCTGGCTATAGTATTGTTGAACAATTAAAGAGAACCAATGCTCAGATCTCCATTCTAGAACTGCTTAAGATCTCTTCTGCTCATAAAGAAGTCCTAGACAAGGCTCTACTTACCACCAGTGTTCTGAAAGATTTAGACGTAGATCGATTTCAATCTATGGTAGGTCACTTTATCTCCCCTCATTACCTCACATTTTCTAAAGAAGATGATAACTCACTGAGTCATCCACATTACCAGCCATTACACATTGAAGCCATGATCCATAAACACCGCGTTAAACGTGTTTTGATAGATGGAGGCGCTGGGTTGAATATTTGTTCTTACAATCTATTAACACAGTTGGGATTCTCTGAAAATGTTATTGATCCAACAAAGAAGATAACAATCAAGGCTTATGATGAAGAAGAAAGAACTTCTAAGGGACTGGTATCATTACCAATAAGAGTACGACCTGTGGAGAGAGATATCATTTTTCAAGTCCTGGATCTTCATCTTTCATACAACATCTTACTAGGTAGGCCATGGATTCATGAAATGAAAGCAGTACCATCTACGTACCATCAATGTCTAAAGTTTCCTTATAATGGAGTAGAGGTCAGTATTCCTGTCGATACAAGCCATGCCTGCAATGCATTAACGCAAGGTGCTGATGCTGTTGTTCCTAATAATAGAGCAGCTTCCGCAGCTGAAAGTTCAGAATCTCTGCTAAAAGATTTGGAAAAGAAACTGAAAATCACAAACACTGGCATGGATGGTTACAAGATAGAGCCTATACTCTCACTCACGTCTCTTCCTCCATCACCAAGACAGTCAGGAAAACCATCAGAGGGCATGAGGCCACAAACTTCAACTCCAAAAGTCATTTATGATGGCATCTTTATACAGTCCTCTACTTCTCTTGTAGATGAAATAGAAGGGGATGATGTCCTTAAATCACTCTTTAAAGAAGACAGTGCAGATAAAGAAATACGACATTGTGAGATTTCTCCAACGCAATATGGTCCAGGCTATAAGATGCTTCAACGCATGGGATATTCAGGTACTGGTCCTCTCAGCAAATGTCAAAAAGGTATTGTTGAACCTATTCAGCTACAAACTAAGTCAACCAATGATAAAGATGGACTGGGATATGATCCAAGAAAGTCATCAGATCAGAAGCACACACCTTGCCATCAACGTAAGTGGAAGAAAAAGGTACTACCTCTAACAACACAAGAAATTAATACTCAACAAACTCAGGAGGAATGTGATGGTGAACAAAAAGAATTACCCACCCAGGGAAAGGAAATAGATGGTAATCAAGTTCCAGTTGTATCAGCTATGATACACATGAAGTAGACGCTCCAGAGAATATGAGAGATGAAATATACAGAATCAAAGAATTGTTTGCACCACTGAACATTCCGGTCACATATACTGGCAGACAACAGGTAGATGACTCAGAAACTGATTCAAATGAGTATGAATGGGGTCTAGATCACATCTCAGATACATCTACTACAGAAACACTTGAAGAACTCAAGGATACCGTAGATGACGCACAAGAGATGATATGCCTAAGAATGCAAAAGGAAATAGAAGAAATCAGATTAAAACGACAAGAAGACTATGACCGACAACTGAAGAAAGAAAGGACACAAGCAAGTCCTTCACTTACAAACTATCCTAATGAGACAAGACAAATCAAGTACGGAATCACACAAGAAGAACTAGAAGCTAGAGCAAGAGAACCAGTCATCAGTCCAAAAGAAGTTTAATGGAACAGACGACAGGGGTTAACAGACTCGTCAAAGTCATATCCACAAGTGTGTCAAATGCAAGCAATCACTGAACCAAATCAAGAAGGAACTTGCAACATCAAGGATGTGGGTGTTGATACTATATATACCTTCACTAAACCACTTGAAGATGAGTCAACAACTCCATACTATGACTCTGATGGCTCAGACAGGAGCTCTATCTATGACAACAACTATTCAACAACACATTATGACTACTCTATCATGAATAATGAAATATTGTCTACTATTATACCACGGTATGTAGCCCAGTATGAAGTACATGACGATGCTAGAAGTAGGTCGGTTGAGTTAGGTCCAATAAATACTAACATGAATGACGATAATCATGTCATAACTCTTCCTGGTCTCGAGACACATACGCAAGGTAGTATTTTGGAACTCGACTGGTCAGTTCGAAACAATGATGATAGTACCGTGAACTCCCTTGAGCCTGTACCAACCTTATCCTTAATACATCCAGAACTGATTGATAATACTCTTTATAACCAACCCTTGAACGTGCCTATTTTTGCCAATGACTATACACTAGCCTACTATCTCCATGCAGTTGAACCCATGTACTCTTCCACCAGCGAACAAAATGAAAACATGACTGAAGCAAATATCAAGTATCTTAGTCGCAAAAACAAGAAAAATAAGAATAAAAGATCTGATAGCGAAAACCACATTGTGGCGGTGTCAGACTCTAAAAAAGAGAAAATAAAGGACGTACCCAAAGGTGAAAACCTCTATGAGGCACCTAAAGGTGAGGTACTTGATATACTGCCGAGCCACTTCCAGGAGAGATCTTCCATATTGATCGAACCAGCTCAACCAGTGAACATTGGGAGTCAAGAGATACCGCATGTCATTCATTTAGCCCAATCACTATCAGCAGAAGAGTTAAAAGATTTCACCAATCTATTTTTAGAAAAGAAGATTAACTTTGCATGGACATACTCAGATATGCTAGGACTAGATCTTGATCTCATCATGCATCATCTCTCTATTATACTAGGAGTTAAACCAGTCAAACAAAAACTTCAAAAAATGCATCCTCATGTGGCACTACTAGTCAAGGCTGAACTAGAGAAATTGCTAAAAGCTGGATTTATCAGAGCTATAGACTACGCAGAATGGATATCCAACATAGTACCTGTATCAAAAGCAGACAAATCTATTAGAGTTTGCACAGATTTCAGGGATCTCAACAAGGCATGTCCAAAAGATGATTTTCCATTGCCCAACATTGACATGATAGTAGATATGACTGCTGGATATGAGATGTATTCATTAATGGATGGATTCTCTGGTTACAATCAGATCAAGATAACACCTGAAGATCAAGAGAAGACAGCCTTCACATGTGCGTGGGGAACCTTCTACTGGAATGTTATGCCGTTTGGTCTAAAGAATGCAGGAGCAACTTACCAAAGAGCAGTAACCAATATTTTCCATGATATGATGCATAAAAACATGGAAGATTATGTAGATGACACCCTGGTAAATACTATGAAGAGATCTACACACATTCAAGAGCTAGGCCTCATATTAGATCGAATGGAAAGATTCAAGCTCCGCTTAAATCCAAAAAAGTGTGCATTTGGAGTCGCATCAAGAAAATTACTTGGTTACATAATTTCAAAAAAGGGAATTGAGGTTGATCCTGAAAAGGTCCAAGCTATAATGGACATGCCTCCACCCAAGAATATCAGTCAGATGAGAAGTCTACAAGGTCGTCTTCAGTCCATAAGGCGTTTTATATCTCAGCTAGCTGACAAGGCTCAACCCTTCACGAAGGTATTAAGGAAAGGGATTCAATACAACTGGGATAAAGATTGTGAACTACATTTACAACAAATCAAAGAATATCTTTCTAATCCACCCATATTAATGCCACCGATTCAAGGTAAGCCACTGATCCTGTACATATCAGCTACAGATACTTCACTGGGGGCACTTCTGGCACAGCAAGATGACAATAAAAAGGAACGAGCTATCTATTACATTAGCCGAACATTGGTGTCATATGAAATGAATTACACTATAATAGAAAAAGCATGCTTAGCATTAGTCTTTGCATCACAAAAATTAAGGCACTATATGTTGGCACATTCTATTAAGTTGGTAGCCAAGATTGATCCACTTAAGTACCTTCTCAGTAAAGCAACGCTTATAGGAAGACTGGCCAAATGGGTCATGGTCCTTATAGAATTTGACATTGAATATGTAGAATGTGCAGCTATCAAAGGACAGGTTATTGCAGACCAACTTGTTGAAGCTCCACTTGAAGACGATCAACCCCTGCATATAGAATTCCCAGATGAATCAATCATGCACCTTACTGAACAATCATGGAAGATGTTCTTTGATGGGTCTTTTACTCAACATGGCTCTGGTGCCAGGATACTATTTATTACTCCCCAGAAATACTCAATTCCAAAAGCTTACAAACTTCTCTTCCCTTGCACAAACAATATTGCAGAGTATGAAGCTTTGGTAAATGGGATCAAGCTGGCCATCGAGTGGAACATCATGGAATTACACATCTATGGAGATTCTCAACTCATTATCAACCAAATTAATGACCTATATCAGACGAAAGATGAGAAACTAATACCTTACAAGAGGATGGTGGATGACCTCAAGAAATATTTCACCTCCATATCATTTCAGCAGATACCCAGAACAACAAATAGAGCGGCAGATGCAATGGCCACTTTGGCATCTATACCACAGCTACAAGAGTCTAATTTTCACTTTGAATTCCTAGTGGAAGAGTTACATTACCCTGCCTATGATTCTCCCGAGTCCCAGGTAGTCTATTCTATTATTGGACATGACTCATCTCGTTATAGTCACATTTACTCTTACCTACGTGACCAAGTTGTCCCTACCAATCTTTCCCGAAATGAAAAAAGAAACCTAATCTGAAATGCGTCCCAGTATGTCATCATTGCTAACGACTTATTCAGGCGAGGTTTAGATAATACTTTTCTTAGATGTCTAGAAACTGAGGAGTCCCAACGCGCATTATCTGAAGTTCATGAAGGTGTTTGTGGATCTCATTCAAACGGTCTAAATTTAGCGCGAAAACTACTAAGGGCTGGATACTACTGGCCAGACATGGAGAAGGAAGCCATAAAATTTGCTAAAACCTGTGAAAAGTGTCAGTTACATGGGCACCTTATCCACGCTCCTACAAGGGATCTTATACCATTTGTAACGCACTGGCCCTTCCAACAGTGGGCGTTCGATCTAATAGGCCAAATATATCCTGCATCATCTAATGGACATAAATTTATTATCACTGCCACTGAGTACTTCACTAAGTGGGTAGAAGCAGTTCCACTCATCAAGGCAACAGGAAAACAAGTAGCTCTATTTATTCTTAACTATATCATCTGTAGGTATGGTATACCTTCATCAATTATAATAGACAATGGAGGACAATTTAAGAACAAAGATCTAGATGAACTTTGTGAGAAGTTTAAAATCAAACAACACTGGTCCTCAGTATATTACCCTCAAGGTAATGGACAAGCAGAGGCATCTAACAAAAACCTACTCACTATCTTGCATAGAACAGTGAACAAATCTGGGAAGGATTGGCATCTGCAGCTCAATCCTGCATTGTGGGCTTATAGAACAAGTATCAGAACACCTACTGGGGCTACACCTTTTTCTTTGGTGTATGGGTCCGAAGCAGTATTACCCATTGAAGTAGAAATAGCATCTCTAAGAGTTTCCTTGCAAGGTCTTGTTACTAATGAAGACTATAGAATATCTAGATTGCAAGAGCTTGAATTGTTGGATGAGCATCAGCAAGTGGCATTTGATCATCTCAGAGTGTATCAAAAGAGAATGTCTAGAGGATATAACAAGAAAGTTCGACACCAAGAATTTCAGGTTGGTGACTTAGTTCTCAGAGAGAATCCTAAAAATCAACAGTTTCGAGATAACAAAGGGAAGTTTGAACCCAACTGGTTGGGTCCCTATATCATCACTGTAGCTTTCGGCTCTGGTGCCTATCAACTCTCAACATCAGAAGGAGAACAGCTCCATGAACCAATTAACACCATCCATCTGAAGAAATTCTTCACCTAGATATTCTCTGTTCCAGCAGCTTTTACAGCGGAAAATGTCCTGAAGAAATCCTAAAAATCAGAAAATGTCCTGAAGAAATCCTAAAAATCAAAAAAATGTCCTGAAGAAATCCTAAAAATCAGAAAATGTCCTGAAGAAATCATAAAAATCAGAAAAAGTCCTGAAGAAATTCAAAAAAAAAAAAAAAAAAAAAGGAAAAAAGAGAGAAAATGCCCTGGTGAAAACCTGGTAAACAGGCACCTTGGTAAAAAAAAAAGAATCTCTGCTAAGCAGGTGAAAACCTGGTAAACAGGCGCATCTTGTACTCAAGCGCTCCATCTATCAATGCAATGTTGGCATTCTTGCTTTCCTGCATATTTTCTTTCGCTTGTACATATTTCAGTCACTTTTGTGACATCCCGGTTCGTTGGAACCCTCATGGCTTGAAATCGATCAATGTCCTAGTCTTAGGTAATCCACAAAGCACATTATATGTCCTAAGCAGTATCAACCAAGTCAACCTTACGTCAGTGAAACCTGGTCGTCCACTCCGAGTCAGTTACCTATCTCCTGACTACTAAAGAGTTTTATCATTGAATTAACAAGCAAAACAACATAACGGAAAATAATCACTAAACTATTTGAGCTATGCATGAAAATTGTATTTGTGTGTTGTCTTTTATATTGGTTTTCGATTATTATCCCTCTAAGTAACTCGAGGAAGTCTATCTTGACTAAGAGGAGCAAGGATTGGGGGCATAATATTTTCTTGTTTGCTGCTTGAAGGAATGATCCCAATGATCTGGAAACATCTAAATTAGTTGGGTGTCTGTGATAAGAGCCTTCACATCAAGGTGGAATCGCCTCACATACCTCAACTCCGCTTATTTGAATGCTACAGGGAGGTTCCCATCATTTCTTTGTTTGTTTTGAGGGAATTTCTTCATTGTGCAATCCGGGTCCATGCGTAATTTGTCCAAGGATATGAACGAAAAAAGGGTCATTGCGGACAAGATAATTAATATTGCACATGAAAAGAAATGAACTCTATTCTGCTTGCTATAATTGTAAAACGCTCAATGATGACAATTAAGCTTTTCAAAGTCCAGTGACTAGGTTTAGGTTGCATCTCATTTT
Organism: Cryptomeria japonica; assembly: GCF_030272615.1. Classification (NCBI taxonomy): domain Eukaryota; kingdom Viridiplantae; phylum Streptophyta; class Pinopsida; order Cupressales; family Cupressaceae; genus Cryptomeria; species Cryptomeria japonica. Next base: position 201,350,977 of record NC_081411.1, on the reverse strand, counting down.
GTATCTCATCTTGCATTTCATTCTGCATTTTGTGAATTTGGAGTGATTTCGGTATAGTAACAATGCTTCCTCTTTGTCTGCTGAATGAGAGTTGGAGCGTCACCATTTCTTCGTTAAGTGGTCTCTTTTCATCATTTCTCTGATCGAGTACTTGTGTTTTGAGATGTTTAGCTGCATACATAAGCATATTATATAGATTCATACATTCACTATCATTCATTTGCATTCATCTTATTGCATAGAAAGATAAAAAAATTTGCATTACTCATTCTCCTTACTCATTTGCATTATCATTTATTTGAATATGAAAAGAAACAAAAATAGACATCCATGATCATTTGCATTGCATACATTCATGCTGAAAAGAAATGCATACATATAGAATAAAGCATATAGAACAACATCTCATAATCCATCAACACAAGTACGATGAAATCAAATCACGAGCTTGTAAATCTGTTGTCCTAAGTCCATTTTCGGGATCGAAATCGAAAATTGAGATCATTTTGCTAGTCAATTTCAAAATTCGGACCACTTAATGCTTTCCATCAAAAGTTCATTCTCTCTTCTAATTGCGCTCGATTTCTCGTTAATCAAAGCCGAATCTCAATTTAATTTCTACAAATCAACTTTGCGCTCAATTTCTCGCTAAAATTTCAAAAATTCCTCTGAATCATTTGTGCTCAAAAAAACTTATCATCGCTCAAAATTGCCTATAATCATCATGAACCCTTGCTATTTTTCGATTTCGCTCCCGAGGGGGCATACTCATGACCTTATGACCTCACATTCTTCAATGTCGAGAAAAATTTTAAATCTTCATCGAAAGTCGAGCGAAAATATTTTCAACTAAAGAAAATCAAATAAGACCTCATCGCTAGGGGCATCTCAACTTCATCGCTTTATATCAAGTTGAGATTTCTCGATCATCTCATCCAAATCACTCTCTAGGGGCATATCAGTTTCATCGCTTCATATCAAGCTGATATTTGTCTTTTATCTGAATCAAACTCTTTACGTTAATCAGTTCCATCGCTTTTCATCAAGCTGATTTTTCGTTTAAACTCAATTAAGGGTTTAAAGAGTATCTTCTATCATGCTAAATCTAAACAGGTGTTACATTTTATTTGTTTCTTGATCAAGCTAAACAATTTATCTTCATCGTATCTTGATCAATCAAGTTCAAGATCAATTTTTATCATCATTCACTGTATCTAAGTTCAATCAAGTTCTAGATCAGTAAGATCCGCTTCTTGATCAATCAAGTTCAAGTTCGGTATCTTTTGTTTTCTATTGTTCCCAAGTTCAATCAAGTTCCGGAATGGTATCACGTTAATCAGACTTTATTCAGCTTTGTCGCTTCGAATCAAACTAAACACCTCGCTTTTTTATGTAGTTCGTGATCAATCAAGTTCAGAACTGACATCTCCTAGACATCAAATTTTCTTTGAACCAATGCGCTGCTCGCACATTAATTCAAAGAGGGGCAAATGTAATACCCTAAAAATGGTCATCTAAACCATGGGCCCCTAATCTCGACAATGTCACCAAGGTCCTAACCAAAGGCAATTAAATCAATCTTGAGCACACAATTAATTCCTAAAATCATCAAATGTCACATGGCAAGTCAATCACTCAATATTAATTAAATATTTATTTAATTAATTAAATCATTCCAAGTAAATCATTTTAAACAATTATCTTATTTATTTTAATTAAATATCTTAGCATATTTAATTAAATAAAGCAATTTGCCATAAATCTTCAAAAAAGGAAACACATCAAGAAAGAGGAATTAATTTAATTAAATAAATCAAATTGCCATAAATCTTCAAAAAAGGAAACAAATCAAGAAAGAGGAATTAATTCAATTAAATAAATCAATTGAGCACAAATCTTCAAAAATGGAAATAAATCAAAAAAGGAATTAATTGACAAAAAAGAATTAAAATTTGAGAAAAGAAATCAATTGGAGATAATCTTGAAAAAAACAAATTAAAAATTGATAGATAATCTCAAAGAAAAGAATTAAAACAATTAAATATTAAAATTGAATGAAATAGAGAATAAATCAGTTTTTTCTTGATTTTAATCTTAATTTTAGTTCAATTTCCTTTAAATCAATTTTTTCTTGATTTAATCTTATTTTTAGTTCAATTTCCTTTAAATCAGTTTTTTTTTTATTTAATCTTATTTTTAGTTCAATTTCCTTTAAAACTGAGAAAAGCATCCAATCACATCAATTCACCTGGATTGTGCTTCCTCTTGGAAAATCTTGATCGCTCATCATCATTTGATCTCAACCATTGGTTTCTTTCTGAATTTTCTATAAATTCAGGCTCATCTCTCATTCAAAGAGAGGCTGGAGAATATATTGTTATTATATTGTTTTTGCTCTAGGATTTCATTGATATATTGCATATTAATTATTTCATATTAATTAAATCATTTAGTTTAATATTGCAAAAATGTTGTTAGATTAATATTGCATCCATCTAGCATTCATCATGTTCATATAGATAAAATCCTTCGTCTTGATGTTGTCTAGTCACTGGTATTGCTTATAATCTGAGAGCAATCTTATACTCGCATCTTTTAGAAGGCAATGGGTCGATTTGTTATGGTTTATTTATTCATTGATTATATCTGATTAACCATGCATGTAATGACTTAATTGAAGTGTTGTGTCTTGCAGATACAGATTCTCATACCACAGGCACGTCTATGATGGCTAGGCACGTCTGTGTTTGTGTCAGGCACGTCTGTGCCGGAAAAGGCGTCTGTGTAGGATGCGATCGCGTCTGCATTGTGCAAGTGCGTTTGTGCTAGGCAAGCACGTTTATGTCTTTTAGGCGTGTCTATGCAGAGCATAGGCACGTCTGTGTGTTTCAGGCACGTCTGTGCTAGGCAGGCGCGTTTATGCAGTCTCTGAGCACATTTATGTCATGAAAGCGTGTTTATGTCATGAAAGCGCATTTGTGTCAAAAATGTGTATGTGTGTCTTCTAGGTCAAATCGGCAGTTCTGTGATGAACATACACTATCAATTGGATAAATTGCTGAGAGGATACACTCAAGCAGGTCCTCTAGGGAAGACTAGGATAGCAGATAGGGCTAGGAATGACAATTTTGTGATAGAACATACGTTGCCAATTAGGAAACTACTCAAGAGGATTCACTCAAGCAGAGGCCCTAGGATAGGATAAATCAACGCACTTTGTGATGAACAATGAGTACCAAGACATAGTACTTTGTGATGAATAGGGAGTACCAATAGGAGCAGCACTTTGTGATGAATAGGGAGTGCAAATGTGAGCAGCACTTTGTGATGAACAGGGAGTGCAAAACACATAGTATTTTGTGATGAACAGTGAATACCAGTAGGATAGAAGCAACACTTTGTGATGAACAGTGAGTGTCACTAGGATAGAAGCAACACTTTGTGATGAACAGTGAGTGTCACTAGGATAGAGTACCATATGCAATTAGATAAAAAGTAGCATTTTGTGATGAACAGTGAATGCCACTATGACTGATATGATTGATTTGCTTGACTGCAGGAGTATTTGCCTATGCTGGAGTCACGAGAGAGATTCCTATTGAATCAAAGGTTGCGACCAAAGTTGAAATTCAAGGACAGGGCTGCCATTGAGGGCATGGGTTTGAGATACATTATGTATGTGCCTGAATTTCGGGCGAACATGGGTTTGCTGACTGCATTAGCTGAGAGGTGGCACTCTGAGACATGCACGTTCCATTTGTCGGTGGGTGAGATGACAGTCACCTTGGAGGATGTGTACAGGATTCTGAGGATACCGATCGATGTGGAGTTAGTACCCTATGATTGAGACGGAGACAGGGATGCCTTGAGATGATTATTCTGAGACCCAAGACTGGATATGAGGGCAGGACATGTCACATGGGACAAGATGATAGTGGCAGGACTAGCACTACCAACAGTGCTAGGAGGAGTGATCAGTGGATTCTTGTGTCCAGATAGGGCGACACGAGGGTTGGCTATGGGCTGGGGGATCACCTTGGAGACACGGGTTACATAACACACCAGATATGCCTGGGGACCATGTGTGCTGGCACACTTGTACTATGAGTTGCATCAGTTTGTATATCATGGATCTGTAGGATTGGGTTGCAGAGTTACCTTGCTGCAGGTATGGGCCTATGAGCATCTATCAGTTACCCGACCGATACATTTCAGGGGCAAGGGTCATGGACGCAGTTTTGTACATCTGTATGATATGATTACCTCACAGCCACGGATTGGCAAATTGGAGTACCGGCGTCGAGTCTTGGATGAGATTGACACTATGATATGGAGGTCGTACCTTAGGTGCGAGTAGTGGGAGGATGATGTAGTAGAGTTACCATACACCTTCGGGAGCAGATATTTGATTGGGCAGATGCCCTATGTATTGGAGAGGCAGCTAGTGGATAGAGTGGGTAGACAGTTTGGCAGGATTCAACGGATGCCATGGGGCTTAGGTATGTATGCGCGGACAGTGCGCAACCAAGCACATTTTGGGCCACTGCTGTCATATGATCAGGTCGTGATGCAGTTAGTGGAGATGGTTCACTTGCCATGGGATAGGTGGCCAGAGATCGAGGATGCAGGGATGGATGCAGAGTATACTGCATATTGGGCTAAGCATCCCTTCCCACAACTGACAGACCCCGGAGAGTTGATAGATGGGGATGGCGGAGGAGATGATGATGATGACGGAGATGATGGGGGCAGAGGCCAATGGAGGAGGCGGGGTGTTATTGGAGAGAGGAGGGTGGTTCCATGGAGGGAGAGTGGAGAGGAGAGACTGGTTCAGGTGGTGAGGGGTTGGGGTGGATTGCCACTACAGGTGTCAGCAGCACAGGGTCCTAGACAGGTGCAGAGACAGGGACAGAGGCAGGTACAGGTACAGGCACATGGACCAGTATAGGGGGAGCCATAGGCAGAGGCACAGGGGCCGAGGCAGAGGAGGATGAGTTGGTTGAGCTGAGGGAGATCTGCCAGGGATAGGCTGATGAGATTCAGGACTTGGAGAGGGAGAGGGATAGACTCAGGAGGCGGCTCAAAGATACTGAGCGGGAGAGAGATCAGGCTATACAGTGCTACACTAAGGTTGAGATAGCACTGAGGGCTGGGAGGCAGGCGGTAGAGGACACAGGGGTTGGATATGCCTATGTTCTATGGGCAGGGGAGGAGATCACGTACTGGTGGGATCTCTATTATGGTGCAGTGCCACCAGAGCAGCGGGCGAGGAGCTTCCGCAGACCATCACGGATAGCGATGACTATGGGAGGGAGCAAGAGGCGACAGGCGTCCAGCGGTGGGGTTATGGGTCCTCCACCACCACCAGATAGAGGGGATAGGAGGGATGATCCTGGGGCGGGTCCTTCTAGGGCTCAGATTTCGTCAAGGCTAGGTGGCTCCGAGGGAGGGAGTTCATCATAGCCGTAGAGGGCTCCCTATGTATCAGTATTGTACCATTTTTGTATGATGATGTAGACACCTGCGGGTGATTGTAGCCATATGATTTTGACATCATTGTATCATGACGCTTTATATATATATATGAGATGATTCATTTTTGCGGCAGCTATATGCATGTGTACCTATGTGATGAGATGTTTAATGATGTATGTTTTATGTGATGGTTATGATATGGATGGAAATATGTACATGATGAAATGTAATATTTTTGTTCTTTTATGTTTTAAATATTATGCAAATGTGAATGTGAATGTATGAAATGAAAATGAATATGATAATGCAAATGATTATTTACATGATGAGAATGTAAAATCTGCTAATATGTGTTGTGTGCAGGATGTGATGCAATTGTGATATCTATATGTATGTATGGAATGCTTATATGTGGTAATGCAGGTGAAACTACATGAGATGCAAATATTTTTAGTGTGTCATTATACTCAGTCATGTGATAGCAGGCTACGCGGACTCGAGAAGGACGATGGAATTCAATCAAGAAAGGGGGATGAAAGATAGAAGATATGAAAATGAAAGAGCTTCTTGTGCATTATCATCATTGAGCTTTATTATGGCAAGTAGGTTATGACAATCGAGGCATATGTTTGACCCAGAAAGTCATTGTACCTGTTGGCATGGAGATAAGACAGTCACAAACAAAGAATGCCCCAGTTCATACTAGACTCATAGTGTCCTCATATCCTTGGACAAGTCATGGCATTACTAAGAGACAATCCACAGACAGCAAAGAAAAATAGGTGACAATACTCCATCCTCGCCTTTCTAGTCAAAGACATCCTGGAGATAGAATCTCTAGTCAGAGACATCCTGGAAAAGCTAAAAGACATGTCACCAAAAAGATAAAATCAAAAGAAAACCAAAACTCGACACCAACATCCACTGTAGTGCTCAAGTTTAGTGTCTCTTGTCACTTGTATAAGTCGTATTTGATTGTGGTCACAATGTTTATTTTCACAAAAAGGATAGATAGCATTGAGCCATATGTTGTCTGAGTTTGTTGAAAGATTTGATTTGTTGAAGCACATTGTTGTTGCTGTGTATCATCTAAAACTGACTAAATCCATGAAACCGATACGTTATTGCAGAGAAGACAAAACTTTATTGCGGATTGGCGATGCAAGTGTTGTTTTATTATGGATTGTGCGCGAATAGACCGAAGAAAGTTGGAAGAAATTTCACTCCTCGAAACATGTGATGTTCTTAGTTCCACACCCATCACTACACATAGGATTTTCCTTAGCCACAGATAGGAGTTGATTTATTATGAATGGAAAGGGGTGAAAAGGGAGGTTTATTATGAATGGCTAACCAATCTTGGGTAGATCAATAACAAGCCATGATGGGAATGGGTAAGTTTATTATGAATGGATAGGATGTGAGTGTGTGCAAAGTGAAAGGATGAAAGTGAATCCTGAAGGAGAGAGAAGCAATGTCTCTACGCATGGCGTCGGTGACCCGGTTTTCACCATGGTACTTGCCCAGGGTGCCACCGAAGTGGTTTTCACCGTTGGACGAAATTATTTCTCTTTACTTTTTTGGTTTTTTTTGAATTTTTTGAAAAAAATTTGTTGTCACAAGGCGCTTGTTTTCCAGGTTTTCACCAAGTAACGATTTTTATGTTTTTATGATTTGTTTTTTGTATTTTTGAAATTTTTGAATTTTTTTTGTATTTTTGAATTAGGATACTCTGAAGAGCTATGTGTAAAACCTGTGAAGATGCATGTTGTTGATAGGATCCTCCAAAGTTTCACCCTCTGTAGTTGAGAGTTGATATGCATCAGACCCATATGTTGTTGTGATGATGTAAGGACCAAGCCAGTTTGGTTCAAACTTGCCCTTCTTCTCTCTGTCTTGCTGATTTTTTGGATTCTCTTTGAGAACTAAGTCACCCACCTCAAATGTGTGAGACTTTACCTTGTGATTATAACTACATTGTTCCTTGAGCGAATGATGTGTATCTCGAGTGATTGTCTTCCTTGATGAAGAAACTGAGATAGAATTACTAGTGTGTGGACTACACAGGCCTGTATGCGTGTCACCTGAAGAAGTTTGGGCATGCCTGATAACAAAGTCCTTCGAGGAAGCTCCATTAAAGGTCCATGATGTATCACCAGAAGGGAAAGGATGTGCGAAACAAGTGGATGAGTGATGAAGGCTTATGATTGTGAAAAAAAGTGAAATTAGGATAGCATGATAGAGACTTAGGATCAACAAGTATTCTTTTTGACTTGAAATTTTATAACTTTTGCCTCCAGTTATTTTGATATTAAGGGAGATCAACTCTTGTTCCTTTTCTTTCATAAGATTTTTATCCTTGACCTTGATTTTTTCAGAGTCCAATAGCTTTTGATCTTGATTTGGACTAAAGGAATTTTCTTTATTTTTGACTTGTATATTTTTCTTTTCATGGCTTGATTTGTGATCCCCGATTAGTAAGGGATTTTGTAATTCTTGTTGATCCAAGTCTGGAAGTGGAGTGGAAATGGAATGAGTGGATGAAATGGTAAGGCTATGTGAGTTATCAAGAGGGTTGGTGATATGCTCAATAGATTCTTTGTTGGAACCACTCTTAGGACTATTGATATCAAGAGTTGCTTGCACCACTAGAGGAGATTTGCATTCAGACTTAGTAGCCACAACACTAGGTGGTTCACACCCAATTCCTTGGCATTGTATATTGTTTATAGATTGTTCCTCTTGACTAAATGTGTTAGAAGATAGTGGGAGTTGATCACCATGAAAGATATACTCACCACATCCCAGGTCTATAATCTTGATCTTTTCTTTGATCTTTGCTTGTTTTGATGTAGAAGCTTTCAAGGATTCTGGATCCACATATGCCGATGAAGGAATAGCCTCTCGATTGACTGGTATTGTTATTTTTGATCGAGGTCACAGATTGTTGCAATATATGAATGGATTTGGATCTGCTTTGACAGTCACTTCAACTCCATTGTGTGGAAACTTGATACATCGATGATATGTAGATGGGACTGCGCTCATCTCATGAATCCATGGGCGTCCTAGCAATATGTTGTATGTGAGATCCAAGTCTAGGACTTGACAAACCACATCTTTTGTAACTGGCCCAACTTTGAGAGGTAAGGTGATTGTGCCTTTGGATGAACGTTCTTCATCATCATATGCTTTGATGGTAATTTTGTTTGTAGAATTCACAGCTTTATCAAAATATCCCAATTTTTTAATAGTGCTCAATGTACAAATGTTTAGACTTGCTCCTCCATCTATCAGGACTCGTTTTATTCGGTTCTTGTGTAGGAAGGCTTCAATGTGTAAAGGTGCATTATGTGGTTGACTTACAGATGTGACATCTACTTCTGTGAATGTAAGGGAGTGTGGAATGGAAAGGTATCCCACCATGGCTTGAAATTGGTCCATGTTCAGATCAGTAGGGACAGTAGTGTCTCTCAAGATTTTATCAAGAATGGCTTTATGTGTGGGGGATATACGTAAGAGCTCAAGGATTGAAATAAGTGCAGGTGTCTTCCCTAACTGTTCTACAAGATCGTACCCAGGCTTGGTTGATGAGGAAGTAGTGTTTTTAGCTGGAGCACCTTTCAAAGTGAATTTACCTCGACGAGTTGTGACATTACATTCAGAGGTAGGTTCGGAAGAAGATCCAACGCCTTTTAGGACAATTTTGGGTCTTTAGGTAGAATTCTCAGGTGTTTTGTCCTTGATGATAATGGTAGAGACATAATTGTCCATCAAAATGTGATTGATAGTTGAATCATAGTTATAGGATGCTCTGGTATAGTTGGTTTGGTCATCTGTGGCTGAAGCTTTTCCCTTGTCATGCTTTGGGAATGGTTCCTTAAACATCTCATGTTCTTGATTGGATGAGTGTCCTTCAATCTCAATGTCACCTCTATCAATGAGATCTTGTATGATGTTCTTCAGTCGATGGCAATTTCCTATCTTGTGGCCCTTGCTCTTATGGAATTCACAATACTCATCATCATTCCACCAATTTGATTTGACCTTTGGCTCATATGGAGGAAAATCTAGAATTGTGATTACTTTGTTTGCCACTAGCTTCTTGAAGACTGACTCAAGTGGTTCTCCCAATGGGGTATACTTCCTTCATGATCTAAAAGTTGTTTGAGTATTCACTTGATTGTTTGTAGAACTTGATCCTGAAAACATGATTTTGGGTCGCACTGTATTGGCATCAACAACACCATCATTGACTGTGTTCTTGTTTTTATTCCAAAATCTTGGCTTATCTTTTCCTTTAAAGTCATCTTTGTTTTCTTTGAATATTTTGATGACTCCTTGTTCAATTAGGACCTTCTTTGTTGCTAAACCTTTTTCAATGACGTCCTTGAAGGTGGACAAACAAGCTTTCCTTAGGTCATAACCAATGTCTTTGTTAACATTCTGAGTGAACATCTCTACCATTTTTTTTTGTGGAATTTCACAAGAGCATCTGCTGGCTAGATTCCTCCATCTTTGTAAAAATGATGAAAAAGACTCTCCATCTTTTTGCTTGGTGTTGCACAAAGTAGTGACTGATATGTATGTCTCTATGTTGTAGGAGAAATGTTGAATAAATGCCTCTTCTAAGTCACCCCATGACTTAATACCAGGTGGAAGTTGGGAGAACCATTCCATAGCTTGATCACTTAAGCTTTGTGGGAATAATCTCATCAAATATGTCTCTTCTACTACTACTTTAATGCAGGCTGTGAAAAACTATCTTATGTGTGCCTTAGGATCCCCTTTGCCTCTATACTTATCAAATTTAGGTGTCACAAAGTGTGTAGGAAAAGGAGGCATTGGAATGCTCTTGTCAAATGGATAAGGACATATGTCTCTCATTGTGTATATTGGCTTCGGTGTATTTGTGTCCTCCATTTTCTTTTGTAAGTCCCTGATTTGTTGCTCCAAATTGTTCTTAGATGGAGATCGACTCCTTGGACCATACCCCATGCTTGAGGCACCAATTGGAGGAGGAGCATGTTGCATATATGGATGATATTGATCATACACATGTTCATATGGAGAAGGTCGATAATGATGTTACGTATATGGACCACTTGGTATAGATTCATGTTGAGGAACAAAATATCTGCTTTGTCCATGTATACCATACTCTACAACCATATCATGTTCTAATGTGTTGCCCCCAAATTTGACACAGGGTTTCCTTGTGTCCAAATTTTCAGCATGCCTTTGAATATCCAATTACTTTGGTGGTTCCTTAGCATTGGTATGTGATTGAGCATATTTTTCTGCATAAGACTTCCATAATGGTCTGCGGAGATGAGTATCATATGCTTGACCATGTGTGTATGGGACCTCTAGTTTTTGAAACAAAGATGATGGTGATTCAGGCACAAGATGTGGTCCTCTATTGCCTCCACTATTAGGCCTCCTTTGATCCATGTTGAGGTGAGGTTGTTGCAAAGGTCAATTTTCCATTATTTGAGACATGTCAAAATCATGAGGTATCTTAGCTCCACTTTGTGCCATCACTTGTAGAAAGTATTGTCTATCTCTCCTCATTATTTTCTCAACCAATCGATTGAAATGGGGATTCATAATGGTGTCTTCCACTTCTGCTGAATGTACGGAGAAGTTGTCCATATTGTCATTGTGAGTATCATTGTTGTTTGTAGTGTCCATGTTCTCAATATTTGGAATGTTTCTATAAGCATCCATGTCAAGTAATGTAGTATGATCAGAATTAAAAAAGATATCATTGTCATAATCATTGGAACTATTGTTTGCGGACTCTTGAGCCTCTTTAGTTTCTCTCCTAGATTTTTGGGAGTGGGTTTCAACCATGAACTAGGTCTTTGAAAAAGATCTGTGAGACTAGATGAAAATGGAAAGAGTATGGAAGACCAAGAGTTGGATGGAATGTAAATGAATTTGAGGTTTACTTGCAATGTCCAAAATGTAAGACCAAGTATGTATGTAGTAGAGTAGGTGTGGCTTCCAAAGAGATGATAGTTTCTCTTGATGAGGTAAGTTGACTTGGACTCTAAGAAAGACCAAATGAGACCCAAAGGTGATAGACCTTGATGAGGGACCACTTAGCAAAATGTTGTTGTATGTAATGTGTTGACAAAGTATGATGAGGACAAGCAAGTGACCTTTTGACTCAAGTTTAGACAAATGTGAATGTAATGTAAGGTGTAAAGCAATGATGAATTGTGTGAGACCCAAAGATAGGTTGAATGCTAGATGAAACCCTAGAGAAATAACCTAGGAAGCTCAAGAATTCTGAAACTAACTGTGTTTGTTTGCTGGACTGTAAAAGTTTTTCAATTCTGAACACAGACGCACCTGTATACTGCACAGACGTGATTTCTTGACATAGACGTGGTTCTGTTTAACACAAATGCGTTTCTGAGATTTTGTTAATGCAATGTTGATTCTGAGAACACAGATGCATTTCTGCCCTTCACAGACGCGGTTATACAACACAGACGCTATTATGTCAGACACAGACGCGTTTCTGCAAAATTTGTGCAAGTTTTTCCAATCTGTGAAGTTGTTTTGTTGTGACCAAATCTGACTATTTGACTATTTTTTCGTGACAAGAGGACACCGTGTTGATGAGGACTCAATGTTTGCAAGTGTCTAGACTCGAAAATATGACTCAAAGAAAGTGCGTTGTTCGATGTAAAATTGCTTTGCATACACTTGAAGACACAAAAGACACAATGTTTTGTTGTTTGGTCTTGAATGTTTAAAATAAGTCAAGCACAATTCTTATGGCTGGCCAAGACAATAGTTGTTGATCCCACATGGAGTTTTACCCCTGAGGCTATGCTATTCAGAGTGGATACTTAGATGCTTGACCTCACTGGCTCCACCCTCGGCACTCACTTCTCGGGTCAGACAAGCATCAGTCCCCATGAAAACTCCCCGTGACGAACTTTGTATCTCTACTAAGAACCGTATGTGTGTGGGCTGCTACTAGAGGTTTGACCTCCTGCCCTAACAACTAGAAGGATTTGGGCTTCTAAAACAAAAAGGTGCTAGTAAGGGTATCCACTCGTGTGGCCATACATGTGGCACTTTCAGCTCTGTAAATATAGAAGGCTCCCAGCCGGTAGGGGTTACACCCTACAAATGATCAGATAAATTTGATCAAACAGGTTTATGGGGAGACATAGTGTCGGTATGAACTAATCAGCACACGTTATCCATAGTTTTCACCATGAATATAGTTGCTTATAGTGGTTTGGAAGAGGTGGGTTTTCCTCGCTACCACTTGGGTCGTTCTCTCCTCAATAGTAGTCCTAATGACCACACGGGGAGACAGGACCTCTAAAGATGAAACAAAAAGAGCCTATTGCTCAAGACACAAAAGATAATGGTTCAATTTTAGTGCACCAATGGAAGTGTGTGCTAATCTATGAATACAAGGCACACAATAAAGATCAAAAGAAAATCCTTGTCAAGGTCCTGCAACAAAGATTTATTAGTAATTTGGATTGTTTCAAATGATCACCCCTTCCTGCAAGCACACAAGTTACGTAAATTTTAGATCCAAAAGACAAGCTACACCAATTTCTTTAGCTAGATCTGAAGATGTTAGCTTAAAATAAACTAGATCTGAAAAACTGAATGATTAAAACTGAATTAATGAAAAAAAAAAACCCTAAAAATGAAATCAGTGTGCACAAACGCAAGTACAATACATAGATGCGGCTTGGAGACACAGACGTGACTTCGTAACACAAACGCGGCTTCTGGACGCAAACACGCCTACAAACCCCACAGATGCGACTAGAGAGCACAGATGCGACTTTCGAAATCTGCAAAAAAAAAAGATGAAACAGTGTCACAGATGCAGACGCGGTTCCAGATGTCACAAACATGGAAGAAAGTCACAAACACAATCTAGAAGTGCACAGATGCGACAGAAAGACAAAAACATGATCCGAAAGTACGCAGACGCGAAAATATCAAAATGTTGTCGAAAAATGTCAGATCTGCAACTTCAAAACACAAAATCTGCAACAAAGATGTTAAATGCAAAAGGGACAAGAGTCCCACCGGGCGTGCCAAAATGTATACGGTGAAAATGGATAACAATAATAACAATATTGAAAGACTAAATGGATTCAACTACAAAACCCTAGCCTAACAACAACAAAGATCCACCATAACATGTGAAGATTACCTAAGACAATGCAAATCAAATGAAATCACAAAGATTATACCATCACATGTCCAATAGGGTTTGGATCTCCATTCTTCCTATCTCATTGATCTTGCTTGATATATTTGCTCTCAGATTTTATGTTTGCACAAGCTCAACAAAGAATGGAATGTGGTTGCAAGTAGGATCACAATATGAAAGTGCAAAAGCGTAGTGTAGTCGAGTGCGTCAATTGATTAGCCAGGTAGTTAGTTAGGGTTTGATAATGAAGGAAGTATCTCCTTATATAGAAGACACCATAAGAAATGGAGGGATAAGATTGAGAGGTGTAAAAGGAGGTCAGCTATGATTAGAGGGTAGGTAGAGGAAATAATAAAATAATGAAAGGGTTAGGTAGTGTATGAATTAAGAGATGAATGACATATGTCATGGGTAGAAAAGGCTAATGAATTAATTAAATAAATAAATATTTATTTAATTAATAGAAGAAGTGGGATCAATTAAATAAATAAGATATCTATTTAATTTAGGAAAAAAGGCAATTTAAATAAATAAATGTATTTATTTAAATGAGAAATAAGACTAGCAGAGGATAAATGAATTAATTAAATAAATAAAGATTTATTTAATTAATAGAATAATTAGGCTAAATTAATTAAATAAATGAAATATTTATTTAATTAGACATGACAATTTTAGGTGTCTACAACAATAGTGCTAAAATGTGATCAAAAGCGCCAAAGCGCGACCTGTGTGTCAAGCTAAACAGTCAAAAAAGTTAGTTTTGTAAAAATTAAAAATGTTGTTGTTCGTTCGATTCACGTCGGGTTCACCAAATGATGCTCTGCGAAATGGGGCAAAGGTTAGACTAAAAACCTGTGGTCATATAACACACAAAAACACAAGAAACCGTTAGTGTTAATCAATCAAAAACTAATCTAAGTAGGCATATCAAAAGAGACACTAAAAACATGATAAAATATTTAACTATGGAAGTAAATACAACAAGGCATCTCCAAATGTCTTTTAACATGCTCTTAGCTCCTTCTCCTTTGTTCCTCTCCTCTCCAAGTTCCAAATTAGTGTAGCTCTCAGCAGATTTTTGCACTATGGATGCTTATGGAGGTTCAAGATTGAAATGTTTTAACTATGCTATGCAAGTGTAAAACAAACTAATTAGACATATTATGAAATGAACTAAGATTTATTTTAGTCCAAAATGACAATATATGTGATTTATACTAAATGCTCTCTCTAAAATTCACTATAGATTAAATGCATACAAGTTTTCAAGATCTGAATTATGAAGAAAATGGGCCCTATTTATAGGAAAAATGGAGCAATGGATGGTTGAGATTGAGTAATCTCAACAAAGGTCAGGATTGAATGATATTCAATCCATGTGAGGACTTTCAACCCAATCCCAGGATGATAAGTGTCAATATGAGATGGGTTGAGAGGAGAGGGAAGAAGCATTAAATGCTTGACATGACCTGAGGGTTAACTTGGGAGGGAGGGTTAAGGTTGGGTTAGAGTCATCCATTGGATAAAGCTTTTATCCAAGGGGTAAACTCTTGTGCAAGGGTAAAAGGGATAACCATGGTCAAAGCAATAAATTCTTGAGGAGACACATGAGTCACATGAGGGTTGAGTTAGGGGTTAACCATTAATGGTCATGTAAGAGCCATAAGTGGTTTGGAAGACTTTAGAGGTTAAATTGTTGAACACACCAAGCATTTAATGTTTTTCAAAGACTTTGAAGTCTTTGAGAAGTGACTCCAAGTTGCTTAGGAATGTGACAATAATTAGGGGATGGATTAGGCTAATTGATTAGGATTAGATAGGTTCTAGAAGAATTTAAGAAAGGCAAGTGGGAGATGTAGGAAAATGCAAGTGAGGGGGAATAAATGATTTAAATAAATGTTTTATTTGATTTATTTAAAAGAGGAAAGAGGATTAAATTGAATGAATAGAATTTATTCATTTAATTGATTGTAATTTTGGTTTAATGAATTAATTAAAATAAATTGAATAATTTATTTAATTAATATGAGAATGTTTTGAAGATGAATTAATTAAATATCAATTTAATTAATTGATGGCTAGTGGGTTTTTAATCAAATAAATACGAAATATTCATTTAATTAAAATGGACATATTTATGTGATTACACAAAGGACATCAAACAAATGATTGCATGAGACTGAAAAATATTGTTCAAGACATGATTGATAGAGGTGATTTAATAGTCGATGGTCTTAAGACAAATGGTGACCATGGTGCCTTTAAGAATCCTCTTCCAAACTACAACAAGGATGGAGCTTCAACCTCAAATGATACACGTGGAGCTCGTATCAATCACATATACAATAACACCATCAATCATATATCAACTAATGAGAATCAAGTAAATGTCATTACAATCAAAGACAAACGCGAACATGAATAAATAAATGTAACCACCAAAGCTCAAAAATATGTCTTGAAGGGACATACATCAGCAACAAACACCATACCCAAGATTCAATATGACCTGGTCAATCAACTGCGCAAAACTCCTGCTCAAATATCTATACTTGAGTTGCTGAAACTTTTAGCAAAACACAAGAACATCTTGGAACAAGCACTATTGGAAACAAATTTACCCTAGGATCTGGATACTAACAAATTCCAAGCCATGGTGGCTCATATGACAGGGCCTCATAATCTCACCTTTTCTGAGCAAGATAATATTTTATTAAGCCATCCACACAATACTCCACTCCACATTGAAGTCTTGGTCTACAAACATTGAGTCAAAAGAGTATTAATAGATGGAGGAGGAGGACTCAATATTTGTACCCTAAAACTCATTCGTGCATTAGGCTTCTCTAAGCATTCTATTGATCCATGCAAAAAGATCACTATCAAAGCATATGATGATGAAGAAAGATCATCCAAAGGAACAGTGATGTTGCCAATTCAAGTAGGACCGATACAAAGGGACACTATGTGCCAAGTCTTAGACATAGAACTCACATATAATATCTTATTGGGTCAACCTTGGATACATGAAATGCAAGCAATACCTTCTACTTATCACTAGTGTGTTAAGTTCCCCTACAATGGACAGGAGAATTCTATATCAGCATATCATAACCCTTTTCAACATTGTAATACTACGGGGACAGCCCAAGACAGTTTAGTTCCACATAACAGAGAAAAATAAATTTCCGCAGCACCAGATCTTCAACAAGAAAAGCCTAAATCTTTATCTATGGATTTCAAACAGAAAATGAAAATTAAAGAACAAGGCAAGGGAGAATACTCTTTGGAACCCTTGTGTCTAACCAACTTGCCAGTATTGCTTAGATCTCATGGGTTACCTTCAGTATCAACACATCAAGCAACACAGCCCATCACCAAGTTTGATGACAAATTCATTCAACTAGGCACACTAGCACATGAATCAGAGGAAAAGGACATCCTTAGTTGGCTATACAAGGATGAAGAAAAAGATAGAGCATCTACTATGAAGTAGCTATACCAAAATAGTTGTATGGAAAAGGCTATCTAATCATGCAACAAATAGGATACAATGGCAAAGGACCTATTGGCAAGCATCAAGAAGGTGTTACAGAACCATTAGATCCTCCTTCACAATTTTATAAAGACAAAACAAGATTGGGCTATGAACACACTCTACCACCAAAGAAGACACCAAGCAAATACCAAAAACCTTAGTGGAAGGCAAAGAAGAAATACAAGGAAGACTCATGGTAGGAGGCACTATTTGAATCAGTAGAAACAATACAAAAGGATCATGAATACCAGGAAAAAGAGAAACATCAAGAGAAATCAGTCAATCAGAAGAAAGAGGCACCTTATGCAGAGGTACATCATGTTCAGGAACCCATTTCAAACAAAGAAGAAACACCCCCTGATAACATCATTACTCCTTGAGGAGAGACAATGTATGAGCAGATGCAACAAGTAGAAGCAGGGTCTGATACAGAATTTGAGAAGACTATCAGACTAGTATCAATCATCAAGGACCTATTTTCACCTTACAACATACCAGTCCACGGCATTGAAAGAATCTGGGATAATACCTCTGAGACTGATTCAAATGAATATGAATGGGGTAGTTGTTCCAATGTTATTGAAGATATTGCTGCAAATGATAGTCATACACCCATTTATCAAGAAGAACAAGGCACAGAGCCTAGACTACTTGAATTTGGTCCACAAAATATCTATGATGCCAAGGAAAGTGAGCATCGACATTACGAGCAAGTTTACACGGAAGATGATACCATCGAAGACCTCGACAAAATCATTAACTTATTTAATATCCTGGCCAACCTCGATGATACCTCCATCCTAACACTTACAGCAGCTGAACTTGACCCACCCAATGACTCTTTACCACTTATCTTTCCTGACCTCATAGACTAGGATGAACTTGAAAATCATGATATACCAATTTTCCCAAACAATGATTCCATTATCCATTACTTGTATACTGTTAACCTGGAAATAGACTCTACTAGTGAACAAGGTAACGACATCTGCAATCAGGGGAGTAGCAAGTCTCTCAGTCGCAAAAATGAATGAAATAAAGGATCTACTACTGAAAATCAGTCAATGGCAGCACTAGATCACAAAAAAGTAAAAATAAAGGATGCATTTGCAGGTGAAAACCTTTTTAAGGCACCCAAAGATGGGAGACTTGACACTCTTCCTGAACATTATCAGGAGCGATCACCCATATTGATTAAGCCCACTCAATCAATCAATATTGGTACAATAGAAGCAACCAAAAATATACACCTAGCAGAATCTCTAACAGTGGAAGAAAAATCAGAGTTTATCCACTTCTTCAAAGAAAAGAAAATCAATTTTGCTTGGTCATATGCAGATATTCCCAGGATTGATCCACACTTAATCATGCATCATTTGTCCATTGCTCCAGGAGCCAAGCCAATTAAGCAAAAGTTGAGAAAGATGAATCCACATGTAGCACTCATGATCAAAGCTAAACTAAAGAAAATATTAGACGGATTTATTTGACCTATCGATTATGCTGAATGGATTTCAAACATTGTGTCAGTTTTAAAACTAGATGGCAGCATCAGGATACGCACTAATTTTAGAGATGTCAACAAAGCCTATCCAAAGGATGACTTTCCTTTCCCCAGTATCGACATAATTGTAGACCTCACAGCGGGCCATGCAATGCTATCACTAATGGACGGTTTTTATGGCTATAATCAAATCAAGATAGCTCCAGAGGATCAAGATAAAACAACATTTACCTGTCCCAGGCAGACATATTGTTGGAATGTCATGCCTTTTGACTTAAAGAATGCTGGGGCAACTTATCAACAAGAAATGACAACAATCTTTCATGATATGATGCATACCTTCATAGAGGATTACGTGGATGATTTACTAGCTAAATCCTTTACCCAAGCAGAACATCTAGGCATCTTAGAAAATATTTTTGACAGATTGGAAAAATTTCAATTCAGGCTCAACCCTAAGAAGTGTGTCTTTGGGGTTACATCAGGCAAGTTATTAGGCTACATAGTCTCGAAAAAGGACATTGAAGTAGATTCAGCAAAAGTACAAGCCATCATGGAGATGCCACCACCTAAGAACATCAGTCAACTCAGATCCTTGCAAGGATGACTCTAGTCAATCAAGTGATTCATCGCTCAACTAGCAGATAAAATTCTACCATTCAATCATTTGCTGCATAAGAATGTACCATTTAGATGGGAGGCCAAATGTGTAGAATCATTCTACCAAATCAAGCAATATCTAATTAACCCACCAATTCTAGTACCACCCATAGCAGGGAAGCCACTTATTCTCTACATATCAACAACAAACATCTCACTGGGGGCATTACTAGCACAAGAAAATCAAGAAGGAAAGGAACGTGCTATCTATTACATCAGTAGAACTTTGGATGGATATGAGCTCAATTATACATTCATTGAGAAGGCTTGTCTAACATTGGCATTCGCTTCTCAAAATTTACGACACTACATGCTAGCTCATACAATCAAGCTAGTAGCAAATTTACCCTCTAAAGTACTTACTCAGCAAAGCATCTCTCACTGGCAGATTGGCTAAATGGGTAATGATTCTCAGCGAATTTGATATCCACTACATAGAGTGACAAGTTATCAAAGGACAGGTAATTGTAGATTAATTAGCCGATGCACCGCTACCAGATAAACAACCAATGGAAATCAAATTTCCAGATTGGGATGTTCTTACTATGACCACCAAGCAATGGACCCTATACTTTGTTTGATCCTACACTCAACATGGCTCAGGTGTTGGCATTATATTCATCACTTTGAATGGCCACACCATACCAAGATCATATAGACTCATGTTTCCATTCACAAAAAACATTGCTGAATATGAGGCACTAGTTATAGGGATCAAAATGGTCGTGGAATGGAGAATCATAGAATAAAAAGTCTACGGAGATTCACAACTAGTCATAAACCAGATCAACAATGACTATCAGACGAAGGATGACAAGCTGCTGCCATACAAATGAATGGTGGATGACTTCAAATACTATTTTGTACACATCATCTTTGAGAAAATACCTAGATTGGACAACAGAGTAGCCGACACAATGGCTACTATCGCTTCACTGCTACAAATTCCATAACAACAGAGTCGTTACGAGTTTCTGGTAGAGCAATTGTTCTCCCCAGCCTATGACCATTCTACATCCCATGTTATCTATGCTCTAACTGGTTCAGACTCTCCGTTATATGGAACAATATACGACCATCTCAAAAACAATACCCTACCCATTGACTTGTCTCGAAACCAAAAACGTAACTTTATCCGGCAAGTTGCCTGTTATACTCTCATTGCTGATACTCTATACCATCGAGGTCTAGATGGTACTCTTCTTCGTTGCCTTGATCATAATGAATCTGACTCTGCTTTACAAGAGCTTCACAAAGGTATATGTGGCACACATTCAAGTGGTCCTACTCTTGCTAAAAAACTTCTACAAATGGGATATTACTAGTTGACAATAGAAAATGATTCTTATCATTTTGCAAAGAAATGTCCTAAATGCCAAATCCATGGTAATCTTATACATGCACTAGCACAGGAACTACAACCATTCACAACATCCTAGCCTTTTTGCCAGTGGGGACTGGACTTAGTGGGTAAAATACATCCTCCATCTTCAAATAGACACAAGTTCATTATCATTGCAACATAATACTTTACCAAATGGATTGAGGTGGTCCCCATGACCACAGCAACTGGAAAAAACAAATTGCTTCTTTCATCCTTAATTATCTAATCTGCAGATATGGCATTCCAAGTTCCATCATCACAGATAATGGATGACCTTTCAAAAACCAGGATATGCGAGAACTATGTGAACAATTCAAGATCCAACATCATTTCTCTACACCTTACTACCCATAGGGGAATGGTCAAGTTGAGGCAACCAACAAAACAATATTGAAAATCCTCAAGAAAACAGTGAATGATGTAGGAAAAGATTGGCATGTGCAACTCAATCCAGCACTTTGGGCATATAGAACCAACATCTGCACACCTACATAAGCTATGCCATATTCATTGGTGTATGGATCAGAAGCAATTTTACCCTTGGAGGTAGAAATCCCATCTCTCATAGTATCTTTGAAAGGCCTCATTCCAGATGAAGAGTATCGAGTCAACGGACTGCAAGAGCTAGAACTTCTAGATGAAAAGTGACAACATGCCTACACTCACCTTAAAGCATACCAGCAATGCATGTGCTGAAGCTAAAATCACAAGGTCATCCCTAGGATTTTTAAAATTGGTGATTTGGTACTCAAAGAAAATCCCAAAAATCAAAAGGATCGAGAAAAGAAAGGGAAATTTGAACCTAACTGGTTGGGTCCCTATGTCATCATATCAGCCTATGGATCAGGTGCCTATCAGCTAACAACTTCAGAAGGAGATGTGCTTGATGAACCAACTAACAACATCCACTTGAAGAAATACTATACTTGAACAGTCTAATGCACGAAAAAGTCAAAAAATCAAAAAATCAAAAAAATCAAAAAATCAGAAAAAGCAAGATAAAAAGGTATAATAAAAATAACTGGTGAAAACCTGGCAATAGGCACTATTGTGAGAGGACAACTCCTCTATCTATATTTACTCTCGAACTTTTATACCCACAGTCAAGCACTATCGGCCATCACCCAACACTTTATCAAAGCAATATTATCTAGGATATACTTAGCGTAGTCACTATCCTGGTTTATCCAAAAATTATTTCATCATATCCCACCATGGCTTGGTAATCACTGTACATATCCACGTCAGGAGGTAAATTTAGCCAGGGGCAACATTGATCAACATTTCATCCTAATTCAAAACTTGCAGTAGACTAAGAGCATCATTTCCAACAAACAAACAAACAATCACAAGAACAAAACATTGATACACTTAACAAATTCACAACACATGATGGATGATTTTCTGAAGTATAAAATCTTTACATCTTGCATGAGGTTTTGACTATTTTTGCACTTGAACTTTTTTTGAACTATTAGATCCTCTACATTTTCTCAATGATGCATCAAGCTAGAGAAAGTAATGGGGACTCCAATATTTTTATTTTTTTTAGTTTTATGTCTGCGAGGCGATCACTTGTACTGTGCAAATACTTGTCTCAAGACATGATTCAAATCATGTCACTGAAGACATGATTCCACTTTGCGCATACAACTAGTTTAATCTTGTTTGTTTATACGCAAGCCGCACTCAGGTCGTCATGGTTCAATTATACCTCGACGCTTGTGCCATCTTGAAAAATCAAAAATCATGTAAATTTTTATCAGGTCATTATGGTTCAATTATACCATTATGCTTGTATAAATTTTCAACATATCCCAACAAGTCAATGCTCAATGATGATAACCACAAAGAAAGCAAAAACATGTGACTATACAGGAATGACAAACAAAAGAATGAGGATGATCAATTAGTTGCATATTATTTTACAATTAGTTGCATATCATTTTACAATTAGTTGCACAACATATCATTATCATACATCTCATTTTCAAGATACATCTCACAGCATATTATTATCATACATCTCATTTTCAAGATACATCTCACAGCATATCATTATCATACATCTCATTTTCAAGATACATCTCACAGCATATCATTATCACACATCTCATTTTCAAGATACATCTCACAACATATCATTATCATACATCTCATTTTCAAGATACATCTCATACATCATCCATCATGCATCCAATATCAAGTCACATACATCTATCTAAGCATTGTGTCACCATCATAAAAGCATCAAAATCATATAGAAAGCATCATCCATCACTAACATCACATGTGGATCAAGAAAAACGGTGTCGTATATATATATATATATATATATATATCAGTACAACAAAATGATCAAAACACAATGGAGACAAGGTCTCTTAGGTATGACTATCTCCTGAGGGTAACGATCTCATGGCAGATGTCCCCGCACCTGGATCTCTAGCTGGATTGTGACAAGTAGGACCAGTCAGGCCTCTACTCTCTGTCCTCAAACCAGTCTCCCTGGAACGACTGGATCTCATCACCGTGAAACTAGGAACTCTACACTCCCTGGGCACAAGATCCTCATAATGTCACCGGTAATACTTAGCCTCCTTGGTTTTATACTGCATCTCTCTCAATGTGTCTCTCATCGAGCCACCAGTCATCGCTCTCTCCAAACTATATGCTCGTGCCTCTGCTCGACCCAAGCGCTCCAAAATGGTATCATGCTCGGTGGTCAACTGTGTAATCTGGCATTGATGCACCAACAACTTTGTCTGTAGATGTTGCACTGACAACTGTAAGGATCTAATCTGAGCATCCTCATGGTGTGTGGGAATACGAATCTACATGAGTACCTATGTCGTGGTACCCCTTGTCCCTCTCCATGTCCTCGATGTTGGTGGGGGTAAAACATATGACCTCCTCCTCTAGGTCGACTGCCTAAAATCATATGTCCCACCCACAGCTGCTATCACCTCCCCTGCTCTCCCACCACCCTCATCTCCAATCACCAAACCTCCCCTACCTCTATCCTCCACTGTCTATTGCACTACTCTATCAACCTGTATCCCTTTATCCATACCACCTCCACCTCTATCTCCTCTCCTCCCCCGATCTCCTCTCCCTCTATCTCCACGCCGACCTCAGCCACCTCCTCCACCATCTCCATCGTCACCACCTCCACCATCCCCACCTCCCTCCTCAAACTCCTCTCCCTCCTCTCTCTGTCCCCCTAGCCTCTTGGGCTGCTCATCCTCATCGTCATCAAAAGCGGGAATCATCTCCGCTGGATCCGATATTCTAGCCACTGCATGAGCCACAAACTACGCTACAAACTCATCAATCATCCCTGCATCCATTATCTCGTAGGCATAGTCCCATATCTGGTCGGCTAAGTGTATGTACTCCTCAACTGCCACAATGCTATCAATGGTGGGTCTCCACTCTAGCACATCCTACCTCCGTCGAGCATACAAGCATGCAAAACTCGATTGTGCATAAATCTCTTAATAACAAAGGGCGTCCGCCCTATCAAAAATCGGGACATGTAGACATATGGCATCTCCATCTCATCCTCTGCCCACACCTCACAATCCATATATGGTCTTCAGATGACCGTGTCAATATCATCAATCACTCGCCTCCAATGCTCTAGTTTGCCCATCTTATGCTGGATAACTATCCCTCTGTATCCATAGGCATAAGCACACCCAACTGGCCTATCTATGTCTGCAAGTGGCCTCGCTGCGGGAATATGCTCCCACGCCCACACCTGTAGCAACATAACCCCAGCTGATAGACTGCCATATCCCAAGTACACCACCTAATGCAGGTCCCTATATAAGTGGGCCAACATATCAAACCCCCATGCAAATCGGTGACCCTATGTCACCATGTCCTCCAAGACCAATCCCCATCCCACTGCTAGTCCCTTCGACCTACGGTCGGGACATAAGAAGCCACCTATAAATCCTGCCAGCATTGATGGTAGAGGAGCATAATCCAAATCAATAAAATCCTGCCACAGGATCTCATACCCGCAAATATGCTCATCATACAAAATCCAGTGAAGAGCCTCTGTCCCGCCCTCCTTTGTCTACTCATATGGCAAAAGTGCACCTACCACGAGAATCCACAAAATCCAGTAGCAATCCTCGGGTGTTACTATAATCTCACCTGTCACCAAATGAAAGGTGTTGGTGTCACTATGCCACCTCTCGGCCAAAGCTGTCAATAAACCCTGGTTAATGATATACCAGGGCATCTCTAACAAAGAGGATAGTCCACATCTCTCAATAATATCCCTATCTACCTATGTTAGTCGTAGTATCAATGACCACAGTCTCAAAAATTGTTCTCACAACTACACAACCCCAAGCCGCTTCTGTCACAAATAAAACATGTCCAATATCAGTTTCCTCATCAAATCAAAATTCATATCAAAATCCAATTCATATCAACTTGAAACATTGAAAATCTAATCAAGTTCCACATCATATCAATCCATATCAACATTAGATCATATCAACTTGAAACACCACAAATCAAATCAAGTTATCTATCATATTCATATCAGCTTGAAAAACAACTCAAGTTTCAAATCCATATCAACTTGAAAAACAACTCAAGTTTCACAACCATATCAGCTTGAAAAACAACTCAAGTTTCACATCCATATCAACTTGAAAAACAACTCAAGTTTCACATCCATATCAACTTGAAGCACAACTCAAGTTTCCCATTCATATCAACTTGAAACGATGCATATCAAATCAAGTTCATATCAAACATCCATATCAAAATCCACATCAAATTCATATCAACATCAAATCAACATCAACTTGAAACATTGAAAATCAAATCAAGTTATCCATATCAAAAATCCAAAATCGGAACTCATATCAGACAATTTATCAAAACAACACACAACAGGCCCGCAGACTGATTATCGCACCCATCCCGAAAAAACTAGCAAACACTTACCTATCTTCATTCATCTCATCATCCCTCACAAAATCCTATTTTCCCCAACATTTTCTTCCTACGCACTGAAAACATTTATCTACGCGCTACGCTGCTCGCCATGCGCTATCCAAAATCTGCCATGCACTACCAAATACACCCTATGCGCTAAAATGCACCTATGTGCTACTCTGATCTAGCTTTGCGCCACCAAGAACACCCTATGTGCTAACTCTATCTATGTGCTATCCTAATCTACCCCTGCGTTGTCAACTTTACCCTATGTGCTAGCCTAATCTACCCATGCGAACCCCTGTCGACCCTATGCGCTAGGTCTTACCTATGCGCTACCCTATAACCACTACGCGCTAACCTGTTAACCCGCCGCGCTAAATCACCTTGATGTGCTACCATAACCTACCTACGCACTACCCATCCCAACTTGGACACTACCCTAATTTCTCAAACTCTACATGCTACTCCTTTTATCGTATGCCCTAGGGTACAGACCCTATGCACTAAACCGTTAAAATCCACGAGAAAATTTGGAAAACATGACTAAAAACAACAAAACGAAAAGAAAAAAGGGGCAAAAATTGATGACTTACTGGTGTTCCATACGTGGCAGGCCCCTGATATCTCCGAACATGCTCGAATCGATGAGAAGCAAAGGGAATCGGCATTTTGTCTTTTTCTCCAATTGTCACTTTCTCCAAAGTCAACAAGCACAAATTATACAAATAAAATCACTTTTTACCTTTTTATAGGGTAAACAGAAATTAGGGTTACGTGGTGGAACATGTATATTGCTTGTGGTCTCACTTCTAACCCTAACAAACATCATTATCGAGAGATGAATCAAATTAACGCCTTCAACATAGACCAAAATTTAAAATGCAATGAACTTTATCAATAATTCTCAAAATCAAATCATATTTTCAGTTTTTTTTTAATTCATCTCCCGAGGGGGCATTATCAACATCATTTATCAAATCTGGGGCACGACATGAACATCTCGATATACGACATCACACTGATCACTACTCAAAATTTTGACGACACATCAATTTTTTTTTAATCAACATGTGCACACATGTCACTTCAAAGAGGGGCAAAATGTAGACATATAAAAATGACCATATTCCTAAATGAATATTTAAATGTTCATTTTATTCTCATTCCTCTATTTAGTTAAATCTAATTTAATTAAATCATCCACATTCCTCTATTTAATTAAATAAATTATTCAATTTATTTATTTAAATTCACTTAAGCCTTTTATATCATTTAATTGAATAAATCATTTTATTTAATTAAATCCTCTCTCTGTACTTTTAATTAAATTTACATTTAATTAAATAGTTCACCCCAAATAAATAAATCTAATTTATTTAAATCCCTCCACTTGCAACTAAATTAAAATAAAGCAATTTATTTTAATTAAATCCTATTATCCCTCACCCACTTGCATTTTCCTAAATCTCCCACTTGCCTCCTAACCCTCTTCCTAAATTCCTCTAGAATCCTCCTAATACTAATCAATTAATCTAAACCCATCAATTATCCCCTTTCCCTAAATTTGAGGAGGTCACTTCTCAAATTTGGAGTAAAGTCTTCCAAACGCATTAAAGCCTTTATGCCTTCAACAAGCTAACTTGTTGAATGCCCCCAAATTTGGAAGGACTCTTACAAATTTGTCCCCAAAGTCTTTCAAACCATTAATGGTTAACTAACCCTTTGTGGCATGGTTACAGGCTTTTTTCCTAACTCGGCCTTCATCTAACCCATGGGTCTCATTAAGCATTCATTGCTTTGACCATGGTTATCCCTTTAACCCTTGCACAAGAGTTTACCCTTTGGGTAAAAGCTTTATCCAATGGGTAATCTAAACCTAACCTTAACCGTTACCTCCTAACTTCTTACATCTCCTCTCAAGCAGTCCTATGTTGGCAATTGTCGCCATTTCATTGGTGAGAATTGCAAACATGGATTTATAACTTTCAATCCTGACCATTGATTAGATCCTTCAATCCTGACCACCCATTGCCCTATTTCTTCTATAAATAGAGCTCTCATCCCTCCATTTTATCATCCAAGTCTTTAGCATCATACTTATACTCAAATTTAGCAAGCATTTAGCCTCTCTTCGTAATAGAAATAAATCTAATAATCATTTTAGAGTATTTCTATCATCTTAGATTAAATCATATAGCTAGTATATCATGTTAGGATAGTATTTTTACTAACCTTGTCAACTTATCATCTAATTTAGTTCATTTGTTAAAATCATGGATAAATAGGATGCATTCACACTAAATTTGATCTAAAGCATCCCCCATTCTTGCATTTTACATCCCTAAGTCACTTTGCTCAGTGATCTGAGAGCAAAGGCATTGGCTTGAGGGACCTTGTGAGATAGAGAACCATGGAACAGTCCTTGGGAAGTTGAGCTATTCCTCATGGCTCCATAACTTTCACCAAGAGTCTCATGGGTGTGTGGGCAAGTCTTTGAATATTTTCACAATTTAAGTTGCATTGAACCGCTTTTCCCGCATACACCATTAATTTGTACGGTTATGGAATTGTGCTAGGCTTTTTTGTTATCTGTTATTCTCTGCAAGGTAAGCTTGTTTTGAATATTTCAAAGTTAAGCAAGTTTTTGGTTTTTAATTTATGCTTTTAGAATCCTTTTTGAAATTTTATAGGGTTTATAAATTTGTTTTGATTAAGTAAAAGAAGGTTTTTGAAAGGAACCCGAACCTTTTACAAAGCAGGATATATAGAAAGAGCTAAAAAACACTGTGCCTGATCACTTCAAAATCTAAAACAGATCCCAACCGAACAAAAAGGGATCACAACCCATAAAACATAACATTACATTAATAAACCAGGAAAAGACAACATCCGAAAAGCAGAATGACAGCAAAAAGATAGAAAACACGACAACTGCCAAGACAGAGACAGAACAGGTTTCGAATTAGGGCCATGAGTAAATTTGAAGGAAAAGGTTTTGTTGACGTCCAACAATTTAATGTCGTTAATCTGCAAGGTTGTGGCGTAGTGCTAGGCTTTTGTGTGATTTGTCACTTTCTTGTCGTGAAGTGTGTTACTTTGCAAGGTAAGTTTCTTTGGGTTTTATTAGTGTTTGATTTTTGTTTCTCTGCAAAGTAAGGTTCTTTCTGTTTAATTTGGCTTAGTTTTGACCTCTTTTGGGTTTGTTATTTTCCTTTCATTGGCTTTTGTTTGCAGGTTGGGAGTGATTTTAGCTTTTATGGTTTTGTTTGGGTTGACTTCCAACAGTTTAATGCCATTAATCTGCACTGTTGTGACATTGTGCTAGGCTTTTCTGTTATCTGTTATTCTTTGCAAGGTAAGCTTGTTTTGAATGCTTCAAAGGTAAGCAAGTTTTTGGTTTTTAATTTATGCTTTTAGAATCCTTTCTAAAATTTTATAGCCCGTTTATAAATTTGTTTCAAATTAGGGCCATGAGTAAATTTGAAGGAAAAGGTTTTGTTTGTCTTCTTGTGCAGTGCAATTAATCTCTTGGTTTTTTGTTAATGTGAATTCAAATTACAATTTTGTCCAAGGAATGAGTGATTGATGTTTGTGTTGTACAGAATGTGTGGAAAACCACCCATCAAAGCCATAGTGGACCACTGAGCATTGAGTCGTATCTTCATGATTCCTATATCCAAAGTTGTTACAATTGCAATATGGTTGGGTAATACACCCATTTGACCATTATTAGTAGTTAGTATTATTTATTGAACTTCTGAATCCCAAACAACTTGATTGGGAGTGACTACATGAAGGTTTAGGTTCATTTTATTTCTTTAAATTTCTTATAAGTTCATAGCCTTTGTGGTAGCTTCATCAATGTTACCCACCAAATAAAAAGATCGTTCAGGTAGAACATCTAATTCTCTGGAAAGGATCATTTGAAAACCTCTAATTGTCTCTATTAGACTAATATATTTATCGGGGGAACCAGTGAATACCTCTACTACAAAAAAGGGTTGTGACAAAAACTGTTCAATTTTTCTTGCTCTTGCCACGACTAACATATTTGGTTTTTCTGCATAGCATAGGTTGGGTATGATATGAGAATGCCTTTTCAGTGGAAATATGCCCAGTCTGTGTCTTGCTATTATTTACATTCATATGACACTTATTCTTACTCCCTAATTATTTAGCTTCTTATGGTTTTATGGATGTAAGAGAGGGTTTGACACAAAATCCATTATGTATATCAAATTCATATAACACAATCATAAATTTGTCAGTAGGGATTCAGGGTACTTTTTGCCTTCTCCTAGGAAGCTACTATTTTTGCTAGTTTTCACTGTCAAAATTGTGTGCCAAACAAGAAAGTGGGTAGAGGATTGAGATTTATTCATACATTTCAGGTGTGTAGTCACCTCCCTCATCTACAAAATTATGAAGTTGACATACACTTTAAACACAGACCAAAAAAAAAGCAACAAAACTAGCATTTAGGGTTTGTGGAGTGTTCAAAATGGATGCCAAAAAAAAAATGGGCTACATTATCTTTAGAACTTATCCCAACCTTCGAGAAAACTAAATCAACAACTTAGGGCAAATTATGACATGTTCCTGATTTATTGAACTTCAGGTTGGACTTAAAGTGTGCTCCAATTGTCTTAGGGAACCATGCTAAGAGACCATGTTTCATAGCCTTGAAGTGGCGATGTAGTCAGACTAATGCACAAACTTGTCCAATAAAACACACTCTCAAGTATAAAACACATGGTCAAGTCATGTATGCTTGCTATTGAAATTGTCCACTAAAATCTTTAGGAAAAAGAAAAAAAAATAGATGAGTTGAAACATACACCTTATTTAGTTCTGTTACATGTCATTGGTCTTAAAAAAAATATTATTATTATTTGCACTGTACTTAACCTCCGAATAGGATGTTAATGTTCTACTTCTGAAACTATCTAAGGAATATCCTTATTCCTTTCTTATTTTTATTAACTATCAAATTTTAAGCCTTCCTAACAAATAAGAATCTCCACCTAAGGAAAAACTTTTTTTTTAGGTTCTTGATAAATACTTCATATAAGTGTGATGTTTTGTCTATTAAAATATGTCAACTAATTAGAAACATAGTTATAGAGGGCCATACAAGGTTCATGACCAATAACAAAGTTAGTCAAATAATATATTGATAATCATGGAGAGTTTTATATCATTGTAATGGCCCTATAGTATGCCACAACCCTACAGATTAACAACATTAAAGTGTTGGATGTCAACCACCATGGAACCCTAAAATGTAAAAGCACTGACAACCTACAAATATTAATGAGGGCCATTAATGTACATGTTATTCTCTTCAGTCTAGATTTGCCTATCAAAACTTGTCAACTAATTTGAAACATAATTATAGAGGACCATATGAGGTTCATGGTCAATAACAAAGTTATGTAGATAATATATATTCTAAACATTAATAGTCGGTTATGGTCAATAACAAAGTTAGGCAGATAATATACTGATAATTATATAGAGTTTTATATTGTTGTAATGGCCTTACACTACATCACAACCCTGCAGGTTAAAGGCATTAAACTATTGGACGTCAACCACCACAAAACCCTACAAGCTAAAAGCACTGCAACTTGCAAAAGAAAAACAATGACAGGAAGATTAGCAAACAAAAAAACAAGGCAAAACTAACTGCAATAAAACCAAAATAAGCTTACTTTGCAAAGAATAACAGATAACACAAAACCCTAGCACTATGCCACAACAGTTGAAAAATACAATGTTGAAGTGCTCTATCAATCTGCTTTCGATAGGAAGGAGTAACTTCAAGCTATGCATACATACAAAGAAAGATAAGTATAGAGGGCCATAGCTGGTTCATGATCAATAACAAAGTTAGCCACAACCCTGCAAATTTATATAGTACATTTATCTAAGTAACTTTGTTATTGATCATGAACCTCATATGACCCTCTATAAAGATTTATACAATACATTTATCTGCCTAACTTTGTTATTGATCATGAACCTCATATGGCCCTCTATAATTATGTTCTGGGCATATTAATTAAGTCGATAGGCTTTTAGTGGGGGCTTTTGCCCGCCGAACTGTAAGACATTCTGGCCCACTTAGTTTCCAGTAGTCGGTGTTTTTTCCTTCGGTGTTGGTGACATGTTGGCGGCAATCGTACTTGGGTTTGTCTTCGTCAGTCAGCACACATCCCAAACTCTTTATGATCCCAGCACTGGTGACGTGTTGCCAGAGTGTAAGACATTCCACCGTGCTTGTTTTTTGTCGGTTGGTAGCTTTTCCAAGCGGTCTTCACATGTTGGGGGAAAGGACATGTGGACAAGTGAATGTTTTCTTAGACTGTGCCAAAAGAAAGGGAATACTCAATGCCTTAGACTAATTTCTTATTTTTTTGTGTGTTTTCCATCAATAACTTTTGCTCTGGAACAATTCAATTGTTTGAGGGTTACCATTAGTAATTGATAACCAGTGAAAATTGGTTAATCTAAATCTGCAATATTCTTTTGTGTTGTTCTAAGTTGATTTATTGTGCAATTTTTCAATTGGTTGAGGTTTACAAAGAGTAACTGAATTCTTGCAATGAATATTAGAAAAATACATAGTTAACAATCAATTTTATATTTATTATGGTTTCCTTTCTTGTTTGTTGTATTTAAATATCTGTTTAATGACTTTTTGATTGCAAAACGAACTTTGTTGAAATGCATCATTTAGGTCACGTACAATAGGTTGTCTCGAGGTCATCAATGTACATTTTTTTGATTGGCTAGATGACATTTCCTTTTGTAGTATTAACCGAGTTTGGTTTTTACTAAATGTAAGGATAATCTCTAATTTGACTTTTTTTGAAATGTAAAGGAAATGTGTAATTTATTAAATGAAATTCATATGTATGATTTTCTTCTCTTTCCCTTTTAGTTCTTATTTTCATCTGCATTCTTCCTAGCCTGCAAGTTTTCAATTTTTACGTTTTCAGTTCATGTTTCTTGTAACCAGTCAATAAATTATTTTTTTGCATTTTCCAACAATGTTTTAATTTTCTTTCACATTGGTTGGGTTTTTGTTCTGTATTAACTTTTTTAATGATTTATTTTCATTTGTTGGTTCTCACATAACAGAGCCACATTAATTCAATCAATTTTTTTCAATGCATAGAGCAATGAAAGAAACAAAGGACATTAACAATGTCATTGCAAAGTTGTAGCAAGAGAGAAACAAGATAAAGGACAACCTGAGAAAGTTGATTCATCAACATGAACATAAAATGGCCAAGCAATCAAGAAACCCCCCTCCTATTCCTACCACTCTTGTTTCCACCATTCCCAATATGGAATTATGCCCTCTTCCAATACCAACTGTTGAACAGTTAATAGATCCACTAACCTATTTTATGCTAGGAGACAAGATCCTTAAGTGGAATGATAACCAACTTGGATGGGTTGCATGGGTAGATACTTCCTTTGTTTAATTACTCAGGCTTTCATCAGTTGAACTCATCTTTCGATTATATTTTGAGATTCAAAGTAATATTTGTGATCCTCGTACTTGACTGTTATATGTGTCAGTCGTAAATTGGAACTTTGATTTTTTGTATTCGTATCCCTATTTCAAGTAATCTAATAGAAACATCCATGCACCAAAACGTTGATACAAATTTGCTTTTGTTTATGTTAATTTTTCAATTTCCTCATGTTCCATCCTGATGGATACCTAAATGCATACATATGTGCATACCTAAAAGTCATGTTAAAATTATAGTCGGATAACATTAATAGTCAGTTAAAATACAATAGTATGAAACATTACATGCAATCAACAAAGTTCTTTATTGTATTTTAGAATCTATATCATCTGATTGAGAAAATAAAACAACAAAAAATAATAGAGTACAAGTTATGATTATTTTTGGTCTACAAATTTCGTATTCACTGGGGTTTAGTTAGGTACTTATCCTCGGCACTGAATTTCTCAATCTATTATGTTGTTCAATCTCTTCTAATAGAATATTTTAAACATCATAATAGGATCACAATCAACTTTATTCTACAAGGCAATATACCAGTCCAGACGACAAGACTTCTTTCCTTAGACTGAATCTGAAACCATTTCTACTCTAATAAATAGGTAAATTATCCTTCTCTTGAAATGTATATCTTTGTTCCCTGCAAATATGATTCCCTCCTTTTCTGTATTTTTTTCCAAAGATGCAAAATACTTTCCAACTCATTAAGTTTTTCATTTATGAACATATCTTTACGTGTCAATAGCTTTATTTGAGGATAACCTGTACAATATTACATTCTTCCAATAAATTAAACTTATACGTACAAAAAAAATTAATTGTTTGTTAATAACCTGTACTGGCATGTACATTTAGTCCTATCATTCCTCTCAAATTTAAAGATCTCCATCCAAAATGTCATCTGCGTCAGCCACCTCTGAATCTATACAACAATCCACAATGGATACTTTGGTAAGCTAATACATCGTACCTTTTGAAAAACACAACTTTGTTGTCATTACTTTCATAATATATCTTTTTTTTTATTCCATCCCTTCCATTTTGACATGCACCCTTTTTTCTAACATACACAAATATAGTTAAGCATTCTGTAATTTAGATACTTGAATTGCATACACTCCAAAACAATAAACTATACATTAAGGAATGATCAGATATATGTCTTCCTAGCCCTTCACATTAAGTCCTCAATATTGATATTATCTTTTTGTAGGAAACTACCCAAGAGTATGCCCCTAGCCCATGTGCAATTCAATCTATCAATGCTGGGGATGAGCTTCCTTCAGCATTACTCCAAGTTTTATCATTCCAGAAAATGCAGGGTACCAAAGATGACACAGACAGATATAAACTAGTGTTGTCTGATGGCACATACATGCAGTTAGTAATTTTGCCTTCTAAGTATGCCACTTTGATAGATTCAGATGCTCTAAAAATAGGCTCAATAGTCTTGTTGTCCAGTTATACTTGCAAATATGTATGGAACACAAGGTAGGTAAGATACTATGTTTATTAAATACAATATCCTGCTTTGCTATTTAATTGTTTCTAGCTACAATCCATAGCAACTTAAAGAAAAGTGTTTTCATTTTACAGGACTATTATAATACTTAGTTTACAAGTCAAACAAAGCGATTGTCAATTCTTTGGCAAACCAGCATACCTGTTCAAAGAACAACAACCAGAAATGATGAGTGAAGATACACCATCATCCTCTAAATGTTCCCTTCAGTTTGCTACTGAATTACCATCCCCACAAAGTAAAACCTCAGAAAATATAAGCTCAATCAAAAGTTTAAATCCATACCAAAACAAATGGACAATCAAAGGCAAAGTTACTGATAAATGACCTATACGGTCATACAATACAACTACTAAGAATGGCCATGTCTTTAGTTTTGACATTGTCGACACTGAGGGTTGTGAAGTTAGAGTTACATGTTTTGACGAAATAGCTCAACTACATTCTGACCGTGTGGAGGTAGGTGCTCATTATGTCATTTCCAAGGGGTCCATTAAGGAGGCAAACACAAGATACAATAAATTGAACAACCATTTAGAGATCATCCTATCTGATGATTCCATACTAAAATGTTGTACCAATGATGATGTACTAGGTCAAGTCCACTCCCCTTTCATCCCTATTAGTGAAGTGATTCAGCTAACTAATAATACATTAGTTGACATCATTGGTATTGTTGTACATGTTGGAGATATCCTTCCAATCCATAGGAAAGATGGCAATGAAACAAAGAAGCGAGTTGTTAGAATTAATGATCTCTCTGGCTCAACAATTGATATCAACTTATGGGGTCCATCATCAGAACAAAGAGGACAAGATTTAAAAAATATGTTAACCCCTGATGTTGTTCTTGTACTTGATGTACATAATGGTCGTGTGGGGTATTTTAATGGTAAGATTGTTAACATGACATCTGCAACAACATTACATATTAATCCTACTTTCCCAAAGGCAGAACCCCTAATGTTAAGAGAAAATCTCCCATTGCATACTCAGGATTTCTCTGCAGGAATTACTCACATTGATGGTAAATACACTAGAATGACTATTTCATCAATCCGTGAATGTATAAGTGTCAAACCAGAAACTATTCAAACCACTTTACTAGTTGTTTTGAGATTTGTAAACGTAACAAATAAAACTTTCTATTACGTAGCTTGTCCATTGAAAGTAAATGGAAAACCTTGTAAAAAAAATGCACTCAACAAGTTGATGATTCATGGTTTTGTCCTAGATGTGAAATGATCATGACAGAATGCAATTGCAGTTACCTTTTACTAATGAAACTACAAGATGCAACAGGTACTATTTGGGCAGCTGCTTTTGATGAGGTTGCAACTCAATTGATAAAGAAAACTACAAAAGAGCTTTGTGCACGGCAAAATGATGCCACAACAGCACAAACACCTTGCTCTATCATTAATACACTTATTTCACATCGTTACTCATTCACTCTATTGGTTTCTACTGACACATACAACTCTGAACCAAAGATGAAGGTTACAATCAACAAAAATTGTTCTGTTGATTATAATACTGAGTGTGATGGGTTACTTGCAGAGATTGCTCACCTCTCTACACAGGCTTAGCTATACTAGGCATCCTGCCTAATTACAATGCTTTATGTTCATGAAACACTTATTACATACCAAATTTTACATATTTTATATTTCTACAATCCTACACATAACTCTACATATGGATGTCTTGATAACCTTATCGCTTTTCCTTTCAATCCTGCATTATGTAGAACTTTCTTTGTATGTTGAGATAATTATACTTACAAATATACACGATTGATTTCTATGAATACACAAGTACCTCTATATATATGTATATGTATATTTCTTACATAAATAACCGATTGCATTAAAATTCACTGTTATCTCTTTGCAATTCTTTCCTTGTCACATAAACTTTCCTATCGCCATGCTTATTAGTTTTGCACATCATATTACAATTAAAATTAGTCCATTTATATATACATAAATATTATAATAGAGAATTCCTATCTTAATATCTATCTATATTTACATATTTAAAAATGCATACACGCATGTCAATATTTACATCTGCAATCGTATATTGAACAATAAGAATGTGCATCTCTGCATATAGATATATTTATATGTTTATAGACAACTAAATATACAAGGTTTCAAACTCTTTTGGAAGTACTCGTCCCTGCATTGCACAATATGTTTAACTGCATACTCATCTATGTTGGTTAATTGCCTTGCATAATAAATTTGGTTTCCTTGAGATTTCTCCCGTATATAAGTACTTACTGTTCATCTTTTGGTGTATAATTATATATTTACGTTTATCTAAAAATTATAGTTTTATATTCCTTTCATACATTAATAATTTTCTAGCAATTAGTTTCGTCAACTATGATGCTTCTACAAAGTCAGCACACTTTTCAATATCTTTTTTTCCTTGCATTCTTAGCTTTAATTGTTGTCTTCGTCTATGATGTAAACATGCTTATGTATATTCCTATATAGAGACTGCATACTCATGTATGTTGGTTACTTACCTTCCAGAATAAATTTGGTTTCCTTCAGATTTCTTTCATATATAAGTACTTATTATTCAATGCACTTTCCTATTCATTTCATTCCTTACATTTTTAGATTTGATTGCACTCTTTTTGTATCATATAAACATACTTATGTATATTTCTATATACAAAATACAGTATAAAGATATGTCTTATATGTAAGTATCTCTAAATAAATATATATATATAGAAAATTTATACATATATACACATATATATGTATTTATATTTGTGCATATCTATTTCTACAGATATACACATACTTATATATACTTTTTTTTATTCATATATATTTGTACATGTGCATATTTGTAAATATATCTATATATATGTATAAATATATACCTATGCACCAATATATATCCATAATCACATTCTCGAAATATTATCGTACCCAAAATTATAAACAAAATACCAAATATAGAAATCAAATTATATACAAATATATATTTATACACAGGTGTGTGTGTGTGTGTGTGTGTGTGTGTGTGTGCGCATATCTATGTATACAGATATACACATATTTTATTGATATGTATGTATATATAATTTTATATATCTATGTATATGTATATTTGAATAATGACTTTGGGAAAAAAACTCATAGGTAAACTCTACACTTAGCAAAGTAGACATTAGTAAATTGAAGTCTTGCAGAACAAATACAATTCACAACAAAATGACCAACACAAAACTAAACAAAAGAACATTACAGATTAAATTAACCAGTTTTCAGTTCTCATACATTTCTAAATACTACTGAACCGAGCATGTGTATACGTAACAAACCAAGACTGTCTGTATGCACCCATAAAACTGCACAAAAAAACATGTATTAACTTTATATAGATTTAAACGTATTTATATATATGTATATGCCTCATTGAAATTATAAATGTATTTACATACATACATATATCTATGTATGTATGTATGTATGCATGCATGTATATATTTTTCCAAGTACATATATATACACACGTATTTATCTATATACAAATATCCAACGTTAGAATTATATATTATATGCCTATGTACATGCCTTGAATTTCTTACAGTTCCGTTAAAACAAGAGAAAGTAATTGTATGGTTGTTGTCATACATACTTCAATGCTTTCTCTCTTCAACTGTTAGAATTCTAACACACCTCTATTCTCTTACAACTATTAGACATCTATTGAACCTTCCACTCAACAAGGCAATGCCATCAAATGGAGGAGGAAGCAAACAAATAGAACCTACTATGCAAAGAATAGAGGCAATATCTCCAACAAATGTCAAATGAAGTGTCGTGCACAACAAACATCTGATAGTAACTCACACACTCTATTACAAATAGAAGGCAATGACCTTCGACCAAGTAATGTGCCCCAAACACATTCAACTGCTCTTGAACTCACACTACAGACTCCTTCATTCCTACATGCTTTATCTAACTTCCGAAAAAAAATTGATATGTTGGAGCTCACAGAGGTATGTTCTGTTTGTAGAGAAAGCTATATGGGCATGACTATTAAAAATGTCAACCATGCATTTATATGCATGAGATGTTTTGCTGAGAGAAGAGTCCACCATTTCTCTTCATAAAACAATATGGACCCAGGTGAGCAACCTTATATTTAAAGTGTCTTTCTCAAGTAGAAGAAATGCTAATAGCAAGGATTGCTCCTATTTTGCAAGTTACTCATGCAAGGGGAGGGCAGTATAAGTATTCAGGTCACACAATTAACTTCCCACGGGATATTTTTGAAATTGTGTTATCCTTGCCATGCAAAATTAAACATTTAGAAATCCTTATTGTTTGTATAACTAATCTAGAAGGGTTAACTTGTGACTGTTACATTAATAGGTATCACGTCATGAATGCATTGACTTACAAAATTAAGCATGACCAATACTATAAAGATGTTGTCATTGATTTAGATGCACTACAACTATTACCTGAGTCCGACACTGACATTTCAGATCTTTTACATTCAGTAACTTCACCTCAAGAATAACCTATACAAGAAAATCCTGATGTAGCCAACATCAACAATGAGAAAGAAGTAATGGAAAACTCTTCTTCATTCATTCCATGACTTCCATCCTCAATGCCTGAACTGGATGCAATCAAGACAATCCTACATCTGAATAATACCGACAACAATGTTGTCCCTTGGCCACAAATCAGTTCATCACCTATCAATGAGTACAATACAGAAGGTCTACTTACAATGGCATTCCCAACATTGTTTCCTAATGGAGTGGTTTTACCACTTCAAGACAGAACAAAACATGTATATTTACATGAATATGGTTTGCACTTGATAAAATATTATGATCAAAGATTTGGCCAACATGTCCGTTTTAGATATTATATCTATAAACTTATGATAAGGCATCGATCTTAGCAATCAACTGTTATTTTCATAAAGACAAATTTAGAAGATTCTCTTCCAGTGAACCTTCATGGCCTAAGAGAGCACTTACAGAATACACCATCAAATGAATTACCAAATCACATCATGCGATATGCTGCCTCCTTGCACGACACACGCGCATTTTAAAGAAAATCCCATAGAGACCTTACCACAATGATAGAACAGTTAGGTCCACCAACGCTTTTCTTTACGCTAAGCTCAACTGATACAAAATGGTTTGACTTGCATAAAATGTTTGAAAACACACTCAAATACTTTACAGCATAATAAAAGGCAATCTATTGAGAATTTGGTCAATAACCCACATATAACAACTCTATACTTGCACTTAAGATTTCAGATCTTTCGTGATGAAGTTATTGTCAAACAGTTGCATGTCATTGACCACTGGTATAGATATGAATGGAAACACTGAGGCTCTGCCCATATTCATGGCTTTTTGTGGTTGCCACAAGCACCTAATAATTACAACCTTGATTGGACAGACCATGAAAGCATTCAATCAGTTAAAACCTTCTTTGACTAGTACATCACAACATGGAATCCACACACAGAAGTGGACCGCTTAAACAAGCAATATATACCTGCAATTTTAGATCCATGTCTTTCAAATATAGATATCATTTTCAGATCTGATCCTTGCACTGACTACACTAAATTGGTGAATGTTGTTCAACGACATACAAAGTGTTTAGAGTTTACATGCTTGAAAAAAAAACACAACTCTTGAATGTTGATACAAAGCACCTTGGCCTGAACAACATAACTCATCATTGACATTAGAGCATAATAATAGCCCATCATACAAGCTAGCAAGCAATGATAGTCGACTCAATGTTCACAACCCAATGATGCTAGCCATATGGAGGGCTAATGTTGATTGTCAGACAATGTGCTCGAAAAAGGTAGTTCTTCGATATATCTCTAAATACTAACATGTTAAAAAGAATTGTTGGATCAACAAATTGAAAAGATACAATTCTCTTAGCATATCAAAGATTCATGATGGGAATTGTTGTTGATAGGAACATTAGCGCTCAGGAAACTTGCCACATGCTGCTCAAACTCCCCTTGATTTCTTGCACACATCAGTTTGTCACCCTCAATGTTCGGAAAAAAATCTTCCAATGTATAATAAATTGTGATGAAGCTTCACAGACATGCATTTCTTTCATTTCTAATTACATGAAAAGACCATCAGAGTTAGAAAACCTAACATTTCTTCATTCAGCTCAACAATATACATACAGTCAACAACACAAATCATGTAAATGGCTAAAAACAAAGCTACTAGCAATTGTAAATGTCTACCCCCAGTTTAAATCTTGACCTTCAGAAGTTGACTCTACTTTTGAAACTTTCTGTTGGAGTGAATTGCTTTTGTACAAGCCCTTCCGCAACATCCCTCTACATATAGGTACCTCAACTGATGAAATTATACTGAATTGGAAACAACTTCAAAGTACTCATTACATCTGGTGGCATGTAAATGGCATTGAAGAACACTCAACTACAGAAAATAGTGAAGACCTGCACTTGCAAGATATTCCACAATCTACTGATCATGACCTCTATGAATGGGAGTTCTTGTCACAAATGGGAGCCTCAAACAACTTTGATGTTGCTACTCTTCAAATTCTTGGGAAACGTAATTTTGACCTTCAATTTAATTGGAGTTATTCCATACCTAATGAAATGCTCCATACAAAATCCTTTCAATTCATTTCAATGGAGAAAAGCCAATCAACTCACACCCTTGGCAACATACACTCAAATGCACCTAATACCTTTGAGCTTGCAACAAACCCAAAAATTGCACTTGATATTATAGCATCCCACACTGCACAAAATTTGAATTCCTCGCCATTACGGTTAATTATTCAAGGCACAACAGGTACTGGAAAGTCATTTCTTATTAATTTTATACGCAAACAATTAAATTTCCATTTAGATCCAACGCATCACCCATTGCTTGTACTAGTACCAACAGGTGTATCCGCATATAATATCTAGGCTACCACAATCCATGTTGCCCTTCATATACCTATTCAAGAATACAAACATTTAACAGGCCATTCATTATTAATGTTTCAAGAGCAATGCAAACATTTACGCTACATTTTGATTGATGAAATGAACTTTGTTGGTCCTTAATTACTCATCAAGATTGATAACAGATTGCGACAAGCATTTCCCACTAGACAACATGAACCATTTGCAGCACTCTCAGTCATCTTGGTAGGTGATCTTTCACAACTTCCCCTAGTTATGGATAAACCATTGTATGCATCCCACTCAATAACACTCCCTTTATGGCACTCCTTCAATGATGTTCTCACCTTGGATGTTTCTTTTCGGTAACAAGGTACATGCCCCTCCCATATGCACTTCCGTGAGATTTTGCTTAATATATGTAACACAACACCATTGCAAACAGACTGGAAAAGTCTACAGATGCGGTCAACCCATGCTTTGACACTTGATCAAAACAACCACTTCAACCAGCAAAAACATTTGTTTGCAACCAACGCAGTTTCAAACGCACACAACATTAAGATGTTGAAGCAATTGCACTCACCCATTGCACGTGCAACAACAATCATTGCACACCACAAAGATAAACAAACACACCAAGATGAACAACTCTCATTTGAAATTCTTCTTTCTATAGACTAGGAAGTCATGCTTATTGCAAATTTATGGATAGAAGTTGGCCTTGCCAATGGTGCTTTGGGTCAAATCAAAATGATTGTCTATGATGCAGGTTCTAGGCCACCAGATTTGCCAAAATATGTGGTGGTCCTCTTCCAACATTACACTACCCTACCATGGGATCCAGTGAATCCAAAACATGTTCCTATTCCACCAATTACTAAAGGAAACCACACACGAATTCCATGAACAATGGCATGGGGTATTACTATTCACAAATCACAGGGTCTGACACTAGACTTTGCAACAATTGACATTGGCAAAACAAAGAAACAAGGCCTTACATTTACAATTCTTTCTTGAGTCAAATCAATTAACCACCTACAGATTCACCCGACTTTGACTTACCAAAGGTACTCAAAATTGCAAGGTGGTGCATCAATCATTTTAAGAAAAAATGAAGAAGCTCGTTTGTTGAAGCTTTCTCAGACCACAAAAGAAAACTACTTCCAAAATAAAAAAACAGGTACTACAAACACAACGTCCATGTGATTTTACATTCCATATATCTTCTATCATTCATTTAAATGCATTACAACATTCGTGCCTTGTAGAATCAATAACAAATGTAATTAGTTACATCTCAACAAGCATTTTTAACTATTGTTCAGATTCAATGAACAACAGGTTCACAACTCCCATCCACTATCTTCTCAACTATTTACCTTCCTTCAAATTATGCTTCTTCTAATGGTTACTAAACTTCTCTTGTCTTCTTCTACCTGTAGGTCTTCTTCTACTTGCATGGCATCAAAGAAGACATCATTATAAACAACACAACCTACAAGGGTATCCAAATCTCTCTAAGCTTTACAGACAATGATGCTAACTTTTGTTTCTACTGTCCATCTTCTTTGCAAATTGTAGAACCACCAGCAAAGATAATCCTACTATTAACAGTTGTAAGTACCATCCTTTAGAATTCTTTTCAATCTACAAATTTTGACACTTTCAATAATTTAAAACACTACAATTTTTGTAATACAATGTTATTTCTCACAGGTATGAAATGGCAGGCAACGAAACAACCTACAAAACAAAACAAACACATACAGCCAATACAACATCAACAACTATTGTAAGTACCTTCCTTTCATATTATTTTCAATCTACAAGTCTTTCATACATTTACAATTTCCTAATACAATGTTATTTCTCACAGGTTTAACATGATATACGTCAAATGGTTGTATAACATGTTGCCGTTACCAGCATGGGGGATGGAAGGTGGATAACAAAAGTTTTCTGGGTCCAACAAATAGTATTGGTTGGGATTAATAGAGTATACAATACAAACCATTAGTAATAAGTATACTTAATGGCACTTTCATATTGTACAACATGCTACATTCGGCAGCATGGGGGATGGTGGGTGGTCAACTTCATATTTTGGGAACAACTATAAACATTGGTTGG
Source organism: Cryptomeria japonica (assembly GCF_030272615.1). NCBI lineage: Eukaryota > Viridiplantae > Streptophyta > Pinopsida > Cupressales > Cupressaceae > Cryptomeria > Cryptomeria japonica. Next base: position 201,307,050 of record NC_081411.1, on the reverse strand, counting down.
CTTATGTACAGTGACAATTCTATATATCAATAAATATTATTCATATTTTCCTTCAATTGCCTTCTCTCATTATTATGCATATACAAAGACAAAGCAGTTTTCTATAAATCTAATTCCTTGCAAAAAAATACATTATTTGCTTCTAATGTTATAATGCCTTTACAATCAAACCTATCGGCCTCCTATTGCAGGCACTCCCCCTGCAACTGCTAGTTACATCTGTTCCTTGCAAAAGGTTGCACAAATAAGAGAGATACATGACTTTGTAATCAAATTTTGTAAATTATTTTTGGCTAACATATGTTTTAAATTATCTCAAGATGAAATATATACTTTTTTATTTCTTCATGTATGTTGTCAATAATCATAATGCAAGGGTCTCACTTGCACATAAACACCTCTAAGCATTTGTTAGTAGGAAGATGAAGGATACATTATTCTTTTGACTCTCTTGTGTTCTTGACATTGGGAAAAACTTTTGGAGCCTATAATATCTTACAAGTCACTCTTTCAATTAACTCATGCAACTCATGTTTATCATAAATTAGCAATAACAAGTTTATTTGTTTTTATTTTTTCTCTTTTCACAAGTGTTCTTTATTAGGTATCATGATTCTATTTATAAAATGTGGTGGCAAACACAACTACAGAAATCCTTATACATCTTTTCCAAAAAAAAAATTATTAACAATACATGAAGTGTTAAAAATATGAGGTTTTCACTATATAAAAATATATTAAAAAGTGAGATTATGTTTCTATTTCTATCCCACTCTAGTAAGGGTAGTGTTTTAAGAGAAAAAAAGTGCATACTTATACCTTTTTCTATGTGCTTTGTACTTGCTTTAGTGCCCTCATTTTATAAGCACAATCATGATTGATTTAACCTCTTAGTGTTGCAAGGTGTGTGCCCTTGGTATCCTTGTGTTGTGTAGCACAACGCTCGGGTTTATGACATGGTATAACCACCTCCTGTGGATTCTATAATTCTAGTGGTTTTATCGAGCATTAACAAGTCGATATTTTGGTGCAATGATAACCACACTTGTAACAAGTGGTATCGGAGCTTGGTCACAGGTTCAAACCCCTCGCTTACACTGGGGGGTTGTTGCAAGGTGTGTGCCCTTGGTCTCCTTGTATTGTGCAACACAACGCTTGGGTTTGTGGCATGGCTTAACCACCTCCTATGGATTCAGGCATTAACAGGTTGATCTTTTGGTGCAACGACAACCACACTTGTAACACTTAGAGCATAGATTATCTCTAAACCCATAAGCTATTTCAAACAAGATGCCTTTTCACATCCAAATATCATTCCCCACTTTGAGATTTTCTATATTTGGGATGCTAGTGCATTACACACTTGTTCTTTGGATAGAATGACACACACTAGCATCCCCTAAATTCAAAATCCACTTTCCTACTTAAGCACTTGGCTTTTCACACTCAAGAAACCTTATGTTGCCTCCAAAAGTTAAAAGGGGTTGGGGCTTTTTTAGAAAAGAGGGTCTAATGGAAAGGATCCACAAGTACTACATAATACACTTAAAAGGAAACGAAGGAGCCCACTTGAAAATCTAGGACACCAAAAAGGGCATTCACCACATAGGCAAAAATAATAGGGCCTCAATTGATAGATCCCCATTGTGGCATCAACTCATACCTCATACATAGGGTTTATTCATACAATTCCATATGTCATTTACCATAATCGAATCATCATAACAATTTAATTGAGGCAATCCCAAATGTGCCTTAGCCATCATTTTTGCCTAAAATAGACACTCTAGGTACAAGTAAATCCATTAGTGATCACAAGTTTTTGTTATGAAATTATAGAGGATGTTATTGTGATTGGACATGACACCTCAATGCATCCAAGCAACACATGACCACACTAGTATGAACGTGTGTAAATAAGACAATACACCATTGTTTTTCCTACCATTCTAGATGCCATGATGCTAGAATCTAGAGAACATATTTTGATCTTAATAATGTTGCCTTCATCCCTTTCTCTAGTTGTCAACCTCTACATTAAAACAAAGAAAATAAACACATTAGTAAAGAGAAAATAATTGTCAACTTCTACATCAAAACAAAGAAAATAAATAAACTCTTCCCATTTCCCTTTTCTTTTAAACATTTATTTTCTCTTTATGACACAATCTCAATTTCAATAAGATATTTTTTTATCTAAAATATAAATTTAAAAATATACTATAATTTTAGTTTATATTCTAATGAAAAGAAATATATACTTCTCTTGCTCTCACTTTCTCTCTCAAACCCTAATGATGGGTCATGGAGACTAATCCGAATTGTTGGCAACAAAAGTTTTACATGGTCAAATCTAGAAAATACAAACTAATATATAGTAATAAAAACAAACATTAGGGGAAGAGCACTAGCTACTGCCCATGTTCCAACTACTATTCACTCCTTGCTCACCCAACCCCCCAATTACTAACTTTAAAGAAACCAAAAACATGATAACTAAAAGCCTATTAATAAATTTCATATGTACTAATAACCACCCACTTTATCCCTAGTAGTTAGAATTTTTGAACTTTATTTGGAGTTGTGCAACTTTACTAGTACCATAGCGCATGACTACTAAGGCATTTGTGCATAAGTATTGGCCATTTTTGAGGTGGTTGTAGTGCACGGTTATTGGGGCATCTTTAAGTAGGTATCAAACAACACTTTGAAATGACCACTTTTTGACCCTTGCATGCATAAGGGATAGCTTTTTACATGCCAAAATATAAATATTTAACATTAATCACAATATCCTCAAAATAAACAACACATAATATTTATGTCTTCATATATGCAATAAATATAATAATTGTAAATTAAAACAAAATGAATTTTGAATAAATAAAATAGCTCCAAATTATTGTCTTTCAATATTTTTTAAATAAACTTAATAAAGATATCTATATTGTTTTTTTAAATATAAATTATTTTATAAATATTTATTTTAAATTAAAAAACTCAATTTCAATTAAATAAAAATATTTATTAGATGTCCACCTAATAATTTACAGTTACCTACGAATCAAAATCCTTGAATGCTAAATTCTATGGGTAAACATCCAGTCATCATTTTAACTTTGTTTTCTTCTACAGTGCCGTACAACGTAACAGAAACACATGCCCGCTAATTTCAACAGAATCATCTTCAAATTCAAAGCTATGACAATAAAATTTAAGAATAAAATATTTAAGAATGAATAACTAAATAAATCCTACCGTTGGGAATTTGAACGATGAACGTTCAATTTGAAATTAACGGCTGTTTGGACTTCGAAATAATTCCTCTGTGACCGTTGCTGCGAATGTCATATTTGCAGTCTGACACAAATTTAAAATCAGGGTTTTGGGAACCCATTTTGATCAAGAAGTCAGGATTTGCGGGGTTTTAACGTCCTCGAATTAAAGATTTGTCTGGAGGTTTTCTCTTTTCTGAATTTTCGCAATACAGGTCATTTTTCCCAGATTAAGCTTGTTCTGGACGCCGGAGTTTGGAGAAAGTGGCTTTGTATGTTAGGATGAGATTTTCTTATGATTTGGCTAGTTTTTGAGAATATTCCCCAGAAGGAGCGAGATTTGTTGTCATATTTTCACCGGGCGGCTGAAATATATGAGTTGTTGGAAATTTTAGTTATTTAGATGTTCTTCAGGGGTTATATTAAAATAGTGTATTGAAGAAGAGAAGAATGGTGGTTTTGAAGTAAATGTAATTGCAAGTTAGAGAGTAATATCTGTTTTCTGAAGAATTCGCCGAAAAGTAGTGGACGAAATCTGGCCAAATCTGCAGTTTCAGCAGGAAGAAATGAATTTTGGGGTATTCTTAAGTAAGAATTTCGTTTTGTCGAGTTTTAATTTAATATTTGAGGAAAGCGGGAGCTTTAAATGCTTCCTGCAGTAGATTAAATATTTCTTAAGCATCAGGTGAAAGTCTCGTGAATTTATCGGAAAAATTTGAAGTCTCTGGGCGGAGTAATTAAAGATACACAGCAATGGAGGTGTTTAAAGCTTTCTAAGGGAAAATTTAGAATATTTTTTAATTTCTTTTGCTCATGGATATTTGCCAAGTTTTGGGGTTTAACTCATTTGACAGCTTCATTAAAGCAGTAAAGCCTGGTTTTTGTAGAAACTTGGCATGGTCTAAGCTTTGAATTTTTTAGCCTTTGCGGCCACTATCTGAAGGAGGTAACTGCATATAGAGCCTTGCTGTACATTCTGGTGACCACTTATTTACTGGTTTGGTCATGGCGACATTAGTTCCGGGCATTCTTTTGAAGCTTCTTCAGAACATGAATGCAGACTTCAAAGTCACAGGCGAGCACCGCTCGGCACTATTGCAGGTAATTGACATAGTTCCTGTGGATTTGGACCGTAAAGAGTTATGGCCTAAACAAGGGTTTTCTATCAAGGTCTCAGATTCCTGTCATTCAACTTATGTTTCTCTTACAGAGGATCAAGAGGACTTAGTCTTGAGCAATATATTGCAGCTGGGTCAGTTTATTTATGCCGAGAAAATTGTTCCTGGATGTACCATTCCTCTTCTTCAGGGCGTCAGGCCTATTCCAGGTCGCCATCCTGTAGTGGGGACCCCCGAGGATTTGGTGGGTGTGCATGAAAATCAGGACCAGAAAGAGAAGCAACATGAGAGCCCTAGTTTTAAGGGTTCCAATCCTATTTCTGGAGAGAGCTTTGCGCCAAAATGGCCTCCTCGCCGCAGCTCTTGGGATCCAGAATCTGGACTTGAACTCGTGACCTTGGCTGGGGCAAAAGCTGATTTGCAGAGAAAATCACCCTTTGGAAAACAAGCTTCTTCATATGAGGTATTTACTCCTACTAAAGATATGGTGGAATCATTAAAGTCATCTTCCTCACCCTTTAGCAGGGCCACTTCCAGTGCTGGAAAACACCAGAGTGTTTCTCCTTCATTTACAGTTCGGTCTTCAATGATTGTGAACGCCATACCCAGAGCAGAAATTTCTTCAGGGATTTCAAAGAACTTGCGGAAGAGCTGCTGTGATATGCCACTACCTGGCAAAATTGTGAGGAGTAAGAGCGTCTGCGAACGCGAGAGAAAAATATCAAATTCTGTAGGTACATCTTTGCTCTCTTATTTGGTTATCTAAGTTCTTTTCGTTGCACTTTTGTTAGTTTCTGAAAATGTATTCATGCAGAATGTGTTCTAAATATATTCTTAGAACAATTTTACTGTTATGCAGTGGCAAAGGTATTGAACTTTTACTGTTTGTAGTGTTGGCATTATTCCTTCCTTAATATTAGGTGTAGTTATTTAGGCTCCTGCAACCTGCATATGCCCCCTGTTTAAGATTTTCTCTCCAGTTGAACTCTTCAATTGGTGTCCTATTAAGCGTAGGTTAGCTTTTAGGCACTGAACCTTCAAGCATAAAATAAAATTCAGAAAAAACCTCATTGCTAAACATTATCTATATAATGTTTGATTTCCTTGATGGAGCACCTCTACTCTGCGAATGTGAGAGAAAAATATCAAATTATGTAGGTACATCTTTGCTCTCTTATTTGGTTATCTAAGTTCTTTTCATTGCACTTTTGTTAGTTTCTGAAAATGTATTCATGCAGAATGTCTTCTTAATATATTTTTAGAACAATTTTACTGTTATGCAGTGGCAAAGGTATTGCACTTTTACTGTTTGTAGGGTTGGCATTATTCCTTCCATAATATTAGGTGTAGTTATTTAGGCTTCTGCAACCTGCATATACCCCCTGTTTAAGATTTTTTCTCCAGCTGAGCTCTTCAATTAGTGTCCTATTAAGCGAAGGTTAGCTTTTAGGCACTGAACCTTCAAGCTTAAAATAAAATTCAGAAAAAACCTCATTGCTAAACATTAACTATATAATGTTTTATATCCTTGGTGGAGCACCTCTACTCAGCAAAGCTTCAAATAGACAATTGGTAAGATGGGTTAGCTCTTTAAGCCCCAAGCCCCTAGCTCAAAATCAAATATAAAAGAACCCTAATGCTAAATTTCAACTGTAGAATATTGTATATGAGGGTTGATTCTAGAACCCACTTTGTTAAGTAGATAACTATTTTTTAGGTTATTACATAAGTTGCAGGTCAGGGGCTTCGTGAATGAGACTAAATTGTAAGGTGTACTCTGATGGTTGACCTATTACCATGATTTTGAATTGCCCTCTGCTAATTTGCATACACTTCTTAGCTTGAGTACCCTATTATAACATTGGACAGATTGAGTTGTTTAGCTTGAATACCCGTTATAACATTGGATAGATTGAGTACAACTCAATCTATCCAATGTTATAACAGGGTACTCAATCTAAGAAGTGTATGCAAATTAGTAGAGAGCAGATATATACATAAAAATACACAGAAATCTATATATATACAAATCAGTTTCTCTTGCAGTTGTTCACTGATCTGTAGAAGCTGTTTTCACTCTCAAACTTTGTACATTACAAGAGAAATGGACACCTATACAATGTAATTCAGATTGTCTCACACCTTTATTATTATATGGAATTGTTCTTGGACATTTAAAAGCATTTTTCATGCAAGTTGTTACATGTTTAGCAGAAAAAATCAGCATAGTATGCAAGTTTATAAAACTTGTACCATGTATCGAATGTTCCAGTCCTATTCACTGACACTTTAGACGAGGACGCTTCACATGCATCTCTAATAATTGATCCCGGATCAACAATTGTATTTGTCTGCTTTTTCATAGGAGGAAGCCTGCTAAGCATTCTTTTGTCAGTTACTTCGATGAAGGGCCAAGGAATGCTTAATTCTTTGTTTTGAGAATTTCTTGAAGTACCTTGTAAAATGTTGAAATCATATATGCGAATTTCTAGCAGCTGTTTTCACTCTCAAACTCTGTACGTTGCAAAAGAAATGGACACCTATACAATGTAATTAAGATGATTTCACACCTTTTAAATAGACTTGTTTGTGGACACTTTAGAGCAACTTTTATGCAAGTATTTACATGTTTAGCAGAAAAAAGCAGTATAACATGCAAGTTTATAAAAGTTAAACTGTGATCATGGTATCGAATGTTCCAGTCCTATTCACTGACACTTTAGACTAGGAAGCCTCACATGAATCTCCAATAATTGATCCCAGATCAACTTTTGTATTTGTCTGCTTTGATAGGAGGGAAGCCCAAGCATTCTTTTGTCAGTGACTTAGATTAAGGCCCAAGGAATGCTTAATTCTTTGTTTTTGAGAATTTCTTGAAGTACCTAGTAAAATGTTGAAATCATACATGAGAAGTGACTGAAGTTAATATATAAATGAAAATGCTTCTTTTTATTCCTCTCTTCAATTTGACTGCATATTATGAAATTGAAAAGTTAAGAAGTGTACCAAAAGGGTGCTTAGATCGTTGTTTGTTGTTTATTGCAGGAAAAGAATCCCACACCTCCAAAGTTGAATCATATCCGTGCATCATTTTCACCAGCAGGCAATTCAAAGATCAGAGCCTCAGTTTCTTGTCTGAAAAGTCCATCCATCCCAAAGCCTGATGTTGCTGCTGTTAGCTTCAATACAATTGATGCTGGGAATGGTCTTTGGAAATCTCTGCCAGGAAAGCTCAGCACTATAGGAAAGGTATGAAGTTGTCATTTGGCATTAAGAGTTCAGTTAGTAGTCAGCAGGTGGCATTTGCCAACTCGAATTGATTTCCTTATATTCCAAATGAGTACATATAATAGAGAACCGATGCCAATGGTCAATAGGTATTTTTCTTGTTGGAGGTAAAAATATAGATTCCCCGGAAAAGCTGGTCATGATGGAGGTTAGTCAGCAGGTGGCATTTGCCAATTCGAATTGATTTCCTTATATTCCAAATGAGTACATATAATAGAGAACCGATGCCAATGGTCAATATGCATTTTTCTTGTCGGAGGTAAAAATATAGATTCCCCGAAAAAGCTGGTCATGGTGGAGGTAAATAGCTCAGTGGTAGAGTGACCCACCATCCAGTGTTCATCCCGGGCTTAAATGATTTGCGGGAAGTATTTGTCATTTGGCATTGTAGCTAAAAAAGCACAGATAATAGAGAACCAATATCACAAAGGTCAAGAGGTAAATAGAGAACATATGCATCATTTTCTTGCTGGATGTAAGAAAACACACTCCCAGGAAAAGTTGGTCATAAAGAGGCAAACGGATCAGTGGTAGAGTGACTTAAACCTAGGGGTCATCCTAGGTTGGCATTAAGCAGTTCAGTCAAGTGGTCAGCAGGAGGCATTTGCCAGTTTGAATTAATTAAAGAAAAGATAAGATTGTGGTAATTAATTAAGGATGACAGTTTAGGGGTCATCCATCCTGGGTTAAATAGTAGGAAAATTTATGTCATATTTGTCATTTACTTTTAGTATTAAGCAATTCAGTACAGTGGTCAGCAGGTTGAATTTGCCTACTTAAATTAATTTAGTTAGGGTCAAAATGAGTACATATATTTCAATAAAAAAAATGAGTATCTATAATAGAGAACTGATGCCAGTATTTTTCTGGTTGGAGTTAACAATACACATTCTAGGGGAAAGTTGGTCTTGATAGAGGTAAGTAGCTTAGTGGTAGAGTGACCACAAAACCAATGCCAAAGGTCAAGAAGCAAATAGAGATATTCGTCATTTTCTTGTTGGATGTAACAATACACACTCCGGAGGAAACCTGGTCATGATAGAGGTGAGTAGCTCAATGGTAGAATAACTGACCCACCAGTCAAAGTTTGTCCTGGATTTAGAGTGTATTTCTTCCATTGGCATCAAAGATAAAATAAATTTTAGTTTGACAGAGATTCTACAAAAACATTGCACCAAATTTGTCTAGGACACGATCCCAGCCTCATCCCTTGATTCAGAGTGTTGCATTCAGCAAGATCGATCTCTGATAGGCTCATTAAGAACCATTCAACTTCACCAACATACCAAAGACCCATTGACATCAATATATTTTAGATATACAGTTTTCTATAATATGCTTTTCCAATACACCAATTTTTAATTTTTCTTCCGTATTTGAAGTCCACAATATTAAAAGTTCTATACAAAAGTTGCTACCATTGACATACATGGCAAGTAGATTTGAATCCTTGTCTGTCCCAAGGTTTCTACAATCTGTCTAGTCTGATTAACCGGGTCTTTGGTTTTGTCGGCCGACCTTAAACCACACACTAAGCAAGATATTAAGCTTAGAGAATGTTAGTCAACTCTGAGTGTTTAACACTTTTAAGCCTAGAAGTGTATTCTTAGTGTGACCACACACCTTAAGCAACATATTAAGCTTAAAAATGTCAGTCAACTCTGAGTGTTTAAAACTTTTAAGCCTAGAAATATAAGCTTGGTATATGTGATTTAAACCGTTCTGATTTTGTCTCGTCTTGTTATCTTTTATTAACGGAAGAGACGTATTTTGGATGAGAATCTGAAATAAGCAAAGGGTGATCGCAGGAAGCTGTGAGCAAGCGTGATGCAGCTCGTGTTGCAGCACTGAAGGCACTGCAGGAAGCTTCCGCAACCGAGACAATGGTGCATATTCTCCAGTAAGTATAAATAGTCAAGCAATATTTTTGAGGAATTATTTTTCTGTAAGGATAAACTTATGCATATTCTCCAGTAAGTATAAATAGTCAAGCAATATTTTTGAGCGAGTTATTTTTCTTTAAGGATAAACTACAGAAATTACGCTACAGAAATTAATTGGGTTTAATATTTATGTATTTTAGGAAGCTTGCAGAACTCTGTTCCTCTGCAGATCCGGAAATCCCAGGAACCTTTGTAGAACAGTTTATGGATTTACACAGTCAAATCTCGCAGGCCCTTGCCAACATGGAATCAATGACCAAGACTCTAACACCAGATGCAGAATGCTCTGTTCTCAATGAAATAGAATGCAATTCGACACCCCATGGATCACCATTGAAGAAATTGTCAAGAACTTTTCTTCGAAAATCAACTCAGGATCTATCAGGTGTTTCAAAGGCAACAGTCTCTACTCAAGCACCTCTACCTCCCAAGCGAAATTTGGCTCAGTCAATTTCATGCTCCCCTAATAGAATGCCCATAAGGAACTCATCCGTAGGATTTGATAGCAGCCCTATACCCAAAATGTCTTCTTCTTACATTCCAAGGACTCTGAAATCTACCAGATTTTCTGATCAGAACAGGGGTTCAACTCAGTCAGATCAGCAGCCTGGTGATACCGAAGAATCCAAGGGAAAGAATGGTCTCCTACAGATGGTCAAGCTTGCAAGACAGATTAAAACAGAAGCAGAATCCTGGTTCATTGAACTGGTGGAGAAAGCCATAGACAAAGGCTTGAAAAGCATGAAGTCCTCTGAAGACACCAAAGCAAAGATAGCAAGCAAACAGGCATTGCTGACTAAACTAATTAATTGGATTGAACAACAACAGTTAAGTAGCCGTTGCAAAAGAGAAGGATTATCTTCCAATCCTAAAGTGGCAGAGGTGCTCAGGAGATTGAAACTCAAAGTGAAGAAGTCCTAAGTCTTTCAAGATGAGATAAATGACTTACATGTCCATTAGGCCAAATTGGTCTGTAGAAAGATTGTTTCATCATATGTATCTACTGGTTTAGCATATTTGTTTCCATGTCTACCAGATATACGAAACGTTACTTATTCTTTTATTTAGGTTGAATATTAGTTGTAATCCAATATGTTTGACTATTGGATATAATATATGTAACCTATTCATTTGTCTGAATTTTAACAGAGATTCTATGGTCTGTGTTTCTTTGTCAAGAATATGTAGACTGTTGTAGCGGAAGACTCTTGTAGACTCTTGTATTGATATATAAATAAAACTTAATTGAATAAAAGATTGACAATATTCATAGAGATATATTTTTAAAATCCAGAAACAAAGCTAAAATCATTATTAATTCTCACTCATGAACAATAGTTTGTTTAACTGTATTAAAGTATATGAATGCCAATCACGAACAATAATTTGTTTAGCTGTCTTCAATCTGAAAAATCTTTGGGGATGAAAAAGTCCATCAATACTGATATGGGCTTTCTTTTCCTTGAAAAAAAAAACCAATTTTCTTTCGTTATAACACCAAAATGATTATCGTGAATCATTTGTTAGTGGCCCACCCCAAATTCTTTATCTTTGTGGGAGCAGAAAAATAGTATTTATTATATAATAAAGTTTTAAACAGGGCCGTTCGTCAACAATATACCTCATGGTTACTTATGGATAAGAACGTTTGTTGATGCCAAGGTATCTCTTTGAGGAAGAAAAGCTCTTCATTTTTAGGCCTTATTTTTTTTTTTTAATTAATTAATTTATTTTTTTTTATCTTATTAACCATAGGTGAGATAGATAAATTTTGAACAATACGATACATTTTCATACGTTTAAATTAAGAGGACATTCATAGATTGAGTTGGTTTGTATATTCCCACGTTGGACATCTGTGTCCAGTCCAATAGTCGTTACATTTGGGTCTAGCCCAATAACTTATTTAAGATGGCTTCCACGTTACATTTTGGGTCCAGCCCAATGACATATTTACATAGAGGATAATACAAGTGTATACAATAGGTATCTAAGCTAGCTACTATTTCAACACTCCCTCTTAGCTAGGGAGGATAACTACCACATGTCATGATCCATTCATGACTTTCATCTTGCATTGCCCTCAAGAGTGAATGTATAAGCTTCATAGAGTATACCTGCAGTAAAAACACATAAATATCACGAACTCATTTCATGATGTCCATCTTGCATTGCGTGTAGAGGATGGACCCACCTTGCATTGCCCGCAGAGGGTGACTCCACCTTGCATTGCCCGCAGAGGGTGGAAAATGCAAATTGAATTGCATCACTAAGATTGAGACTCCCTCACAATCAATGTTGTGTTCTCCACCATTCCAAGCTTCTCTCTGAAGTATTCAAACTTCACCCGAGCTAGAGGCTTGGTGAGAACATCAGAAACTTGTTCATCAGTGTTGTTGTATTCCAGTTGGATAGCACCTCTTTGTGCCATATCACGAATAAAGTGACAATGAGTTTCCACATGTTTTGACCTGTCATGAAACACGGGATTGTTAGACATTTTAATACAACTCTGATTATCACAATAAATAACAGTGGATTCCCATGGTTGTCCAAACAACCCAGCAAGAAGCTTGCGAAGCCAAACTGCTTCTCTAGTTGCCACACTTGAGGCAATGTATTCAGCTTTTGCAGTACTTAATGCAACTGAGGACTGTTTCCTACTGGTCCAAGAGATCATAGCGAAACCCAAGCTGAAACATATTCCTAAAGTACTTTTCCTGTTAGTAACACTTCCAGCCCAATCAGAATCAGAGTAGCCTTCCAAGTTGATTGTTGTGTTGATCGAATACTTCAGCCCATAGCCAATTGTTCCACGCAAGTATCTCAGGATGTGCTTGGCTACCACCAAGTGAACATGCTTTGGTTGGTTCATGAATTGGCTAAGTGCACTCACTGCATAGCAGATATCTGGTCTAGTGTTGACTAGATACATCAAAGATCCAATCAACTGCCTGTACTTTGAGGGATCTGCAAAATCAGAGTTAGTTGCATAAATACTCAACTTCTTCAAGTTAGTTTCCATAGGAGTAGACATAGGTTTACAATCCATCATACCAAATATTTTCAATATATCAACAATATATTTACCTTGACTTAGAATAATTTCATTAGGTCTTTGCCACACTTCTAACCCTAGAAAGTAATGCATTAGACCTAGATCCTTAATTTCAAATTCTGTAGCTAATTCTTTCTTACACCTAATGATGAGACTATCTTCACCAGTTAGAAATAAATCATCAACATATAAAACCAGAATTAGCATTTCACCATTAAATGCTTTAAAGTAAATGTTAGGGTCAACATCATTCTTAGAAAATCCTAAACTAACTAAGTACTTATCAATTCTTTCATACCAAGCTCTAGGAGCTTGCTTGAGGCCGTAGAGAACTTTCTTCAATCTGCATACATGAGTTTCTCTATTATGAATCTCATAGCCTTCAGGTTATTCAATATAGACTTCTTCCTCAATAACACCATTAAGGAAGGCAATCTTTACATCCATTTGATGTAATTTCCAACCTTTGGCTACAACAATAGCTATAATAGTTCTAACAGAAGTATATCTAGCAACAAGAACAAATATTTTTTCATAATCTATGCCTTCCTTTTGAGAAAAACCATGAGCTACAAATCTAGCTTTATATTTCTCTATACTAACATCAACAACATGTTTAATTTTAAACAACCATTTGGAAGAAATAACAGACTTACCTTTAGGTCTAGGCACAACATCCCAGACATCATTCTTGATGATGGATTGATACTCTTCATCCATAGCTAACTTCCAAGCTTTAGGTTCATTCAAATAATCAGATTATTAGTTGCTCTTCACTTTTAGTTTGCTTTTATTAGTTTTGCAAGATGGTTACAAGTCTGAAAGTAGAGGATAGACTTGAAGGTGCCCTCAATTTCACATCATGGAAGGTTCATGTCCTCCTTGCTCTTGAAGAATTAGAGTTGTTATAGTTTGTAGAAGATATGGATCTGTTTGAACCTTTGGATCCGGAAGAGCTAAAGCGATTCAAGAAGAATGCTCTCAAAGCAAAGAAGTTTCTTATTGATTCCGTGAAGGATCACCTTGTGTCAGTCATCTCCAAATTGAAGACATCACGAGAGATGTTCAAACATCTAGAAGAGATATATGAGATCAACAACATCAGCCGAACACTCACATTGAGGAAACAACTTCTTCAAGTCAAAATGTGCAAAGGAGATTCGGTCATGTACTTCTTCATGAAGATTTCAGAATTGAAGGACCAACTCAACACCACTGGAAGTGAGGTTGTGGACAAGGATATTGTCATGGTTGTGTTGAATGGTCTTCCCGACTCTTGGGATTCCTTCATTCAAAGCATAAGTGGAAGAGTTGAATTCCCTTCCTTCGATCACCTCGGGTCAGCTTGTATTCAAGAGGAGTCTCGCCTAGCTGCCAGAGAAATGCATAAAGGCTCTCATGGAGGAGATTAACATGTGCTTGCATCCCAACATGTTAGAAGAAAGGGGGATCATTGGAAGAAGAACAACTTCAAAAGAGATAGAGACTTTAGACCTCCAACTTTTGATTCAAGGAAGAAGCCAAGGGATCTTTCATGTGTCTGTTGCTTCAGATGCGACAAGTTTGGACATTATGCCAAAGAATGTTAGAATTCGCCCAAAGAAGGGATACCATGTTGAGACGTGGACCAGCTAGGACTCGAACCTCGGACCTTCCATACATTGTTGGAGTGCTCTACCACTGAGCTACTGGCCCCTCTTGGACCAATCCATCGTCAGTTCGGGTGTCCAACACCAACACCCCCCCCTTAAGTCACACCTCCCATGTGCTTGGGGCTCCTAGCCTGGACTTGGCTTTGATACCATGTTGATTTTAAAGAAGTCAGATGTTAATTTAACCAATTTGATTACAATCAGACTGTGTATAAGAAACAACAATAATAAAACAAAAGACACAAGAACAGTAACAACAGTAAAACACAAGACACCGACACCCTGGGAAAACCTCCCCTGTGGAGGTGAAAAACCTAGCCTTTAAATGTGATATGTATTATCTCAAATATGGATAGTTTACAAGACTTATCTCAGATTGTAGTTCAAGAAATCAGTGATGGATGCAACCCTTCATTAACAACAGATGATAAGGTGAAGCAACAGAAGTCTGGATCTGATTTGCACAAGATACCTTGAGATGAACTTTGACAACTTTGCTATAGTCAACCTTGCATAATCGTCTTGCACAAGTTCGCAATAGAGAGAATCATTGCTAGGAGAGTATATAAGAAAAATGAATGTGTTGAGTCTCCAAATGACTTCATCTTGGAGGATTATATATCAACCTAAGACGCTAGTTACCCTCAGGTTGACTTGCATGAATAATAATAATATATTATTGTATATTCCCACGTTGGACATTTGGGTCCAACCCAATAGTTGTTTAATTTCCCTTGCACGTTACATTTTGGGTCCAACCCAATGACACATTGTATTGCTTTATCACGCTACATTTGGGTCTAGCCCAATAACTTATTAAGATGACTTCCACGTTACATTTTGGGTCCAGCCCAATGACATATTTACAGAGAGGATAATACAAGTGTATACAATAGGTATCCGAGCTAGCTACTATTTCAACAATGTACACCTCATTTGTGGACTATAAAAGATCCTTTCCTTTTCCATATTTAGATATGAAAAGACTTTTTACTAGAAATTATGTTTTTATGTCTAAAATCTTTATAATAATTGGACTTGTGCTTGGAAAGTTTTGATAGGTGTCGATTATCTAGATTTTACCGTAAGTCAAATTTGTATTTATTAAATTGATTTTTGGTGATTATGAAAATGAATTTGTCTTGTAAATTTGATCTCCACCCATAAAAATGACATGTGAACTTCTTGATGTTTAGAATTCTAGAATTTGTGTTTGAAAATAAAGTGATGTTGATGAACACGTTTAAAAGTTTTCAAACAAAGGTCTTTTCCTTTGGTCAAAACCCTCTTTTTGATTTAATGATTTTAGAACAAAGATTATAGATACACACAATTGCACGATATGTTCTATGTTCTAGTTTTTGACTAAATTTAGATGGCGATCTCTTTGAATTCCTAGTGATTTAGATTAATCTTTTTATTCCAACATACAAATTAATGAAATTTACACTCAAGTCAACAAGCAATGACTATTAGGGAGTTAGTTAGCTTGAACCAAGATTTAAGTTTAAATTTGAAAATTCTAGGTCATTATCATGCCCACAAGACCTAGGATAATGAATAGATAAAATGCATATCAAGATTGGTCCATGTGGATGTGTATAAATTGGATTAGGTTAGGTTTAGATAGTTTGTCATTTTTCACATTTAAACATGTTCCTTGTATACTAATCATTGCCTTCGGCATAAAATAGTCAAAATGAGATTGAAAATGGGAAAAAAGTGCAACACACATTTTTCTCAATTATATTTTACTTCTAGGTCATTATCATGCCCACAAGACCTAGGATAATGAATAAATAAAATGCATATCAAGATTGGTCCATGTGGATGTGCATAAATTGGATTAGGTTAGGTTTAGATAGTTTATCATTTTTCACATTTAAACATGTTCCTTGTATACTAATCATCGCCTTCGACATAATATAGTCAAAATGGGACTGAAAATGGGAAAAAAGTGCAACGTATGTTTTTCTCAATTATATTTTACCCCAATCCAACTTGCCTATGAACTATGATGAAGATGCATAACAAAGTAAAACAAGCAATCAACATAAAAGTAAATATCCAAGATCTCATAAGAAGGATATAGATACAGGTGGCAATATGGTCTTTCTCCTAGCAATGGTTGTTTCATTTTGATACCTACAAATATGAAAAATTCTAATGATTAGCATCTAGAATTCATTTGAAATTGGTAGAAATAGTAATTACCTAAAAGTGTAAATGAAAAAAGGAGAGAAACCTACAAATACGAAAAATTCTAATGATTAGCATCTAGAATTCATTTGAAATTGATAGAAATAGTAATTACCTAAAAATGTAAATGAAAAAAGGAGAGACTAAAAAGGCAAAATCAATTAGGCATGGTGGGGGTCATGTGACAATCCATTAGGTAGAGTGAGAATCCATGTAAAGATCCCTTGGGAGTGATAGGAAGCCATATGATTTTTTTGGAATGGTAGGAAGCCATGATAGTCATAAGCTAATCATTGCACTCAAAATCATCAAAGAAATGTTAATTATATGCATATGTTCCTCCAACTGGTTACACATAAGGGATACAGTGAATTATAGGAGATAGAGCAAGATGTATCATGTAAAACTCAAAAGTCATGTGATAAATGTCATAGATAACATCATATAACAAGCATAAAATCTTGATAAGGTGTGATAATGAAAGCATTCAAAAGGAGGGGAAGTTAGGGACCCACCTAATGTTGCCTCCCATGAGGACCACAAACAAGTGTGAATAGCCATATGTGTTAGATGGGATCAAATAAGCATAAGTAAATATAAAATATAATTACGACAAAGATTAGCATCATAAATAAGTAAACATGAAACCATAAGATAAGAATACAAGCAAGAACCAAGAGGTTTTTGTGGCAAATCTTTGTCAAATGGTGAATAGCTCATTTTTATCAATTCAAATTTAGAAAATATATTGCAATCAATGAGGGTAAAATGACCATGATATTATGAATTATTGATCAAATGCATGTTAATTAGCCACCAATTTATTTATAAGGCATTTATAATAATTATTTTTTAACCACAACATCCTACATTCTTATAAGAAGAAATCACCTAGAATTTTAGAAGCATGTTTTAATTTACAGACATATTTGTCAATAGCATTACAAGTTCGCCATGTATGAGAACCAATTCTGCCAATACCAATATAACTGTTTTTATAATAGGGTCATAATACCAATATATGTTTTATTATGGTTCAATTTACCTAACAGTTACATGGACCATTTACACCAAATTTTTACCGCACCATTTTACAATCACATGGGGATTCACCAAATTTATGCTCCACTATTTTACAATCAGACAACAAGATTCACCCAATATGCATTCATATAAATATTATTGTAACTATGAATTAACATTTTACACATATTGTTCTACTCTTGATTCAAATCATAGAAAAGTTACAACCATACACATTAACGAGTTAATGAATGGCAAGTGATAATTTATTTATTATTTTATATATAGGATTATTTATATTTATTTATTTCTTTACTATTTTTCTTTCATTATTACAAATGACATTGAGTAGGGGGGTATGTATGATCTAGGCCCAAATGATCTATATTTTATTATTAAATGATATAGCCAATACAAAAAACTATTAGTGTTGATTCTTTGATGGTGAAATAATGCATTATTCAATATCAAAATATTTCAAACTTTTTCAATATATGTCAAACCATGATGTTAGGCTTAGTGGAGGATGAGAGAGATTTTAGTGCATTAGAGTTATATAAATCAAAGATAAGAAACAAACTTGACAATAATTTAGAAAATTACTTGAGACAAATACAACAAGATATGCCATCAGTTTTTTTCCTTTTGAAAGAGCATTGGAATCTTGAGGTCAATATGTTGAAGAATAGGGTTTGTGTGTAAGAAGTTGAGTCCACTTTTTGGCGAATTCCCTGATTTTTTAGATTTTACTACGTTTGACCTAAAAAATTGAATCACTTAAAGATTGAATCTTGAAAAAATCAGTAATACAAAATGTACCACTCAAAGTCTAGTTTTCAAATATGTAATTTATTTTAATACCCAACTAATAAAAATTGACTTTCAAAAGGGGTTTTTAAAAACCACTATTTAAAAAATGCCTCTTTTAGGACCATACCATGCATGTGTACAACCACCATTTTTTGACACAAATAAAGTTTTCTTTTCAAACCCTTTTGGGAAAATATTTGTAACACATTGAAGATTGATGGGGATATCTTTTTGTAAATTTTTGTTAAATATATTTTTTTATTAATTTTCTATTGGGCATATTTGCTATTTTAAAAACCCCTCGTGTATGACCACCATAATTTGACCTAAACTTATCATTTTTTGAAGTTTTTAAAAAAATTGAAAAGAAGTCTTAGTAGATTGATGTCATATAATTTGTTTTTCAAAAAGCGTAAAAACAAAAAGCTTATTAATAAATAAGAAAACTTAATATTTCAAGTTTATGGACCAAATCCATTACAAATTAATTTAAAAATAGAAAACTAATCAAATCTTAAGAAAACATATATTTAAAATCTAAACAACATAATCTCTAATGGGTTTTAATTTCATCTGATAATTTTTTAGAAATGGGCATCAAACATATGTTAAAAGTCAGTATTTTGTTATTCACATAGCCCAAACTTGTACTTGCGAGTCCAAGGCTTAGGTTTGGGCATTCCAGGCCTTACTAGATTCGAATCCTAAGGCACATGGTGGGGTAGTTTTCATATTTTTAAATAACAAGGACTCGTTATATAAATAGGAACCTATTTAAATAAGAAGGCCCTATTATATTTTTTGCTCTGAAAATATTTTCATAAAATGGGGCCCCATTATTTTCTGGTCTCAATGGGGCGTCATTTAGAAAATAACAGGGCCCCATTCCTAGCAGTGTTGTTCCCAATCCACACACTTACCCCTAATTGGGACCCAACTTCTTGCACCCACCCCCTAACACTTCAAACAATACTATCACTGTTAGGTCCCGAAGACAACTGAGAGGGGGGGGGGGGGGGGGGTGAATCAGTTGTCAAATAAATTTAAACCAAAAACAACTTAACCAGTCTACTGCTTAATACCGGTGAACTAGTTTGTTATACCAGTAATCAGTTTTACCAGATAATTGCAATACCGGTAAGAATTAATGCATGAAACAAAAAGACAAAGTCATCCACAACACATAACACCAATATTTGTATGTGGAAACCCTGTAAGGGGAAAAACCACGGTGGGAAACCTTACCCACAATCAGATGATACTACTGCAGATAGTAAGTGTATACAAATGGGGTTTGCACATGTAGAAAGGCCAAGCACCTAGAGCTCACTACTCAATCACAAAATGGGAGTCACACTAACTACAATTAGATGGTTAAATCCAATAAGAATGTACCGCATAAAATAGCATCTTCATATGCTGGATTCAATACCGGTGTAGTTCTGATATGCTTTCACAAAAACCTAGCTTCACCTTCAAATGATGTCTTCGTGTATAGCTCTGCTTATTCTCGCATATACCTTCACACAATTCTTTTTCACATTCCACACTTGATCTTACAAATAAGATCTTACATTTATACCATAACCTAAGACCAATTTTAGTAGGTCGTCTCTACAAGATATTGCAATAAAATCATTTTACAAACAATACAATATCCGATGCAATAACTGATTCAACATGTCAGCTTGATGCATTTACAACAACAATAAATCATCTCCATAGCATGCCATGCTGATCTGGAAAAGATAAACTTGTCGATGCATAACCTGGACCTATTTGCCGGTAACAACAAATATGCAAATACGAATATACCAATAAAAAATTATCCAAGATAAGATGTCCAAACAATGTCTTCGACATAACCAAGTGTTTTCCATGCCATTCCAAGTGCCGGTGATCATTATATCCTGTCGGTGTACCATATATCGGTGACTGTGCATTTGTCGGTGAATGTTGCTGAATCTCCAAAGTGCTAGAGTTTTAGTAAGTGTTGACATCAATGATAAAACCATACCAAAATACCAACAATCACATATGATAAAATGAATAGACATGTAGTGGTAGTGAAGAGATGAACTTATATGGATGTATGCAAGCCAAAAAATAGAGACTAGGATTAGGATGGCCCTTAATCTCATGGTTCAAGCGAGGAGATGATTTGACAAATAGAATATATTTAAAACTTACTAGGTGTTTATATTATAGTTCATATTCCAAACTATTGTTGGTGATTTTTTATTTCTTTATCAATAATTCAACACATTTCCATTTAAATTTAATAAATTAACTTATGAGTATTTTTCAATTCCATTTTAGAATGTAAATTTTAAACATTGCTTTCAAAATTGATTTAATTTAGAGTCTAAATTTTACACATTTCTCAATTTCCATTAACAATCAACATATTATCATTATGTGATAAAATTTACAAGCATTCAACTAAATATATACAAATTAGCAATGATAGCATGTGCTATATTGTCCTCCATCTTGTTGTATCTCAATTTACTTTTTTTTTTTTTTACTTTAGCTCGGTCTAATATTTTCCTTTGTTGGCCCATTGTTGATAATTGATTTGAGGTTTTTTATTTATTTTGGGTTCCCTAGAGGAAATGCAAGTTAAGAGGTTAGGAAAAGTTCATATAGTTTGTCAAAATTGAAGAGCACATAATTATATCGAGAGGAGGGTTGAATCAACATATCAATAATCTTTTACTTTTCAAAACTTGATTAGATCCACTAACAATACTTCAAAAGATTAATCAACCACACATGTAAGATCTAGCAAGTAAGAACACAAAAAAACACATGATTTATGTGGAAACCCTTGCTAGAGAATGCCATGCAAAATATTACTTATGTATTGAAAACTTCTTACTAATTTTGTAGGCATCAATCCATAGGAGACACCAATCCCCTCTAGATGATTTTATAGGCACCAACCATTGGAGACACCAATCCCCACAACTAAGCACCAACTCAGTTAGAGAAACCAATCTTCTTTAATGAGAGGCACCAACCTTTGGAGACAAGAATCCGATCTTCTTAAGTCTACTACAATTTTGCCTTAGATGGTTGCTCTAAATATCTTTATGATCATCATTAACTCTTTCCTCAAATCTATTCTTATCTTTCACATAAGTCTACTCCAAATTAGAATAATGATTCTACAACAAATATGCTCAAGAGCTTGTAATAACTTTTCTTTGAAATCTACTCTTAACCTTTGATACTTTGTGTTTACAAGGTCTGCACAACTTTTCTCACCAAGTTAGAGATGGTTTGATTTCTACTCATAAATCTACTCTCAAATATGTTTGGATCTTCTCTTCAAAAATGGAAAGATATATAATGAAATTCTTACACACTAATCCTCAAACTATCCTTCATTTATACCTTAAGTCAGTCCTCCCTAGGAAGCCCAAAATAAACCATTTTATTTATTTTAAATTCCTTGAATGGGGTGACCAAGGAAGTGAAGTTGACTCCATGCAAAATTTTATTGTATTTCCTTGCTAGCTCAACATATTTTTCAAAAGATAAATCCACCTTGAAATCTTTAGATTGTTTTTGGTATCCATCCAATAATGTAGACAATTATTCTTCGAATGATTCTCTATATTTATGTTGCTCTTTTGTATTCACATAATCTCCTCTTGGATAAGATATATGTCTTCTTCCTCTTTTTGAGACATTTTAGCTAGAACTAAATCTTGCATGCTATCTTGCAACCTTTGAAGACTCTTCTATAAATCATCATTCTTCTTTCATAATTCTATCATATATTTCCAAAACCCTTCTATGATTAAACCTTAACTTCCCTTATAAATTGGAAAGATAATAATTTTGATACTACTATAATATCCCCCCAAAAAATATTCTACAAACTTATTTAACACACAAAAATACGTAACAAATTTGAGAAAAATCAAATAGAAAATTTAAAAACTATCAAAACAAAACATCCAAAAAAAATATAAATCACAAAACAATACCAACACTAATATGCTTTAAACCAAAAGATAAACTCCAAAATATGCAACTGGCAACAAACCCTCACATAACTTTACCCACAAGTTGCAACAATCACATGCACTAATAACCTACCCATTCTTAAGCTCCACTCCAATTTCTAAGTGAAATTGCATCAAGAGACCAAGTGGAGTTTGTTTATTGCTTTCAACCTTTAATACATTTTTGTACGTAGAGGGATTTGTATAAGCACAAATGCTCATACAAAACAATTGAGTTGTAAAATGATCCAAAAATCCCCTTAAATGCAAACACCTACATGCTTGTAATATAATGAGGCTAAGTTGGGCACCCAAATTCTAAGGCCATATTTAGGTCTAAAATAATTATTAAAGGATATTCTTAAATATTCATTCTAATCTACATGCTAAAAATTAGCCCACTCATAGACTTGTCATAAATTCATCATAGATAGAATTGACCATTACAAGAGTATCTCACAAAATACTCCAAATATCTATGAGCACCTAGGATGCATCTTTGACTTAAAAAGCTGTTGTTGTATTACGATTTTCAATTAATTACTTAATATGGTCAAAGGTGCATTCTGGGTGTTGCATATACCTTGCCCATTGAGTCAAATAAATAAATTTAATATTCAATTGCTCTAAAATATATTTGATAATATAAGATTTCGTCACAATCATATATTTAAATATTAAATATATTTTCTTTATATTTATTCATCTTAACATGAGAAATATTGGATTGAGTATTTTGTCCATGGAATAAATTAATTGAATAAGGGACACATATTTTGAAGTTAGTTGCTAGTAACACTTTATCAGTCTATAGAATACAATGGTAGAGGTTAGAGATAATAACAATTGTAATTTAATGTGGAACTGGAATTTTCCAAGGAACATCTTCATATGAAAATTTCAAAATCCATTTGATAATAAAACATATATTCTAAATGTGAAGTTAATGGGACCAAATCACATTTATCCTTTTTTTAAAGAATTTTTAAGAATAAAAAAATGTTAGCATACTTTTCAACTTCTCTCTTATAACAACATTTTTTAAAAAATTCAACATAAACATGATTGAAATGAAAGGCCCCAATTTAAACACAATCAACCACTATAATTAAAAAACTAAAAAATTAATTGAATTTCTTGAAAATCCAATCCCACACCTTAGAGAGAGATCCAAAACCCAAAAAATAAAATTATACACCCAGCTCTTAAGATTTTATTACTATATATGCATTAAAAAAAATTAAAAAAAATCTTGAGATTTTCCGTGCTAATCCCAAAGATTTCCAAAAATCAAACTCACAAAAATAAAATTATATACCCAGTATCTTAAGATTTTATTGCTATATATGCATTAAAAAAAAAAAAATCCTGAGATTTTCCGTGCTAATCTCAAAGATTTCAAAAAATCAAACCCTTATGTGAGTTCCCATAAGACCCAAAAATGACTAACATTCCGTTGATCAAATAATAAAATTCAAAGTGATACATCGTCTTTAGTCTAATATGATAAAATCCAAGGAGATATATGGTCTTTAGTCTAATATGATAAAATCAAATACCTCTATTACTTGGGCAAGTCATGTGACTGTTGGCTAACATTCTTAAAATAACTTTGGGCTTACAGGATTGCAATGGCGATATAAAATGGGATCTGAGAAGAGAAAAAACAATCATAGCTAACTTCTTACTTATTTTGGGACTTGCAGTCATTCCCGAGGCTCAGAGATCAGCTTGACGCAGGTATTCTTCATACAATTTTGCTTTGGATCTGTGCTATTCTTTACCGAATCCAAGCTTTTCATGGCCGTCTTATCTTAATTTAAGCTGTTCACTAAGTGATTTCAATCAAGTTAATTTCTTTTTCGGGGAGTATTTGTTTATTTGTTTGTATGCTTGTAGTGTCGGTTAAAATTAAGGCCAGGTTATTTTAAAATAAAAAACTAGCCTTGGTTTTCGTTAGTTAAGGCTCGATTGCTTGTCTTATGAAAATTAAATGAAATTATAGGATTTTTTTTTGTTGGATTAGATCGGGTGGGCGTGTTGAGAATGGTGAAAACAATGGTTGCAGAGTCTGAGAGAAGGTGGGTTTTTGGTTGTTATTGTTTTTTAAAAGTTATGGTTTTTTTCTTGTTGGATCTGATCCGTCGGGTGTTTTGGAAATGGGAAGAATATTCGTTTTAGGGTTAGAGAGACAGTGGGTTTTAGCGTTTTTTGGGGAAAATTATATTACCGTTTGTTGGTTTTGGGTAGATGCGTATTTTGAGAATAGTGATAAACAATGTTGAAGCTGAGGGAAAGTCGGCTTCAAGCTTTAGCTTAACCTTTGTATAGTGGCATGGTGTGCAGGGTATTTAGTGGAGGGGAATTTGCAGAGGATTTCTGAGAGGGGTTAACAGAAGCATTGGCCTCAGAGAGTGGATTTTCAAGGATGGCGGAGGAATTTTCCTCTCACTCTGACATAGATCCGTCTGCGTTTGCTCAGCAGGTAACGATTTTATTAGGATTTACTTTTTTTGAATTGGGATTTGTCTCTTTGAGCTGTGCTGATCGGAGAAGCATTTGTAATTTTGTGAATCGGTTAGGGAGATAGTGTAATACACAATCCGAGATCCTTAGATGAGTACCTATCCATTTCTTTAAATTGTTAATTCCTCTCGTTGGAAACCTTTAGTATGGATGACATGGGAAAGCTTTTCTGTTACTCACTCAAGACTTGTACCCAGTCTCACTATTAATTAGTTTAACCTTTCAATTGGATGCTAAGGAGAATCTCTTCTTCCAGTAATATCACTTTGGACTTGCACCTGGCCTCAATTGTTGGGGTACACCCCACCTGGAAGTTTACCCAATTCCAATACATAACATTTCTCTTAGGATATTGGGTTGCTGCTATGAAAGTCCACCTGATTTATCACCTTGTTTCATCTCATTGTGGAAAATTGACATGGTCGTTTGCTGATATTGGCAACATGTTTCTTTGTTAAAACAATAGTTTAATGGGTTGGTAATGCTGGTTACTGCTTAAGGATCCATGATTTTTTGAAAATTGCAATAGCAGCTATTACATTGTAATCAAAAGTATTAATAATCAACAGGAGAGGTCTTTAAATGGAATTATGAGATGTCACGTGTCCATGAGCTTGGAACCTGGGTCTGTTTGTAGCAATGTTACCGGTTCTTCCCCAGGTAACCCCAGGTCCTGGTCTGGTTCGAACTGGGTTTGGAGTCCTGGTCTAGTCCTCTGTGGGTTTGGTCAGGGTCCAGCCCACAGACCGTGGGCTTGGCCTGGATGAACCTAGGCGAACCCGAGCCAAATTTCACCTCCAGATGTGTCCAGCCAGTGAATTTGGATGGTTTAAAATTTTTCTTTTTTTGACTTTTTATTTTAAGGTATCCATCTACAGCAGTGGTAAAAAGATTGTCAAGACTCAAAACCATGGCATCAAGAATAATCACTGGGTTGCTATGATAGAAAGAAAATGGAAGGTCTAAGACTCTAATATAAACTATAAACCCATGCATATTCAATTCTCAATCTCTACTATTATCAAATTTATAACAATGCATGAATCATGTTTATCACTCTAAGGACAGTGGATGTGTCTGCATTGTGCAAGAGTATCAAATGACTACCTTCAGCACTCTATCAAGTTTATAGGGGCAGTGATCTGTAGATAATAGTGAGCAAGGGTCAGAACCATGTTAAAACCTTAGGGCCAGTTCATTACTTTAAGGATATCTTAAGCCTTATCCAAATTCTTGACACACTTCAAGGTCCTATAAACTTGAAAAGAAGCAGTCTTAATATGCATAAAGACCCTGTGATACAGCACTAAACAAAGACAGTGTACATGAAGCCATCACGAGGGTCATAGTAAACTTCAAATGATAGTGGTATCAAAAGAGAGATCATAGTGTTCTATGTATCACAGTGTTCTATGAAGAGCCGTGGATATGATGGTTATTAAGTTGTTATCTATGAAATGCCATTCTTAGTCTATTGAGGCTACAGTCTATAGAGCTCATAATCACAAATGATTGTCATGCCAAGTAAACCCAAGTCAAATGACCTACAGGAAGATAGTCATCTAATATGGATGATGATGATATTTTAATTTTTTGATGACCCATATGATATTTGATCAATGATCAATGATGGCTGATTGTTGACACTTGACATTACTATTTTTTAACTTTATAGTTTAATATATATCATGACATTCGAGTTTGACTAATATTTGACTATTAATATGGTGGTGTATTTTGCTATGTTATTTGGCTATAAGTATAGTGGTGTATTTTGAACTTAATTACTGCTGCAAATATGTATTTATTTATGATTTTTATTTGTTTTCATATGGATAAACCCAAAATGAACCCAATCCCCTAAAAAGTTTTTCCCGAACCCGAGCCCAAACCTTGATAGCAAACATCCCCTACTTACCATCCAACAGTAGGAACGTGTGCCAAAGATGGATCATTTACAATTTATAGTTAGGTTTCATAAGCTGCCAATGTTGTATCCCTCAAATAATGAATGGACCACAAATGATTCTGGTTATGTAGGTAGTTTAGGTTACCTTGGTCTCAGATTAGGTTTGTTGAAACTTATGATTTTATATTTTACTCCATTTGCATGACACATTCAGGAGCTTTTCAACGTGCCACATTCCCATATGCACTTGTACATATGAGACAGCATGTGTAATGTCAAAGAAGTTAGATAGGCCCTTTTTCAATTCTGCTGAAGACGGTTGGAAATTAGTAGCATGCTACAACTAGATCAACTGACCCACTAGCTTCGTAGGTTTATACTACTGTTTTAATAGTTTGGTTACATGGACTTAAAGGGCCTGATTACATTCATATTCAATGAGTTGAGTCCATAGCCAACATAAAGATATTCTATAAAATGGTTGTCTTCAGCAAAGGGATTTCTAGGTTTCGGCTTTTATTTCTTATGTATTTTAAATTCACAATATATCCTAGCTTCATTAGTATGTTTCCAGTGGGCATCATTACTTCATCATCTTAGGGCATGTATAGGAGCTCTTAAGAATCTCACATTTCTTTTTGCACTCACAATGTACATACAAGTCATAAGCATAACATCAGAGGAGGCGGATATGCTCTCTTGTTGGCTTTTCTGAGGCCTATGAGAAGTTAGTAACTTAGATCAGCTGAAAGCCTGAACCAATAGCTTCTTTTGTAGCTCTCTGCCAATTCCTCTTTATTAGGTCACATAACCTGCCATTTCCTCTTTAGTGGCCCACAAAACCTGCAAATTCGTTAATCGGGCATTCCAATCCCTGCATAGAAATTCCATTGCTGAAGCACAACCTGTTAGTCCATACTTAATAGGATGGATACAACATGTATATACAAACTTACGGTATTCATACTTAATAGGATGGATACACGACCTGTGCCATAGGACAAAAGCACAGGGTTTGTCTACAGCATAGGATTTACATAGTTCCAGTGTAGGCTTCGTAGATACTTTAATTTCATACATAGTTACAGTGTACGGTTCATAGATACTATAATTTCACAATTTACCGTAGTAGCATTAGTATGTTTCTTGTGGCCACTTTTATTTCATAATTTTATAACATGTGTAGGAGTTTTAGAAGTGCTATGCATGTTTATATTGCACAATATTAGCATACATAAAGTGAATAAAATCTCAGAGAGGAATATACTCGTTGGATTGGTTCTGTTGGTGTGTATCTGAAGCCATTGATGAATATATAAAATGATTGTTTAACTTCTTTTGTGAATTTTGGGCATTGCCTCTTCAGTCGATCAGTCAATCACATAACCTGTGGACTCACTGTTCTAGTAAATCTGTAAATGTGTTGTTACTTCCAGGCTGAACTTTATGTACATATCATATTCATTTTGAATCAGTTGGTTTCATAACCTTCTTCAGAACTTAGGGTTTGTCTTGAGCTTTTCTAAGGACTATGTTACTGGGTATACCCAGAATGTTTCCTGCACCCATACCAGGTGCGTCCAGGTACAGGTTTGCTTGGAGGTATGCCTGGATGCGCCCAGGGTGCATACCCAGGGATATCTATAGGTATCCAAAGGCGCTGACCACCAAAAAGTAACAAAAAAAAGACATTTTAAAACTTTTTTTTGGCATACAAAAACCCTAAAACGCACCTAAAAGCATCATTTTGCCCTATACAAAGACTATTTTGCTCTCTTCATTCTCTCCTTTCTCATTTTGGCATTTTGAAGGACAGGTGATATATATTATTATTATATGACATGACTAATATTGAAATTCTGAACTATCAATTGGCATTTAATATTTATCTTTATCAATACCATTTTGGCATTTGAAATTGATCAATGATGAAGTATTATGCTATCAAATAATTTTTGTTTTATAAATCTGTATATTTTTTTTTTGTTTGACTTTATTTATATTATATATATATAAACACCGTATCCAAACGTACCGTACTGGCATACCTGTATTCTGTACACTTGTTCCCATACCCATACTGGCAAATTAGTCTAAGGATAATTCATTCTGCAAAAGAAGAAAAGGAATAACATAAAACTACCATCCTTGCACTTTTACTCACTTTTAAACTTTGGGTTCTCAATTGTTTTTTGGTCGTTACCATTATGATGCGGTTTATATAGTATATCATGTCAGTGGAATTTTGGACCATGTAAAGACCCTCTCTTTCTATATATATCCATTTAATGAGTTATTATCTAAACTTCATTCGTGTTAAATTAAATTTTTGTTAAATATGATTTTGGTAGTGTATACTTGCATTGGTGTCTACTTGCCAGCTGCTCTAATCTATCTTGTATGCGATGTTCAGGAAAGACTAGTCACTAAAGCTGCTGGGAAGGGATTCAATCCAGGATTGATTGTTCTTTTGGTTGTGGTTGGAGTGTTACTTGTTTTCTTGGTGGGTAATTACGTACTCTATTTGTATGCACAAAAAACATTACCACCAAAGAAGAAGAAGCCAGTTTCTAAGAAGAAGATGAAAAGAGAGAGACTCAAACAAGGTGTATCTGCCCCAGGAGAGTAGCTTTGTTTATTCAACTCTTCTGTATGAGTTTCTTGTCCCAGATTCTTAGTTGTAGCTTCACAATGAGCTAAAGAGTCGGCACTAGGTTTACACTGAGCTACTAGTTATTTCAACTTATCTAAATTGAGTAATTGTCTTGTTCTCTTGGCAAGATTTTCATTTGGCAGAGTATTTTAATATGTTGTGGTGTTGTATCAAATTCCTTGTTAACCTAGTGTTTAAATGGAGAAAAAGGAATTCTTGAAACTGCACATTCTAGGATTCTTTGATTTACTGCTTTTATATAAGTCAATATGGGATTTTCACGCATATTACTTCACTTTTCTTTTCGTAATCTACATTTTCTGAATCCCATAGAATAGCGCTAGGTTTTCAGCCGTACTATTGAATCATATGTGAACCATGAGATGATTTTCAAAGAAGACACTTAAGATGCTACTCTTCTTTTTGATCAGGAGCCTCATCATCTAGGGCATATGTGTAATGTATTTCTAGCCCATGAGTCAATGCGAAGCATTGGATCTAATAAAAACTTAAGTTTTTAGTTTTTATTCTGGAGTATTGTCTGTTGCTATGATAAATTGAGCTTGAAAAGATAATAATTGTATGGATTGATCTGAGTTACTGTTTTAGAATTTTAATTATTTTTGAGTACCAAGTAAGACAAGTAATTCTATAATTAGGTAAACTAAATACTGTAGTTCAGAATTTCTAGTTTGTAGTTGAATATGAACTTTTATATTAAGCAGAAAGTGGGAAGGAATTTTTGTTCATTTTTGGTCATATCTGAAATTGGGAAAGTTTGCAGCAAGGAGTGTTCATTGTAATGCATTGAACTGCTTTTTCTTTCTTTTGCTTGATTGAATCAAATATTAAATTTATGTTTCGGTTGAAATGGTTTATTGTGAAAGTTTTGAGTGAAAGATATCGATTTATGTGAAATGGTATGGAACCGTTTTAAATCCAAATGTTTTCTAGATGTTGGTATCTGCCATAGAGCCTAAGTTTGCTGTCTTAAAGACAAAATATTTGAATTTCTAGCTCTTAACAAGTTTATTATCAGAGGTTGATGATAGATGGATGTTGCTTTGGCTTGGTGTAAGATGGCTCCATGATGGGGGTTTGATGGTGTGCTCTTTGTTTGATGCCTTTGAAATAAAAATCACTTTGTAATGCTTCTGTTTCGTTTGCTTGATTGTATTCATAATGTCTGTTGCTTCCATTCCCTAAAATACGTAACTCACTGTATAGCGAGATGCAACAACGTAGGTATTATAGTGTTCATAAATTTTATGTGCAGGGCCATGTTTTATTCAGATTTCTTTGCATTCTTATATAAGTGTTTAATAGTCTATCAATCAAAAAAAGAACCTGGGTTGTCGGCTGATTTTACCCATTAGTATAACTGATAATAACCATTGTTGTGTGGGATCCTTCTATATCTGTGACCACGGACAACAGTATCAAAATGCCTTTGAAATAAAAATTACTTTGAAATGCTTTTGTTTCGTTTGCTTGATTGTATTCATAATGTCTGTTGCTTCCATTACCTAAAATACGAAACTCATTGTATAGAGAGATGCAACAACGTAGGTATTATAGTGTTCATAAATTTTATGTGCAGGGTCATGTTTTATTCAAATTTCATTTGCATTCTTATATAAGTGTTTAATAGTCTATCAAACAAAAAAAGAACCTAGGTTGTCGGCTAATTTTACTTAGTATCACTGATAATAACCATTGTTGTATGGGATCCTTCTATAATTGTGATCACGGACAACAGTATCAAAATTATTGCCTGGAATTCAGGAGTTCAGCCACACTAAACTGAATCTGGCAGTAACAGAATTATGTCTTTGTTTTAATTTTTTCTGAAATTTTAGATAATATAATGTAGACCTGACCATCTATTTGTGAGATAGGAAAGAGAGCATTTTTAATGTCTACGATGAATTGTGCTTATGCTTATACCCTACTGAATTCCTGTTCTCTGTAGAATTCGCTCTTATGTCTCGGACAATTTATGGAATATCTCTCACAATGCATTGGTCATACTGCAGAAAAATAGATTATGATTTGGTGATAAATTATGCTGACATATGATCTCTTAGCAAAATATTATTCTGAACACTTATTGAGTGAAAGCAGGGATGTGATAAAAAGCCCCACTCTAGAAAATTTTGACCAAGATAAAGAGTACTTAAATAGCAGTAAGCTTTAATTATTTAGAAACAAAAATTTGTTGGAAATATGGTATAGCAATTTTTTTCTTAATTTAAAAGTACGATTACGATTCTGGGTTTGTGGCTTCAACGGATGATGTATGAACAAATCCTCTTTCATTGTTTATATCAACATCAGATCCAAACACTACTGAATATTCATTTGAATCTGAATTTTAATCTCATAAAATTATTTTCACTGTAGATATTGTCTGCTTTTTATGCTGTCGACCAACAATGAACTCAATGTACTTTGGGCAGAAGATTCAGTTGTGATTACTGTATTTTGATCTGGTACAATAATATTTTACTGCTCAGCACAATGGCATTTT
Source organism: Cryptomeria japonica (assembly GCF_030272615.1). Classification (NCBI taxonomy): domain Eukaryota; kingdom Viridiplantae; phylum Streptophyta; class Pinopsida; order Cupressales; family Cupressaceae; genus Cryptomeria; species Cryptomeria japonica. Next base: position 201,275,050 of record NC_081411.1, on the reverse strand, counting down.
AAAATACTTAGGCAGAACAATATTTTTTTGAGCTCTGCACAAATCTCTACCCAGTGATTACATTTTATGTTTATTTACAATTGAACACTTGTCTTAGTGCAAATTGTTTCATGTTCCAACTAGCTACAAATTTGCTGCTCTGGTTTATTCACTTCCCATTTTTTTATTATCATGATGCCACATTTTATTTCCGGGTTTTAATGCTCTTTACATTGTTTAAGGTGGTCTACGTTTATAAATGATTAAATATATGATTTTTCTTTTTGGAGGTTTTCTTAATCCTACAAAATATTTGGTGCAGAGTTTCTTGAGATATGTCCATCTAGAGTTTGGGAGTGAAAGGACACAACAAAACCTTTTATGTATGCTAAATACATACCCTCTGCAATTATTTAGATGCAAAAACAAGCACAACAATAAACACCTAGATTAATAGAAAAATAATAAATAAATTTATTAAAAACAATGTATCTAAGTAAGGGTGTTAACTAAAGTTAGTGGAACTAAAAAAAAGTTGAAATTAAAATGTAATATTAACAAATATTAAAATTAGTGAAAATGTCAATCTCAAACAATGTAAGCTTATTGATTTCGAAGTTGAAGAACTTAAAAGCAGATGTCATTCTCCACTAAATCACAATACTTAACAAATAAGGACCATATGAAGAAGCTCATAGAATTCAAGTTGGACTACGAGTGTGCACTCCAACACGAGTGGATGATTATAAATTGAGCATTGCAATCAATTAAAGGCGGTTAAAGCTTAAATTAAAGTAAGATGAAAGGCTTTATGAGTGATCTTTAGGTTTAATATATTTGGCTTAATATAATCTCTCATAACAATAACATAATTTTCTTTGTCATTTGTAATTTTGTACCTTCTGCAAGAGGCTGCACCTTGAAAGTAATCTCCCTTTCATTGACTAGCCCAATGCAAATATACCTTTTGCAGGAGGCAAGAGAATGTAGTCATTTCTCAAAAATGCAAAGATTACAATCTCCTTGTAACTTTAATGCCAAAGTGAGGAAGGCCTAATGGAAGAGCCTACATCATAATTCAATTTATAACTTATTATGGAAACAAAAATGTATGTATGCATGTATGTAATTGTTAAAAAATAATTCTATGGGGCTGCATCTTAATATTAGTCACAAAAACAATATTACATTTGTTAATAAGGATCATATATTTGCCTATCAAAATGTCTTAGATCACACTACACTATTACTATCTATTAGCATACTTATTTTTAGAGGAATATAGGTAAAGTACACCAAAAATATCATATTTGTTCATTATTTCACGTACAAAATTATTATATTATTATATTTCTATTAAACTATTGACTAAAACAAAAACCTTATTAAGACTACATCATCATCATCATCATCATCATTTTATATCTTTAGACAATTGATTGAGATAATTATGAAGTTAACTAATTGCATGATGAAGACGAATAAAATTGATTGATCAATTAAACTCGTGGGAGTGGAGTGGTGGAAGTGAACATAAAATAATAAAAATAATAATAATTTTTTTTTCATGCATTTTTTTTTTTCATGCATTTAAGTGTCACAAATCTATCAAATTAAATGCTTCTATTTTTTATTGACAAATGTTTTTGCATCCATATGTAAGTATAATACGCCTTCGACGTAATTATCGAAGTCCCTCTAACCACACTATACACCCTAGAACCATTATAACATACAAACCCAAAATTTGGGTTGCCTCGAATCTGCAAACACTTCTATACTAAGCGTTATAATCATATGTTATGAAAAAAAAAAAAAACCAGGAAGAGCCCACGCCCGACCACACCACCACCGTCGCCCTTGCTTTCATTAGATATTTTGTGCCACATGCACTATGAACAACTAATTCCTCCTCTGATAGTTGATTCACCCCAATGGTGGAAGCCATGTCCTTGTCACCCATTGCAACCTGCCCCTCATTCTCAGCATTTGTGACCAACCCCTCTAACACCAAATACCTTTGCAGCCACCCAACACAACCTTCCTTTGATAGGTCCAACATTTTCTTGAGGAGTATAGTATTCCTCGCCACCACCTCATGCCAATGAGACACCCCCATATCATCCTCTAATACAAGGATGGAAGATTTTGCTACTTCCTTGCCTTGTTAGGGAATGACGTAATAATCCTTAAGAAGGGGCATCATTCTCTTGTTGTCCACGTTCTCCAAAATGTCCTTTAGTTCTCCTAAATAGCATTTTTTGATCAATTTCCTACATAAAGCACTCACCATTTCCTTGTCCTCTCTAGAATCTAATAGTACTGCAGCAAACATGGTAGATATATTTGTATTCACTCTATACTGGTGCTTGGTTTTTAGAAATTCATGCAAAATTCTTTGTACCACATGAATAACCATCTTGTGGCCAGAACTAAATACTTGCTTCAATCTCTTCTTCGAAATGTCCTTGAGAAAGGACAATTGCCTCTTTCTACAACAAAGCCTAACAGGCGTATCCATTTTCACCAGCCGAAGTCTTAAATCTCAATTAGGAAGAAAGAAATGCCATAGCCTTGATAATCTTCCCACACCACCTTGTATGATCATGCAACTCACTTTTCAGTGCTTTCATCTCATAAAATTGTGTACTATCCCCTAGTGGAAAATGCTAAGACAACTGATTCACATGAGCAATACCCAACATATTCGTCCTTGTTGTGTTGGCCAATGCAATGCCCAACACATCAACAACCTCTGCACCACCATGCTACCATTTGATCTTCGTTGGATTCAACCACCTCCCACAATTGATGCCATACTCATTTCACTTCACCACTCAATGTCCAATGGAATGATGTACACCTGACACCATACGTGGAAAAACAATCGTCTAATGTCCCACTCATCTGCACCACTCGAAACGACCCCTACCACTTAATACCTTACACATAATATTTCTTCTTTAATATTAAGGGTAAAATGACGACTTAAATTTTTTATGATAATGTTATATGTAAGGAGTAAGGTGGCTGGTTTTTTCCCTTTAAGGGTTTTCCTAGGGTATATCTGGTGGCTTGTCTATATGATCTTTTTTAAGCTTGTATGCATCTTTTCTCTCACAGGTATGTACGAAATATATTTAGAAGTAATTGGGCATTGCTATATTATTTCATAACAAGTGGTATTAGTGCTTTTATGGTTAGAATTTGAGTTATATCTCTAGCTTGAGTGGATCAAATGCAAAGTTGAAGCCATGATTATGCAAGGAAGATTTGATGGATTACAAGGTATGGGACACATTTACAAGTTGTTTTATGGTAGATTTAAAGGTTTTGGCTTGTTGTTATAATGGGTTGATTGCATAAATGACTTTTGAGAAATGTTGGGTCAAAAGGGTTTCTTGGATGTACTTTCATGTGAGTTTTTTGTGGGGGAAGTTTTGCAAATAACCCCCTAGGACAAAATAGACCTCATTATTCGATATAGGATGGTTGAGAAATAAAAAATTATATAAAATTCTACCTATTTTCGAAAATTGAAAAAAAGCGTGTCATAACACTAAATTTCACTCATTATTTCAAACATTTTAAAGTTGAATTAGAATGATTGGGAATAAATTTCTTTACAAATATTAAAACAATTTGTTTTCTTTATAAAAAGCTACATTTCAAACTAAATGCCAAAGTATTTATTATAACTATTATATTTAAAAACCAAATGTTTTCTTTAGACATATAAAAAATAGAAAAAAAACAAAAAAATTAAAACACACACACACACATGTATGTATATGTATATGCACGCGCACACACACATACACACATACACACATATACATATACATATACATATACATATACATATACATATACATATACATATGTGACACACACACACATCAGGAAAACCCAAATAATTAACTAGTTTTGACATAAATCAATGAAATCAATGCAAATTGACTGATTAAACTAATGAAAACTCCCTATTTGCATCATGGCTTCCATTGTCCTTCTCTCTGCATAATGCTGGCTCTCAGATGTTGTGTTTGGTAACTTGCAAAATTACACAAAGATTCAAAGTTCATGATTAAAAAATTGAGGAGAAATGGGTTCAATTTATAGATTTTGGAGGATGAGAATGGACGGTTGAAATTCATTTTGAAACATAATTGATCAACGGTGGAGATTGCTTGAGACAAAACTGATTGAGAGTTTAACTCCTTTGATTGATGAGTCATCTGGATTGATTGATAAGATGACTAATTTGACTGGTCTGTTAACTAAATTGATTACTCTGTTCCAAAAAGAAGATTGAGAGTTGAAAAAGGTGATCGAGGAGTTAACTGAGTTAACTGGGGATATGACTGGATAGATTGCTCAGTTGACAGAATTGATTGCCCAGTCAGACTGAAAGTTAGTGGGAGTTAGAATATCAACATGTGAGGTAGGATTTCGAGATAAAATTCACATTTCACTTTTATTTCAATTTGAATTTGGATTTTCAAAAAGTGAAATGTACATGTAATTAATTAAAATTTGGAGAAATTTGAAATTTTGAATTTGAATATTTGAATTTTGAAGAATAAGTTAGTTAATTAAATAATTAAAAAAATTATTTAATTATTTGAAATTGAATTAAGATTATTTAATAAAAGGATAAAATCACAACTAATTAAATAATAAATATTTAATTAATAATTAAGAAGAGGTTAAATGATTAACTGATTAGAATAGAATTTAAATAATTAGTAAAATGAATAGTGATGATTAAATTAATTTAGAAGAATAAGAATTGGTTTAATTAAATAATTATTTAATTAATAAGATGAATAATTAGTGCATGATTGATGAGACATTTTTAGGTGTCTACATTTTCTCCTCTTCGAGACAATGTTGGAACAACGTTGTTTCAAAGAAAATGAAAAAAATTACATGCCCTAATGTGCCCCAACAATGCTTAGGGTGTAAATATGCCCCCTCGGAAATTTATGGAATTGAGACCAATTTAATGACACCATGCTAGTGAGTAATAGTTTCTAGTTTCATGCGATTTCGAGTTCGTTTGACTGACCTACAAGTGCATTGAAGTTCAGGGGGACCACGACTATTGGAGAGAGAAAAACCCTAATTTTGAGCTATAAATAGAATTTTCACCTCTTCATTTGCTCTTTTGCTTTCATTTGAATTCATTAAGTTTATTGTGATTTTAGATCTTTCTTGCAAGTATTTGAGCACGATGGCTGGCCATAGAGCACGATTGCACCTATCTAAGCGGGTTTGATCACACCAAGGACTACTTGGCATCAGAGGCATGGTAAGTTTGGAAAATTTTTGCCCATTTTTTGCCCGTTTTGTCCAATTTTATAAAAAATTTAGAGCACAACTTTTTTAACTATTTCGCAATCGTAGTTCGACTTTTGTGCATTCATTTTAAATTTGTCGCATTAGTATTAAATGTTGCACAAGCATATATCTATTTCACATTGATATTAATTGTCTCACATAAGACTGGTAATTGCGCATCAATGTTTATTGTATCACATAAGTGCTAATTGTGTTGCATGCATTATAAATGTCTCATAAAAGTAGTAAATGTGTTGCATTCATTATATTCATATCGTATGCATTATTATAAATTGAGTCATGCGAACATGACATCTGACATATTGATCACTTTTCTTTGTAGGAGATACTTGGTGTACTTGGTTTTAGGCAAACAAGACTAGTGGACTTGATCTTCGAGGTTAGTTACTCCTTGAGGATTTTGTGTTGATCCGACACCTTGGACTATATCATGCTCCACATTTGCCTGAGGTAACGAATAACATGGCCTTGATCACTGCTTTGGTAGAGCAATGGCACTCTAAGATGTGCTCATTTCATCTTACCACTGGTGAGGCATCCATTACACTAGAGTATGTCTGGCGTATTCTTCACATATTGATCCATGGCGAGAGGGTAGTCTACGATCACAGTGCAGGTGTTGCAACCCTATGCCATCTCTTTGAGTGTGAGGTACATGATCTTCGTATGAGTGGTTGATATGAGATAGCATGGGGACAGTTGGAGGAAGACTATGATGATTTAACAGTTGTATTGTGCAGGCTTATAGGAGGTCTTTTGATCCCGGATGGGATATGTCATGGATTCCTGGTTGGATGGGGTAGGGTCATATATGGTATGATCATTGAGAGACGTGTATATGCATGGGGTCCATGTCTTCTCGCCATGCTATATTATTAGATGCATGGGATAATATACTTGACATACAAATCCATCAGCTATGGTATGACTTTGCTCTACGTGTGGGCTTGGGAGCACATTGCAGTTTTCAAGCTAGTAGTTTATGTTCAACTTTAGGCCAAAGAGCCCTATGCTTACAGGTGGGTAAGTGCACCAAGTTGTGGTACCAAAAAGGTGTCACTTCTTACTTTTTCATAAAAATGCATCATTGGCATGAAAAGGTCGTCCAAACCTAGGGGTTGGATGCCCAAGGAAAATCCAACCCAAAGGGTTGGTATTCTCCCAAGCAAACCATTTGGCGAGCGCCAAATATGGCACTCGCCAAATGCAAAATTTAAATTTTCACATTTAGTGCATGCCAAATTTGGTGCTCGCCAAATGTGAAAAGTCAATTTTTTGCATTTGGCGAGTGCCAAATTTGGCACACGCCAAATGTTCTGCATTGTCCAATGTGAAAGCTTTGTGAGTGTGTAGATTTTTCAATCTGGGCACAAGTTAAATCCACCCCCGAAGGAGAATACATACATGAAATATAATATTTAAGTATAGCTCTATAGGACTTATAATGTAGATTCTAGTTTTTAGAGGATCATATAAAATTTCAGACTTAGTCAAATTTTAATAATCGTCATGTCAAATTTCGGTAATCAACATGATCCCATTAGCATTCTTTAGCTATGTATCTCACTCTCTTTATCTTCCCCAAACTCTAGACCTATCTCTCTCCCTCTCTTGTCTCTCTCGCTTCTTTATCCTTGACTCTCTCCCTCTCTCTTCTCTCTCACTCCCTTATTGTTTCTCTCCCCTCCCACTCCCTTCTCTTGGTCACTACCTATCCCTTTTATCCTCTCTCTCCCCATATCTAGGGTTGTCCCTCCCTCACTATTCACCTCACTATCTCTCCCTCCCTATATTATTACCCACCTTTCTCTCCCCCTCTAGGTTTCTCACTTATCTAATTGTCCACCCTCTAGTTCTCTCCCTCCCTCTCCACCTTTCTCTCCCTTCTCCTTACCTCTCTCTCTCTCTCTCTCTCTCTCTCTCTCTCTCTCTCCAAACCTTTCTATCTCCTCATTCTCTAGGTCTCACAGTCCCTCCATGTCTACCTCTCTATCCATCTCCTCTTACTCATCTCTTTGTTCTTCTATCTCTTCTATTCTCCCTCCTCCCCTCTCTAGGTCTCCACCTTCCTTTCTTCCTCTCTCCCTCTCTATCTCCCTCTCCCACTCTCTCTTCTTCTCTCTTCCTCTCTTACTCTCTATCTTCATTGTCTAGGTCATTACCTCTCTATGTTTCTCCCTCCCTTCCTCTCCACCTATCTACATCTGCATATAGGTCTCGTTTGTTAGGGTTTCAAGCAGATCCGAAGCAAATATGAACTAACAATTATATGCAGATTTAAATATAAAAGATAAAGAAATAAAACAGGACACAGATAACACAAAGATTTAACATGGTTCACCCAAAATGGGTTACGTCCACCATACACAACCGTCCAATCTTTCTTATTATCCAGCAAAAAAAGTACATCAACATTACAATGCCTTAAGCATCCCAACTGCTTATAACATGCGTTTTTAGGGCAAAAACAAAGTCGTCCTTTTTAGGGTTTTATTACAATGTCGATTTTCATAAAAAAAAATACCCAAATTTTTTTTTCTCGGGGCCTCCCTCCCTCGAACCCTCGCTTTTCTCAGGGGCTGCCACCCCCGAACCCGTGCCCGGCCCCAAACCTCGACGAGGATATGTGCTGAGTGTACAGTACTTTGCTGATCAGTCGCCACATTTCAACAATCTCCCACTTGGAGACTGATCAGGCTCCACACCAAACAATCTCCCACTTGGAGACTGATACTACATGACACAACTGTACATGTAGCATCCACTAGATAAAACACTAGGATTCGATTGGTATAAATTCCACAATTATCAATCAAGAAGACCAACGGAAACTGATGAAGAAATCAGCTTCTCCTGTGGAACTGCCTTTGTGAACATATCGGCAGGATTCTCACTTGTGTGAATCTTCTCAAGCCGTAACTAACCCTCCTCCAAAACAATTCAGATGAAGTGGTACCTGAGCTGAATGTGCTTTGTCCTTGAATGAAAAGCAGAGTTCTTCGCAAGATGAATGACACTTTGGCTATCAGTATACAATGGGCGATCCTCCTGTGTTTGACCCAATTCCTCCAGAAAACATTATAACCAAATCATCTCCTTGCTGGCTTCTGTAGCAGCAACATACTCAGCTTCAGTGGTTGAAAGTGCAACAACCTTTTGTAGCCTAGAAATCCAACTAACTACAGTTCCCCCTATAGTAAAAACATACCCTGTAGTACTCCTCTGTGAATCAATATCACCCACTAGATCAGAGTCAACAAATCCACTCAGAGAAACATTAGATCCTTTGAAACATAATGCCTTCGTAGTAGTTCCTTTCAAATACCAAAGAATCCATTTCACAGCATTCCAATGTTCCATACCCAGATTACTCATAAACTTGCTCACAACTCCCACTGCATGTGCAATATTTGGCCTTGTGCATACCATTGCATACATCAGACTACCAACATCTGATGAATATGGGATGTTATATTTTTTATTAACCTCTTCCCGTGCCTTTGGGCACATCTCCTTAGTCAATTTGAAATGACTAGCCAAAGGTGTACTGACTGCTTTTGCATCCTGCATGTTAAATCTTTTCAACACCTTCTTTATATACTCACTTTGGGACAAATTCAAGGTTCTATTTTTCCTGTCCCGTGTAATCCTCATACTGAGAATTTGCTTAGCTGCACCCAAATCCTTCATAGCAAATGACCTGGCTAATTTTTGTTTAAGATCATTTATATGTTGCATGTTAGACCCAGCAACAAGCATGTCATCAACATAAAGCAACAGGATAATATAACTGCCATTATCAAATCTCTTAAAATATACACAATGATCAGAATGATATCTATGATAACCGTGTTTAGCCATGAAACTATCAAATTTTAAATACCATTGTCGGGGTGCTTGCTTTAGGCCATACAAACTTTTCTTCAACCTGCACACCAAGTTCTCCTTACCTTTGACCTCATATCCCTGTGGTTGCAACATGTAAATTTCCTCCTCCAAATCTCCATGGAGAAAAGATGTTTTGACATCTAATTGTTCAAGATGTAAATCATCTGCAGCCACAAGACTAAGTACAATTCTAATTGAAGTCATTTTTACAACTGGAGAAAATATTTCATCATAATCTATACCCTTTTTCTGTGCAAAACCTTTTACCACAAGTCTAGCCTTATATCTTTTCTGACCTCCTTCCTCCTCCTTCAGCCGATAAACCCATTTGTTAGGCAAGGCTCTTTTTTCTGCAGGTAAAGGGACTAAGTCCCAAGTCTTATTTTTCATCAAGGAGTCCATCTCCTCTTTCATGCCTAGCTCCCACTGTTGTTTGGCATCCACTTGCATTGCTTCTTCATATTCTTCTGGTTCACCAGAATCAGTTAATAATATAGAATACAAAGAAGGAGAAAATCTTTTAGGGGGTCTACTTGACCTTGTAGAACGTCTAGCACTTACAGGAGTTTGTGGGACAATCTGTTGTTGCTGAGCATCAGGTACCTATGGCATTTCATTTTCAGGAATCTCATCCAATACCACATATTCTTGTTTGTCCTGTTCATGCTTCTTTTCCTACATCTGTTCTTTATACATAACCTTCTCGTTGAATATAATATCTCTACTTCTAATTATTTTCTTATTTTCAAAATCCCATAACCGATAGCCATATTCATCTATCCCATATCCAATGAAGGTACATTTCTGAGATTTAGCATCAAGCTTGGTTCTGTTTTCTTTATCAACATGGACAAAAGCTTCGCAACCAAAAGTTTTTAGAAAAGAATAATTTACCTTTTTACCAGTCCATGCCTCCTCTGGAATACCACCATCCAAAGGGGTTGAAGGTCCTCTATTTATCAAATAGACAGTAGTATGTACAACATCTACCCAAAAATGTAAGGGCAATCCAACATGCAATCTCATGCTCCTCGCGCGTTCCATGATAGTCCTATTCATTCTCTCTGACACACCATTTTCCTGTGGAGTTCCTGGAACTGTCTTCTGCTTTCGAATCCCATTTAAGGAGCAGTAATCTTCAAATGCTTTACTGCAATACTCACCTCCATTATCTGATCTGAGACACTTCAACTTTTTTCCTATCTCGTTCTCAACCAAAGCTTTCCATTTCTTAAAAGTTTCAAACACATCTGATTTTTGTTTTAGGAAATATACCCATGTTTTTCTGGTTGAGTCATCAATAAAAATAACATAATAACAAGAGCCACCAAGAGATGATACCTAAGCTAGTCCCCATACATTTGAATGTACAAGCTCTAACTTCTCACTCTTCTTCTCTTTCCCAACCTTGAGAAATCTGACTCTTTTCTGTTTACCATAAACACAGTTTTCACAGAACACTAAATCAATCTTCTTTAGTCATGGCAATAGATTTTTGGAGTGAAGGGTTTTCATCCCTTTCTCACTCATGTGCCCAAGCCTATGGTGCCACATTATCGAATTTGTTCTTGCAACATTTATTATTGTTGTCCCTGCAGTAACTTTATCTGTAGCAGCTAGGGTAGAGTAAGTGTTACCTGTACACAGATATAATGTGCCTACCTTCGCACCTTTAGCTATTACTTATGATCCTTTAGCGACCTTCCACATACTGTCTGAGAGGGTAACTATGCAACCTTCACTACCTAGTTGCCCTGCAGAAATTAAATTTCTTCTTAAGTTAGGAACATGTCTTACCTCCTGTAGAAACCAGTCATTTCCATTCTGCAACTTGATCTTTATCTTTCCTTTTCCAACAATTTGACAGGGCTCATCATCACCCAAATATACCTGTCCAAAATCACCTTGAACATAATCTAGAAAATATTTTCTATGGGGTGTAGCATGAAATGAAGCCCCAGAATCTATTACCCAGGAATCATTAACATTGTCCAAACATAAGATTAAAGCATCTTGTAAAGTATTACTTGAAATATTAGCTTCCTTACTGTTATTTTCATTTTTGTCTCCTTCTTTGTTTTTCCGAGACCAACAGTCTTTCTTTAGATGACCAGGCTTTCCGCAGTACCAGCAATCTTTCTTTCCTCTAGATTGAGAGCGTCCTTTCTTTGACTTCCCTCATGACTTCTCATTCCCAGGGCCTTTTCCTCTTTCCTTTGATCTTCCTCTGTTCTCCACATTCAAAACACTACCCGATGATGTTGGAGTCTCACCTATGCTTTTCCTTCGCATTTCCTTGCTTAGGATAACACCAACAATATCATCAAATACCAAAGTATTTTTACCAGAGATAGAGTTACTTACAGCCATAACCAAGCTATTCCAGCTTTCTGGCAAAGAACATAAAATCAAGAGAGCCCTAACCTCTTCTGCAAAAGTAATTTTTACCGAAGACAATTGATTGGTAATTGTATTAAATTCATTTAAGTTCTCCGCTATAGATCCTCCCTCACTCATTTTCAAATTATACAGATGCTTCATAAGAAATACCTTATTTGAAGCCGAGGGTTTCTCATACAACTTAGCCAATGTCGCCATCAAATCTATAGTCGTTTTTGCTTCTGTTATATTGAATGCTACAGACGGTGCAAGACACAATCGAATGGATCCTAGTGTCTTTCTATCTAAAATGTCCCACTCTTCATTTGACATTGTGGTTGCTTTCTTTTCCAATCCTTCCAATGGCCGCCACAAATCCTTTTGATACAGGTAATCCTCCATCTGCATTTTCCATAACTGATAATTCTAGCTGTTAAACTTTTTGACCTTGAATTTGGAATCCTCCATTGCTCCCTCTCAAATCTGAAAGTCTTGCCAATTTATAGAAAACCTCGTTTTGATACCAATTGTTAGGGTTCAAGTAGATCTGAAGCAAATATGAACTAACAATTATATGCAGATTTAAATACAAAAGATAAAGAAATAAAATAGGACACAGATAACACAAAGATTTAACGTGGTTCACCCAAAATGGGTTACGTCCACCATACACAGCCGTCCAATCTTTCTTATTATCCAGCAAAAAAAGTACATCAACATTACAATGCCTTAAGCATCCCAGCCGCTTATAACATGCGTTTTTAGGGCAAAAACAAAGTCGTCCTTTTTAGGGTTTTATTACAATGTCGGTTTTCATAAAAAAAAATACCCAAATTTTTTTTCAGGGGCTCCCGCCCCCGAACCCCGGCGAGGATACGTGCTGAGTGTACAGTAATTTGCTGATCAGTCGCCACACTTCAACATCATTACCCACCTCTCTTTATCCCCATCTATCTATCTCACTCCTCTCTAGCCATCTAGGTCTCTCACCTATATATATATGCCCCCTCTATAGTTCTCTATGTCCCTCTCTACCTCTCTCTCCCTCCTCCTTAACCCTATCCCTTTATGAACGCCCTCCTTTTCTCTTCCTCCCCTAACCTCTTTATCTCCTCCTTCCATAGGCCTCTCACTCCCTCCATGTCTACCTCTCCATCCATCCCCTCTTACTCCTCTCTTTGTTATTCTATCTCTTCTCTTCTCCCTCCCTCCCTTCTCTAGGTCTCTCCCTTCATTTCTTCCCCTCTCCCTCTCTACCTCCCCATCCATATATACCCCCATATATATCTCACTCCCCCACTTTTTTATTCTATCTTCCTCTTTTATTCTCTCTCTCTACATTCTAGGTCATCAACTCTCTCTCACCTCTCTAGGTTTACCACATCCTTCTTCTCCACCTATCTACCTCTACATCATGTCTCATTACTCACCTCTCTCTCCCCCCTCTATCTATCTCATTCCTCTCTCTTTTCATCTAGGTCTCTCATCTCTCTTTACCAATATAGTTCTCTCACCTATCTATTTGTCCCCTCTCTAGTTCTCTCCTTCTCTCTTCCCCTATATCTCCCTCCCCCTTTAACCCTATTTATTTTTAAACTCTCTCCTCCTCTTCTCGCTTTCCCCCCACCTCTGCATCATCTCCTTCCCTAGGTCTTGTAGTCCCTCCATGTCTACCTCTCTCTCAATCCCCTCATACTCTTCTCTCTTTTTATTCTTTCATCTCTCCTCTTATCCCTCCCTCCCATTTATAGGCATCTCCATTATTTTCTTCCCCTCTCCCTCTCTATCTCCCTCTCCCTCCTTATCCCCATCTCTCTCTCCCTTCCCTACTAATTCTTATTCTCTCTTTACCATCTACATCATTAGCTTTCCATCACACCCTCCCTAACCCTCTCTAGGTTTCTCCCTCATTCCCTCTCCACCTCTCTACATCTCCATCCATATCTCATTACCAACCTCTCTCTATCCCCCTCCATCTATCTCAGTTCTCTCTCTCTCTCTCTCTCTCTCTCTCTCTCTCGCCTCTCTCCCCCTCTAGGTATCTTATATCTCTGTATAACCCATTTGGGTATGTGCAGGAGCATGGTGGGCCATATGACCCCTTAGGAAACCATAACTATCTATCTTAGGAAACCATAAAACATATAGTGTTGTTACAAGTCATATGGTGTCCTAAGGGGTCATATGGTGTCACTACGGGTCATATGGTGTCCTAAGGGGTCATATGGTGTTCTATGGCCCCTTAGGATACCATATGATCTCTTAGAACAACATATGAGCCCTAATGACACCATATGGTGTCCTAAGGGGTCATTTGGTGTTTTATGACCCCTAAGGACATCATATGACCCATTAGGACACCATATGACCCCTAACAACACCATATAGTGTCCTAAGGGGTCATATGGTATTCTATGATCCCTTATGACACCATATGCCCCATAACGAAACCATATGGTGTCATTAGGGGTCATATGGTGCCATTAGGGGTCATATGATGTCCTAAGGGGTCATATGTGTTGAAATGTGGCGACTGATTAGCAAAGTACTGTACACTCAGCACGTATCCTTGCTGGGGGTTTGGGGGTGGGAGCCCCCAAGAATTTTTTTTTTTTTGGTATTTTTTGTTGTTGTTGATGAAAACTAACATTGTAATAAAACCCTAAAAAGGCCGACTTTATTTTTGCCCTAAAAATGCATGTTATAAGCGGCTGGGATGCTTAAGGCATTGTAAGGTTGATGTACTATTTTTGCTGGATAATAAGAAAGATTGGACAACTGTGTATGGTGGACGTAACCCATTCTGGGTGAACCATGTTAAATCTCTGTGTTATCTATGTCCTGTTTTATTTCTTTATCTTTTGTAGTTAAATCTACAAATTATTGTTAGTTCATATTTGCTTCGGATTTGCTTGAAACCCTAAAAATATGGTGCCCAAATGGTTCATAGAATACCATATGATCCTTAACGATACCATATGACCCTTTAGGACACCATATGACCCCTAAGGACACCATATTGTGTCTTGAGGGGTCATATGGTGTCACAAGTGGTCATGTCATGTACTAGGATGTTAAAAGGGGTCATATGGTGTCCCAGGGGGTCATAGAACACCATATGACCCCTCTGGACACCATATGACCCCTTTGGACACCATATGACCTCTTAAGACACCATATCATGTCGTTAGGGGTCATATGGTGTCCTAAGGGGTCATATGGTATTCTATGACCCATTAGGATGCCATATGACCCCTTATGATAGCATATGTCCCCTAACGATATGGTGTAGTTAGGGGACATATGGTATCCTAAGGGGTCATATGGTGTCATAAGAGAACATATGGTGTTATATGACCCCTTAGGACACTATATGACCCCTAAGACCACCATATGGTGTCTTGAGGGGTCATATGGTGTCGTTAGGGGTCATATGATGTTCTATGACCCCTTAGACACCATATGACCCCTAAAAACACCATATGGTGTCCTAAGGGGTCATATGGTGTCCTTAGGGGTAATATGGTGTTCTATGACCCCTTGAGACACCATATGAACCCTTGGGATATGTCATATGGTATCCTAAGGGGTCATATAGTGTCCTATGGGGTCATATGGTATTCTATGACCCCTTAGGACACCATATAACCCCTAACGTCACCATATGGTGTCCTAAGGGGTCATATAATTTCTTAAGGGGTCATATGGTGTCCTAAGAGGTCATATGGTATTCTATGATCCCTTAGGACACCATATGACCCCATACACCATATAATTCCTAACGCCACCATATAGTGTCCTAAGAGGTCATATGGTGTTCTATGACCCCTTGGGACACCATATGACCCCTAATGACAACATATGGTGTCCTAAGGGGTCATATGGTGTTTTATGACCCCTTGGGATTCCATATGAGCCCTCAAGACACCATATGATCCCATATGACACCATATGACCCCCCACGACTTCATATTGTGTCCTAAGGGGTCATATGGTGTCCTAAGGGGTCATAGCACACCATATGACTCCTTAGGACACCATATGACCCCTAACAATGTCAGATGACCCCTTAAGACAACACCATATGACCTCTTAGGACACCATATAGTGTTCTTAGAGGTCATATGGTGTCCTAAGGGGTCAGATAGTGTCCTAAGGGGTCATAGAACATCAAATAACCCCTTAGGACACCTTATGACCCTTAACGACACCATATGGTGTTGTTAGGGGTCATATGGTGTCCTAATGGGTCATAGAATACAATATGACCCCTTAGGACACCATATGCCCCTAACGACACCATATGACATGCGCTAAGGGGTCATAGAACACCATATGACCCCTAAGGACACCATATGACCCCTTAGGACACCATATGGTGTCGTTAGGGGTCATATGGTGTCCTAAGGGGTCATTTAACACCATATGACCCCTTAGGACACAATATGACCCTTAATGAAACCATATGACCTCTAACGACACCATATGACCCCTTAGGAAACCATATGGTAGTCTTAGGGGACATATGGTGTCCTAAGGGGTCATAGAATACCATATGACCCCTTATGACACCATATGACCCCTTAAGACACCATATGACCCCTAATAATACCATATGGTGTCGTTAGGGGTCATATGGTGTCCTTAGGGGTCATATGGTGTCCTTAGGGGTCATATGACATCCTAATGGGTCATAGAATACCATATGACTGCCTAGGACACCATATGACCCCTAATGACACCATATGACCCCTTAGGACACCATATGACCCCTAACAACACCATATGGTGTCCTAAAGGGTCATATGGTGTCTTGAGGGGTCATATAGTGTTCTATCACGCCCTAGGACACTATATGACCCATTTTAACATCCTAGTACATGACATGACCACTCATGACACCATATGACCCCTCAAGACACAATATAATGTTGTTAGGGGTCATATGGTGTCCTAAGGGGTCATATGGTGTTGTTAGGAATCATATGGTGTCATAAGGGTTCATATGATATTCTATTACCCATTAGGACACCATATGATCCCTTATGACACCATATGACCCCTAACAACACCATATGGTGTCATTAGGGGTCATATGGTGTCCTAAGGGGTCATATGGTGTCGTTAGGGGTCATATGGTGTTATATGACCCCGTAGGACACCATATGACCCCTAAAAACACCATATGGTGTCCCAAGGGGTCATCTGATATCGTTAGGGGTCATATAGTGTTCTATTGTTGGCATTTTGATGATGTTTTGATTGTCATTGATGGACACACACTTTATTGATGTATGATTTATGCTCAACCGATAATTGCTCCAACCAGTATTGTGTATTATTGAATGTATAGTCTTTAGACTATCGGTGTTTTGCAAAAAATGGTTTACCAGTCATAGATTGTATGAAGACCGCAAGTAGTACGAAGACCCCAAGTGGTACGAGGATCCCAAGTGGTTCAAGGAGCTCAAGCGGTACGAAGGAACCAAGCGGTAGTCAACTTTTGATCGGAACACTACGATCTACCAGTCTTCATTTTTGACAATCGGTAATCGATATATTGTATCAACCGGTATTACTCTATGATGAGTTACCAACCGGTATTATTGTAATGTGTGATGAGTTATCATCCACTGGAACTTTGGCGGTGTTTTTGTGCCATGTTACCAAATGTGTCTAGATACACTAAACCTAGGAACTTGTAGTCTAATTCTATTGGACCGACATGAAATCAGTTTCCTTTATAAGGACATCATGTCTAGGGTTTGCATGTATGAGATAGAGTGTGAGACATAGAAGAGAAAAGGTTATGTGCGATCATTGCAGAGAAGATTAGGACTGTGTGAAGAGATAGAGTGTGGAGATATTGAAGACTGAAGTAATGCTGAAATGCATTAACAATGAGTTGTCAAGGATCTAATTAAGCAGACTGTGCTATTGTCTAGATCATTCACTTGTTGATTACTAATATCTTCGACAAGTCTAAAACCCTTAACTGGGTAGGCCCAGCAAAGCCTTTGTAAATTCTCTAACAAGGCGGTTCACAACTGTGGATCTGAAATCTTTTAACAAGGTAGTCTTTAACAAGACTTATCTCCTAACAGAGATCTAGATTCCTAACAGGATGTGTTCTGGTGAAGAACATTGTATGACCTTAACCGGTCTGGTTACTATTATGCAGATAGTTACTTGTGAGTTTCTGCTCATCGTGGTTTTTCCCATTTGGGTTTCCATGTCAAATATCTTGTGTTATGGTGATTGTGCTTTTGTGGGTGAATGCTTTGTTTTCTATTTGGTTTGCATTTATCTTAATCAGTTTATTAGTGAATCTGTTGCACCGGTTATCTGCTAAACTATTTAAGAGATTAAGTACAATATTTTTTGGTATACTAATTCACCCCCCCTCTTAGTATTAATCATCTATGACCCCTTAGGACACCATATGGTGTCGTGAGGGGTAATATGGTTTTGTATGGGGTCATATGGTGTCCTAAGGGGACATAGAACACCAAATGACCCCTTAGGACACCATATAATGTTTTTAGGGGTCATATGGTGTCTTGAGGGCTCATATAGTGTCCCAAGGGGTCATAAAACACCATATGACCCCTTAGGACACCATATGTTGTCATTAGGGGTCATATGGTGTCTTAAGGGGTCATAGAACATCATATGACCCCTTACGACACCATATGTTGTTGTTAGGGATTATATGGTGTTGTGTGGGGTCATATGGTGTCCTGAGGGGTCATAGAACACCATATGACCCCTTAGGAAACCATATGACCCCTTAGGACACCATATGATGATGTTAGGGGTCATATGGTGTCTTAAGAGGTCATAGAACACCATATGACCCTATAGGACACCATCTGAACCCTTAGGACACCATTTGGTGTTGTTAGGGGTCATATGATGTCCTAAGGGGTTATAGAACACCATATGACCCCATGGGACACCATATAACCTCTAACGACACCATATCACCCCTTAGAACACCATATGGTGTCATTAGGGGTCATATGATGTCATGTGGTGTCCCAAGGGGTCATAGAACACCATATGACCCCTTACGACATCATATGACCCCTTATGACATCATATGACCCCTTAGGAAACCATATGACCCCTTTGGACACCATATGGTGTTGTTAGGGGTCATATGGTGTTCTAAGGGGTCATAAAACACCATATGAATCTCTCATATATCTTCCTTACTCTCTTATTGTTTCTCTCCATTCTCAAGGTCACCATCTCTCTCTATTCTTAAGGGATCATATGGTGTCATATGACCCCTTAGGACACCATATGGTGTCATTATGGGTCGTATGGTGTCCTAAGCAGTCATTAGGTGTCTTATGACCCCTTAGGACACGATATGACCCCTTAGGTATCGTTAGGGGTCATATTGTGTCCTAAGGGGTTATATGGTGTCCTATGAACCCTAGGACACCATATGACCCCTTAGGTGTTGTTAGGGATCATATTGTGTCCTAAGGGGTCATAGGGTGTCCTATGACCCCTTAGGACACCATATGATCCCATAGGACACCATATGGTGTCTTTATGGGTCATATGGTGTCCTAAGGAGTCATATGGTGTCAGATGAAGGACACCATATGGTGTCCTTTATGGGTCGTATGGTGTGCTAAGGGGTTATATGGTGTTGTATGACCCCTAAGGATACCATACTGTGTTGTTATGGGCTATATGGTGTTTTAAGGGGTCATATGATATCGTATGACCCCCTAAGGGGTCGTTAGAGGTCATATTGTGTCCTATGACCCTTTAGGACACCATATGACCCCTTAGGATACAATATGGTGTCGCTATGAGTCTTATGGTGTCCTAAGGGGTCATATGGTTTTTGATGACCCCTTAGGGCACCATATGATCCCTTAGGATACAATATGGTGTCGTTATGGGTCATATGGTGTCCTAAGGGGTAATATGGTGTAAGAAACCATATGAGCCCTCATATGGTGTTGTTATGGGTCGTATGGTGTCCTAAAGGGTAATATGGTGTCCTATTACCCCTTAGGACACCATATGGTGTCATTATGGGTCTTATGGTGTGCTAAGGGGTCATGTGGAATTATATGACCCATTAGGACACCATATGACCCCTTAGGACACCATATGGTGTCATTATAGGTCGTATAATGTGCTAAGGGGTCATATGGTGTCATATAACCCCCTAAGGGGTTGTTAGGGGTCATATTGTGTCCTAAGGAGTCATATTGTGTGCTATGCCCCTTAGGACACCATATGACCCCTTACGACACAATATGGTGTTGTTATGCATTTTATTGTGTCCCAAGGGGTCATATGGTGCCCTATGACCCCATAGGACACAATATTACCCCTTAGATGTCATTAGGGATCATATTGTGTAATAATGGGTCATATGGTATCCTATGACCCCTTAGGACACCATATGGTGTCGTTATGGGTTGTATGGTGTCCTAAGGGGTCATATGGTGTCCTATGATCCCTTAGGACACCATGTGACCCCTTAGGACACCATATAGTGTTGTTATGGGGTATATGGTGTCCTAAGGGGTCATATAGTGTTCTATGACCCCTTAGGACACCATATAACCCCTTACGTGTCGTTAGGGTTCATATTGTGTCCCAAGGGGTCATATGGTGTCCTATGACCCCTTAGGACACCATATGACCCCTTAGGTGTCGTTAGGGATCTTATTGTGTTCTAAAGGGTCATATGGTGTCCTATGACCCCTTAGGACACCATATGATCCCTTATCACACCATATAGTGTCAATATGGGTCATATGGTGTCCTCAGGGGTCATCTAGTGTCTTGTGACCCCTTAGGACACCATATTGGTGTTGTTATGGGTCGTATGGTGTCCTAAGGGGTCATCTGGTGTCCTATGATACCTTAGGACATGATATGGTATCGTTATGGGTTGTATGGTGTCCTAAGAGGTCACATGGTGTCCTATGACCCCTTAGGACACCATATGACCCCTTAGATGTCGTTAAGGGTCATATTATATCCTAAGGGGTCATATGGTGTCATATGACCCCTTAGGACACCATATGACCCCTTGGGTGTCATTAGGGGTCATATGGTGTCCTATGACCATTTAGGACACCATATGACCCATAAGGACATCATATGGTGTCGTTATGGGTTGTATTATGTCCTAAGGTGTCATATGGTGTGCCCTTAGGGCACCATATGACTCCTTAGGTGTTGTCAGGGATCATATTATGTCCTAAGGGGTCATATGGTGTCTTGTGACCCCTTAGGATAGCACTTGGTGTTGTTGTGGGTCATATGTTAAGGAGGGGGAGAGAGATAGAGAGGGAGAGAGAGAACTATAGAGGGGACATATAGATAGGTGAGAGACCTAGATTTCAAGAGAGGAGTGAGATAGATAGAGGGGGATAAAGAGAGGTGGGTAACAATACCTATATGCAAAGGTAGATAGGTGGAGATGAAGGGAGGGAGAAACCTAGAGAGGGGAGAGAGGGCGGGTTGGAGAGTTAATGAACTAGACAATGAAGAGAGAGAATAAGAGAAAAAGAGAGATAATGAGAAAGTTGGGGAAGGATATATAAATGGAGAGGGGAAGAAAGGAAGGGAGAGATATACAGAGGGAAGGGAGAGAGATGATAAGAGATAGAATAACAAAGAGATGAGTAAGAGGGGATGGGTGGAGAGGTAGAAATGGAGGGAGTGAGAGACCTAGAGAATGAGGAGATGGATTTAGGTTTGGAGAGAGAGAAGAGAGGGAGAGTGTTCATAAATAGATAGGGGAAAGGGAAAGGGAGATAAAGGTGGAGAGGGAGGGAGATAACTAGAGGGTGGACAGTTAGATAAGTGAGAAACCTAGAGGGGGAGAGAGAGGTGGGTAATAATATAGGGAGGGAGAGGTAGTGAGGTGAATAGGGAGGGAAGGAGAGCTCTAGATATGGGGAGAGAGAGGATAGAAGGGATCGGTAGTGAACAAGAGAAACAAGTGGGAGGGGAGAGAAATAATAAGAGAGTGAGAGAGAAGAGAGAGGAAGGGAGTCAAGGATATAAATTAGGGTACAAGGAAGGGATGAAAGGTAGAGAGGGTGGGATATACCTAGAGAAGGGAGAGAGAAGTGAGAGAGACAAGAGAGGGAGAGAGATAGGTGTAGGGTTTAGGGAAGATAAAGATAGTGAGATACAGATCTAAAGAATGCTAATAGGAGAATGTTGGTTACTAAAATTTGACTAAGTATGAAAGTCAACATGATCCTCTAAAAAAAAGAATGTACATTATAACTCATATAGAGTTGAAATCACTCTCAAACATCCTACCAATATATACATGAAATATAACTTAAAGTGACTTATACTTAAATATTATATTTCATGTATATATTCTCCTCTCATGATGGGTATAACTTGTGCCCAAGTTGAAAAATACAAAACCTTCAAATTGGACAATGCAGGACATTTGGCGCTCGCCAAATTTGGCGTGCACCAAATGGGAAAAGTCAATTTTTTTCATTTGGTGAGCGCCAAATAGGGCGAGCGCCATACTTGGCGCTCACCAAATGGTCTGCATTGGAAACTACCAACCCTTTGGGTTGGATTGTACTTGGGCATCCAACCCAAAAGGTTGGATGACCATTTTAGGCCTGAGACGTGTTTTTAACAAAGGATTAGAAAATTTTCACATATTTTTGGCCGTGCTCTCCATCAAGTTTGCAAGTGTTTCAATAAAACTAAAAAAAATACCATAGAGACCTTGATGTCTTTGTTAGCTATCCAAGCATGTAATTCTTTTCACATTTTGATTTCATTAAGGCTTTCATCTATAATTTCTTTTGTTAGTGTGTTCGTTTTTGGTCAAAAACCAACATGCACTATTTTGGGTATAGGTTTTTACACGTTCATCAAATTTTGAAGAAACTTACATTTTTAGAAACTAGACTCCATTCTACACAATTTAAAAAAAAAGTTTTGATTTTTGATTAGTTATCAATGATTTTAGTGGGGAGAGCGCTCAAATTTCTGTTTTTTCAGGACGTGTCCACTTCAAAAATTAGTAAAAAAACACATACTCATTAAAAATTTAGTTGAAAAATCTAGCATAAACTACAAGGTGTTAGCCAATTTCTCACTGAAGCAATTTTAAAAATTCAAAAAAAAAGTTAACATTTTAGGGGGGCCACAACAGACGCTATGTTATGTTTTTTGCATAAAAATAGGACCACTTTTTGTGGCCCCCCTTTTTGAAGCCCTTAATCTCCACCATTTAAAAAAAAAATTAGTAGTTTAGAAAGTAGACTCGAAGCACTCTGACTCTTGTTCTTGTTTCATCTTCAAATTTGGAGTCTAACTATCTTCAATTTGTCGTTGAAGTTCAAACTTTGTTGATTTCATAAAAAAAGGTGGCATCTAAAGACTCCCTTTTGGTACCACAACTTGGTGCACATACCCAGGTATAATCCGAGTATTAGACATAGGGGTTTGGGGAACATCCTATATTGGAGACACCAGATGGATGTATTGCAACATTTCATTTGGAGGCCAAACTTGGATTGCCCCAGTTGGGCAGATGATGCACAACATTTGCCTTTTTACAAACAACAAAGCTATTTGATTTGTCGAACAATGGACATAATGGATTATAGAGCTACACCTCCTTGGACGAGTTCTTAGGTAGTTTGGATAGTTTAAGGGAGTTCCAAATGTTACAACATTTTTTGCTAAGGTTTCCCGAGAGGTGTCTGATTGGGGTGCTTGCATTCAGCCTCATGTGGCTTCCACTAAGTTTGTTTATTTGAGACCATTATAGGGGATTGGGTGGTGAGAGTAGCAGATCCTGGGACTACACCACCACATGACACTTGGTGCGCCAAACATAGGCCTATCCCTTTGACTGATCCGACTCTATTGATCACACTGCAACAAATTCAACGCCAGAGAGGGGATGATGGGGGGAATGGTGGAGATGGAGGCAAAGATGGAGACCTAGGGGTGCAATTGTGAGCATTGTTGCTATAGGAGGAGCGAAGGATGAGGAGGGTGATGTGGAGGGTGATGAGGAGGAGGAGGATACAAAGATAGATATCAGTGGAGACACTGAGTCAACTAGTAGTGAGGGTGATGATGATTCTTCATTAGGATCATTGAGAAGTGATGTCAAGGATAGTTCTAGTGATAGTGGTATGCCAGAGCTTGAGGATATACCTGCTATATAGGCACGTGCACAAGATCTTGGTGATGGAGAACAGGGATAGGGGGATGGCGATTAGGATTATCCATAGGTCCTGAGGGTGAGGATCCAGAGTCTAGAGGATGCCCTAGCTGTAGAGCAACAAAGATGCAAAGATGATCGGGCCTTAGTCTGATAGGACCGGTAAGCATGGATCTAGGAGAGTGACACATTGACCATGGAGAAGGACCATCTCTAGAGAGAGCGAGATGATGCTATGCAGAGAGAATGATTGGCACAAGATGTCTATGATCTGTATATTGCCCTAGGTACAGGGACAACAACACGAGATGACCACCTTTTTCATTTAGCTTAGTAGTCTATGTACTAGCGATGAGAGTATGATAGGGTTGTCCCTAAGGGAGAATGATGTTAGAGCTACATTTCTTACATGTATGAGAGGAGATCTAGTAGATTGACCACGCAGGGTACTAGTAGTATGGGTGTCATGGGTTCACCTCAGGCGCCATCGGGTCATCCTAGGGCAGGATCGAGCGGTCAGGCTCCAGATAGAGACAATGTATTTATTCATTATGTTATATGAGCCTTCATGCATTTGATGTATAATCTAACACATTACCATTTTTGAGATATATATGACATGCAATTTTGGTGACGGTTTATATTCTTGTGTTATGTCTATGAAGCATGATTCTATATGCCTTTCTATGATGCATTTCTACATTTATAATGCATGATTCTATGTGCTTTTCTATGATGCATTTCTATGTTTATGATGCATGATTCTATATGTTTGATGATATGATGTAATTCTACATGTCTTTGTTTATGATGATGTGATGATGTATGATTTGGTTTACTTATGCTCTATACTAATGATCTTATGATGATGTAATGATGAATGATTTTTAAAATGAACTAAATGTTTCAAATGTATGCAACTAAAATGAAAGTGTATGAATTTAAATCAATGTTACATGATAATGCAATCAAATAATGCTACTATAATACAAGCTAAAATGAACTATATGAATTAATGTCACTAAACAAAATGAATTAATATAACTCAATGAATTAATGCAATTATATGACTAAAATGAATGCAACTAAGTGATTATAAATCTTTTTGTTGAAATATGCCAAAATATTGTTTTACCGCTTGACTCAATTAACTTAGAAGAAATGTTAGAATAATGAAAGAGAGGTTTGATGAAAGAACATGTTAGATGAAATGGTAGAATTGATTCAAGAAGGGATGTTTGATTAGAGTATGACCAGAAAAAATAATCAGCAAAACTATGATGAGAAAATGAAATGGAAATATTGGAGATGATAAAATCCACCAACTTGTGTGCCTTTATTCGTAGTGCAACATATTCATAATTGAGCCTTATTATGTAACAATGGAGTTTGCACACCAGGGTATGAGGAACCAAGGTGTAAAGATTTCTCATTGTATAAATAAACATTTAGTAGAGAAGGAGTGAAACCCTCCAATTTTGGGTATAGTGCCAAGGGTTGAGGTATGTGCGATAGTCACAAGCATAGTTATCCTTGACTTCATTTTTGCATAGGATACTTGCCAAATGAACGTACCAACACAAACATCCAAAGGTACCATTGCCCTAGAACTTCATCAGTTCACACCACAAACAACAAACAAAGAAAAAGATCATGCCCATCTTGGATCCTCTAGTCACTTGTGGACATCCTTGAGTTACATAGGAACATAACATGTCACCAATTGATAAAAGATAAAGACTAACTTGAACAATATCCAACAACCATACTGATTAGTGCTTTTGTTTTGACTGCTTGATGTGATGGTTGATAATGTTTGGTTTTAGAGATTTGAATACCCCTTGTAAGTCCGATCTGTTTGATTTTGAGTCTAACCTTCCCTGTTTAAGCCAAGATGATGATTGATATGGTTGGTTGATACGATTGATAAGACAGATTGTTCAGTTTGATTGTAGATGCTGATAAGATAGTTTTGTCCTT
Source organism: Cryptomeria japonica (assembly GCF_030272615.1). Classification (NCBI taxonomy): domain Eukaryota; kingdom Viridiplantae; phylum Streptophyta; class Pinopsida; order Cupressales; family Cupressaceae; genus Cryptomeria; species Cryptomeria japonica. Next base: position 201,249,252 of record NC_081411.1, on the reverse strand, counting down.
TTGTTAACTTTGTGCAAAGTGTTTACTGGATATCTACGAGGGTGCTTGATTTCTTGTGAGACATTTTATTGCAAGAGATTTTTCGATGTTTTTGTGTTTTTTTGGATGATTTTTTCAGGATCACATTTGGATGTTTTTGGAATTTTTTTCAGGATTTTATTTTGATGTTTTTGTATTTTTTTGTTTTTTTTAATGTTTTTGGTTGATTTTTATGTTTTTCAATGTTTTTGGTTGATTTTAATGTTTTTCAATGTTTTTGATTGATTTTTAGGTTTTTCAATGTTTTTGTTTGATTTTTTTAAGGACTTTTTTAGATTTTTAGGGTTTTTTTCAGCTATGCCCCTAATATGTAGATGTCTTATTATAGAATGATCTACAAAATGTACTTGGAGACAATGAGATTTTTGACATGAAACTTTGCCTATGTAGTATGCAAGATGAAAATGCATTTCCTATTTAAACACGAGTGATTGTATGTGTCTATCACTTTCTACTACAGTAATCGAATTAAAGGCACAAAACATTTCAGAGATAGAAGTTCAATCCGTTCTCAAAAAGCCTTTGGAACATCCAAATTAACACACTGAGTAACTAAGATTTATAAATGGAGACACAAAAAACTTCCCCACCAAATCTTGAAACTTTTGGTCATCTTTTGCCTATGTGTGTACATTTGAATTTATTCCGACCCTTAGAATCCAATATGAATAGCTACATAAGTTATTTCCACTTCAAAAGCATCCTGGATAGGGCCTCACTGCTAGTCAGACATCTATAGCCTCGATGAGATTATCACTGTAATATCTTGAATATTGCTCCATTTCCAGTGGGCGTCCATAGCCTTGATGGAATTATCCGCATGTTCCCATAGCCAAGTTCTTAATACATTTTATTGCATGATAGTTCTTGTATATTTCCTTTTTCTCTTTTGCCTTGATATTTTGATATGTAAATTGGCATAGCTCTTTTTTTTAATATTCTTGCATTGGCTTGTAAGTGTAGACACTTAAAAATAATTATTTTAATTATTTTTAATTATTTTTAATTCCTCACATAATTAATTAATTAATTATGTTAATTAAAATTATTCTCAATATTAATTAAATATAATTAATATTGTCACTATAGCATATGATTTATTTAATAAATCAATCCCTTTCTTTATTCTTCTAAAAAATCAAATCCTCACAAATCTTCCTCTTAGCTAATTAATTTCAATTAATTAGTTAACCTACATGATTCCTACAAATCATCTTCTTAATTCATCATTAACCTAATAAATTCTTCTAGAAACTCCCTAAACTCACTTAACATTATTCTTCTAATTTTTTATTCCCTCCACTCATTCTCTCTCCTAGTCAAATTCTCCTACAAATATAAATCCCACCTAACATTTCCTCTAATCCCCCTCCTAATGAGTCGTTAATGGCTAATCATCATGATTAGCCACAAAGTCAACTCTTTGTCCTTTCATCCGACCACTAGCTTTAAATGCTCTTTTTCTAGATGAATATAAGATTTTCGAAATCCCACATTCCTCTAGGCATTTCCCTCTCCCAAGGAATTTTTAATTCCTTTTTATTCTTCTAATCCCCATAATATCCATTTTTGGAGAATTTTTAATTCCTCCAATGCATCTTGTAGAGTGTGGAGATACGAAATGCCTTTAGGGCATATTTGTTGGTCTCCACACCCACTCTTGGAGCTTGTGTGAGCTCACAAGTAAATCGTAGCCCTTCATCTCAAATTCATCCTAGTCATTCATTTTCCTCTCCTCTTCCTATAAAATATGGTTCCATCCCTTCATTCAAAAACATCTTGAAATCCAGTAAGCTTATGCTACCCTTTTGAGTCCAGGAAATCATCTTGGCAACTTGATCATCTCATCCTTATCATTCATCCTTGTCATTTGTGCACAATATTGGAGAGCCATCCACATCTAGCAATCAAAGGAGCACATCAAGTGGAGCATTATCAAGGGGCGCCTTCACTTCATCAAGCTCAATCCGAAGGAGAAGGTAAAATAGCAAGGTGAAAGTCTTTTAATGATATTTTAGTATTCTGCATATTTATTTCGTTATGTTTTGATCAGTTTACCTTTCAAATCTGTTTTCCCCTCTTCATTTTGGCACGCCCAGTGGGACCCATGTCCCTAAGAACTAATGTTGTTGTGTTTTTAGGTTTTCTTGTGAGTTGTGAGACGTAGGTTCAAGAATAGTGTGACTACAGAAAAAAAAAAAAAATCTTTTTCGTAGGTTCCAGAATAGCAGCTCTGCATTTCTGCGCGACAACTCCTCCTCATTCTTTTACTTTTCTGTTTTCTGTTTATTTGCTATTTCTGTTTCAGCACGACAACTCTGTTATCTGTTCTGTTTATTTATAATCTGTGTGAAAGTAGGAGAGTATGCTCTTGTCTATATAGACAATCAGAAATCCAGACCTTTGGCACTTTTCTATTCAGTTTAGCGCGATTGTATGCTCTGACTGCAAGAAAGTGTGAAAATAGGAGAGTGCTCTTGTCTATCTAGACAATCAGAAATTCAGATTTTTGGCACTTTTCTATCTGTTTAGTGCGACTGTCTGCTCTGTTAATATGTTTGAAATTTGTTAGGCGCTAACAGTAGTCTGCATTTTCTTTTCATTTGGTGATATCTGCTCTGTTTAATCATAATCTGTCTGACCGTAGGAAAGTGTGAAAGTAGGAGAGTATGCTCTTGTCTATCTAAACAATCAGAAATCCAGACCTTTGACATTTTTATTTTATTTTGTTTAGTGCGACTATTTGCTCTGTTAAATCTAGGGTTTCTGTCTGTTCTGTTAAATCTAGGGTTTCTGTTTTGTTAAATTTAGGGTTTCGGTTCTGTTAAATTTAGGGTTTCTATTTTGTTAAATTTAGGGTTTCTATTTTGTTAAATTTAGGGTTTCTGTTATGTTAAATTTAGAGTTTTTATTCCGTTAAATCTAGGGTAGAGTAAATTTTTTTCTATTTTTTCGCCATATCTTCTTTATCTTGACTCCATTTCCCTTCAAACTTCACCAAATTCTCCACATTGCCATTTTCCACATTTTCTTCCTTGGAGGCCTTATCTCAAAAATCCAATTTTTGAAGCCCAAAATCCCATATTTCTCTATTTTTAGGGTTTGCCATAACTTCTTCCTTTTTCATCCAATCACCTCCAAATTTTTCCCATATTATCTATCTTCAACTTTTGCTTCTTTGTCCTTCTAGGACAAATTTTCCCATTCCTTCATCTCTCCTCCAAAATCCCCATTTTTCGCTTGCCTATCCCTTGGAAAGTGGTAAAAACCTAGTCAAACCCCATTTACCCATCAAAGCTTTCTTCAAATCCACATTTGTCATTAGTAAAAAAGTTTTTATTCATGTTTTTCTATTCATTCCCAAAAAATAAAAAAAATTAATATTTTTGTCATTTTGTTGATTTTTGCAGGACGCTTGTTGAAGATTATTTTTCCAAACTACTAATCAAGTTGTTTTGCAGGACGCTTTTTGAAGACTCCATTTTTCAAACTACTAATCAAGTGGTTTTGCAGGTTGCCTAGCTGATTCAACCAAATATTGTGCATTTATTTAAATTAGGCACCTAGATATTAATTAAAATGGAATGAACCATTATCTTATCTGTCTTTAAGAAAAGTTTAAAGGTAGGAAAGTATGTTCTCGTCTTACTAGACGATCAGAAATCCAGACCCTCCAACCTTTTCTTGTTTGATTGTGTGTTTACCTCTAGCGGGCTTGCCCTCCCAACTTGCTCTTTGAGAAGGTAAGAGGGGAACGACCCAAGTTAGTACACCCGGACCTGGGGTTCCCAACTCACTATAATAAATAGGCCATTGACTACGAAAGGGTTAATGGTTGGGGCTATATGAGAGTTCACTCTCACATTGGGTGCTTAGTAGGATCCCAGAGATCTAAATCATGCTTGCGTGACTACTAAGTTCTTGGTGCTTCATTGGGCTATAGGCCTCAATTGTGCCTGCACAACTTCAAAGGGTAGCTCCTAACGCGAAGACTTACTAAACACCTTGTTCATAGTGGCCAAAAACCCTCTAGTCATTGGTGTAGGAGGTCGGACCTCTGAAGCAGTTCATATTCTTACGACCCTTAGTAGAGACACAAAGTTCTCCATGAGGAGTTTTCATGGGAATTAATGCTTGGCTGCCCCGAGAACTGAGTGCCGTGGAGGGGAGCCAGTGGGGTCAAGCATCAAAGTGTCCGCTCTGGGTAAGCGTAGATGGGAAACCAATTGGGATTCAATGACTATTGTCCTTGCCAGCCTTAAGAATGTTGTATATGAGCACGAGTGTCTTTGAGATAATATGCATTTAATCATTATGTTTGCTTTGTTTGATACATACTTGCCAAGAGTAGACTAAAAACACATCACTATCCCCAAACACTTTGCAAAAATATTTGTCAAGATACAAACAAATTGTCCAAGTCATTACCCACACCAAGTCCAAAATTGCATCAAAACTCCATCCGTCCCATTTTTTATAAGCCTAAGAGAGAAGTTAAGAGTTTATCCTCTACGTGAACATTCAAGTTTGTCCTTTGAAACACTTACTATTGTCCAAATCAGGGTGGTCATATCCCTTCATACAACTTGCCATTTAAATAGATCCTTCATGTTCATGCCAAAGACAACCTAGACATCAAGTTTTCTTCTAAACCATCACTACCATACCTTCTTTATCAATCATCCTCAAATTTCTTAAGTCCTTTCATCCTCAAATTTCTTAAGTCCTTTCATCCTCAAATTTCTTAAGTCCTTTCATCACAAATTTCTTAAGTTCTTTTATCCTCAAATTTCTTAAGTCCTTTCATCACGAATTTCTTAAGTCCTTTCATCACAAATTTCTTAAGTCCTTTCATCCTCAAATTTCTTAAGTCCTTTTATCCTCAAATTTCTTAAATCCTTTCATCCTCAAATTTCTTAAGTCCTTTCATCCTCAAATTTCTTAAGTCCTTTCATCACAAGTTTCTAAAATCCTTCCATCACAAATTTTCTAAGTCATTTCATCACATTTTTCCTAAGTCTTTTCATCACAAATATCGTGTATGGTCGCAACTCGATCCCAAAAGAAAAAGATGGTTGATCAACAATATGACATGCCAAACATTGGTGTCCAATATGAAGATCCCATGCAAGATCATATACAAAGTGGGCAACGAAGCGATCAAGATCAAAGCCAAAATCTTGACATGGTTAACCAAGATGAACTTTGTCCGGAAGTGCAAACTTTCCTAGCGGATTCTTATAACCAAGAGATGATAGAAAAGTTTATTAAACACAATCCTACTGCACTTCTGAAAACTCTTCTTGAACATGGAGCTCAACTTCCACCTGAATTTAATAGATCCGCTCTCGTCCACAAAGTGCTGCACCTACTATTCAAACTCAATCAATTGCAGCCCCATCAATCATTCAAGCCCAATCAATGCCACCCGCGACACCTCCCACCATGGTCTCCATCCCGCCTTCTTCCTCCTTACCATCCATACCACTATCAAATCCAATCTCATCCATTCTCCAACAAACTTCTATACCACCTCCTTCTATTCAACCACATTTTCTATTCCACAAACTTCCCTTTCTCCCAATAGTGTCGCAAATTTTGTCCAGACCGCATTCAATCTCGTCACAATAGTTGGCGGACCGCAACCAACTATCACACGAACCCCAGTGACATCGGTCATCACATCCCATGTTCCCACCTCCTCATCATATCAATATATTGGTGGTGGTGCACCTTCTTTAGTTCATCCAATTCTTGGGGTAGATACAATTGATCAATATCAAAGTCCACAACAAGACCTCATCAAGGAAATTCAAGACATGAAGAATATCATCAAAAACATGAAAGAAAAGACTAATAAAAGGAAAGCTTACTCAGGCGAAGAGTTTTGCCCTTGTCCTTACGACCCATCTATATCAGTTGCACCATATCCCCTGAGATTTGAGATCCCTAAATTCACCAAGTATGAAGGCAAAGGAGACCCTCGTGACCATGTTCGAGAATTCCACATCTTATTCCAAGAAGTCTCCTATAGTGACCTTTATCTTCGCAGACTTTTTCCCAATATTCTCACAGGAGACGCCTTGGCATGGTTCTCATCTTTACCACGAGGTTCCATTGTCTCTTTTCCAGACTTGGCAGAAAAAATTGTGGCCCACTATGCATACAACATGGGTAATGATGTTTCTATGATGGACCTATGTAATACAAAACAAAGGCCTGGAGAAACCTTCACCAATTTCCTACAAAGATGGAGACATCTTATCAAAAAATTCCAGTGGGACATGCCAGAACAACATCAAATTGAACTATTTCAAAAGAACTTGGTGCTTGAACTTTCAAGACCTTTAATATCTCAATGTATCAAATCCTTCCAAAAATTGATCGATAAGGGCCTCACCCTTGAACGTGTCTTGTTGGAGGAAGGAACCTTGAAATATTACCAGAAGTCATCACAAAGTTCTTCCTCTTATCATAACAACAAGCCAATTCTGGGCTAAAAATAAAAACGTGGTCAATGATGGTGTAACTGATGCAAAGTGGGTCCAAACCGTGTCTGCTCCCCCAAAATCCACCACCAATATTCATCAATTCAACAATCAAAACAATTCAAATCAATCTCAAAAACCTCACAACAATGTCTCAATCCAAGGATAACCACCCCGATCGAATAACAGGACTCCAAGAGATTTCACTCCTCTTGTTGAGCCTATTGAAGTGGTGTTTCAAAAACTTGTGCAAGCAGGTATAGTGGTTTTTCCAATCACTCGCCTATTTGATCCCAATCAACCTAAACCAAGATGGTATAATGAAAATGAGTATTTTGAATACCATCGTATCAAGGGACATGATACACGAAAGTGTATGAAACTAAAGATCTACATACAAGATCTCATTGATAAAGGTGAGATTGAGGTAGCAAATACAAAACCTGGTAATAACAATGACAAACTCAAAATGTACCAGGAACCCTTCCCAAAGCATGATAAAGGAAAAGGCTCATCATTGAATGCAATGGATTATGACTACGCTAATCATGTAACCGGTTTTGATTTTTTAGTAAGTTGCATTGAACCTACAGACAATCATGTCAATGTCATAAGCATCCGAGGAGTTAATCCTCTTTCTTCCCAAAGCATACCAAATCCGGCTAGAATAGTCATTCAAGGTGCCATGCCTTCCACCTCCCATTTCCAAAATGACTGTAATGCAACTACACGCTGAGGAAGAGTCACCATCCAAAGAGTTCCTCCCCCACCAAACCCCCCACCCATGTCTTCCACCCGCCGATATGACCTCCTTGATTAACTTGGAAAGACACCCGCGCAGATCTCCATTTTGGAACTTCTCAAGACTTCTCCAGTCCATAAAATTTTTTTGGAACAAGCCCTTCTCCAATCATGCGTGCCTGATAACATCAATGCCACCCAATTTCAAATCCTCATTGGAAATCTTGCTGTCCAGCAACACATTGTATTTAACTCCAAAGATGCTCCCGTAGATGAGGACCATAACAAACCTTTTCACATTGAAGCTCTCATCCACAGGCACAAGGTCAAACGTATCCTAATAGATGATGGATCTGGGCTTAATCAGTGTACATACAAATTGATAAAACAATTAGGAATTTCTGAGGATCTGATAGACACATCGGGAAGGATCACAATAAAGGCATATGATGATGCGGAAAGAATTTCAAAAGGCGTGATCACTTTACCTCTTCAAGTGGGCCCCATCACAATTGAAACCCCTTGCCAAGTACTCGATCTTGATCTCCCCTACAACATTCTCCTCGGGAGGCCATGGATTCATTCCTTACAGGCCATACCCTCCACCTATCACCAATGCATCAAATTCCCCTATAATGGAAAAGTGATCACTGTCAAAGGTGATCCCCAACCTTTTCAATATTGCAAACTATTAGAGGGGAAGCATCCGTATCATTGCCCACTAAATAGACCTTCGCCAACGCCTCTATCTGACACATCGAATGTTGCCTCCACATCATCCCAACCAAATAATCAAATCAAGATCTATGACAATGGCTGTGGAGAATACAAATTGGAGGACGTCTTATTAATAGGCAACCTCCCTCTCTCTCCTAAGTCATTTGGCAAACCAAAAGAGCTAAAAAAGGACCTAAAACCAGTCATGCAATGCCAAAACACCACCTTCCAGCAATGGGGCCCACTTGATAACAAGAACCTCGAAGCAGATATCTCTTCATGGCTGTACCGGGAAGAGGATGATGATCCAACAAGAATATCCAAAGAAATGTACCCAAAAGCATTTGCCATAGTTGAAAAAATGGGTTACAAAGGACATGGTCTGGGACTAGAGGAGAAAGGAAGAAAAGCACCCATAAATCCTATCTCCTATAGATACAACAGAGGCTTGAGGTACACCGCGGTGCCTAAGATTACTATCGCCAGTGCCCCTTCTAGTCCTTCTTTGGATATCGAAAGCGCTGACGAAGAGGAATTCCATGAAATGCCTTATGAATATGAGAAAGATACCTTCTTCGATGCTTACATCAATACCATCACCCCCGTAACTCCTCCCACTTCACATGAGCTACATATTGTCCATCCTGAACTCATTGATTGGGGCCAACGAGACAAACCCAATTTAGATATCTGCGCCGATGATAATGCTCTCATTGCTCTCCTAACATAGCAAAATATGGAAGACTGTAATAGAATTAAGGGTATTCAACTACACGAAAAGGGATACTTTGGTAGTCAAGTCAATGCCCTTATCCACAAAAAAGATAATAAAAGAAAAAGATATGATTTCCTAGGTGAAAACCTCCCTAAGGCGCCTTTGGATGAACAAGAAATAAAAACAAAGGGCTTATCTGAAAGTGAAAACCTGGAAAAGGCACTTGACAACGAGGGATTTGACCTCCCTACCATTGGTTACCTTCCATAGGACAAATCAAATTTGTTGATAGAAGAAACAGATAGCATCAACATGGGCACCGAAGTCATTCTGAAAAATGTGCTCATTGCCAAATCCCTCACCTAAATTGAGAAACAAGACTTCATCAACTTCCTTACAGAGGTTAAAATCAATTTTGCATGGTCCTATTCCGATATGCCAAGGTTGGATCCTACCTTGGTAGTTCACAATCTTGCCATCCACCCAGATGCAAAACCTGTAAAAAAAAAACTCCACAAAATGCACCCACATATTGCTCTCTTGGTCAAGGCAGAACTTCAAAAGTTGTTAGACGCAAAATTTATCAAACCCATAGACTATGCTGAATGGGTCTCCAACATTGTACCTATTGGCAAACTTGCTAGGGGCATCCGCATCTGCACAGATTTTTGAGATCTAAATATAGCTTGTCCTAAAGATGATTTCCCGCTCCCAAACATAGATATGATTGTGGATCTTACAGTAGGACATGAAATGCTATCGCTAATGGATGGGTTTTCTGGATACAACCAAACCAGGATAGCAGATGAGGATCAGCATAAAACCGCATTCACAACACCATGGGGTACTTTCTGTTACCGGGTCATGCCTTTTGGCCTTAAAAATGCTGGAGCTACATACCAATGAGCAATGACAACAATTTTTCATGACCTCTTGCACAAAATTATGGAGGACTACATGGATGATCTGCTAGGAAAATCCAAGACAAGACAAGAGCACATCCCTATTCTAAAATAGATCTTTGAAAGATTGGAGAAATACAAACTATGGTTGAATCCAAAAAAGTGTGTGTTTGGAGTCACATCGGGAAAACTATTAGGATTCATTATTTCCCGTAGAGGCATCGAGGTTGATCCCGCAAAGGTAAAAGCTATTATGGAAATGCCTCCACCAAAAAATCTCATATAACTACGCAGTCTCCAGGGAAAACTCCAGTCTGTCAGGCGTTTCATTTCACAGCTAGCCGACAAGTGCCATCCATTTGCACACCTGTTACGTAAAGACACAAAATTCAATTGGGATTGCCTCTATCAAAAGGCCTTTGAAAAATTAAAAGAATATCTACCATCACCTCCAGTTTTGATGCCACCTACCCCTGGAAAACCCCTCATTTTGTACATATGTGCTACTATAGTGGCATTGGGGGCATTACTGGCACAAACAGATGATCAAGGGAAGGAACACACCATTTACTACATAAGTCGGACGTTGGTAGGATATGAACTCAACTACACCCCCATTGAAAGAGCATGTTTGACATTAGTATTCAGCACACAGAAACTATGACACTATATGCTAAACAACAAGACAAAATTAATTGCTAAAATTGATCCACTTAAATATCTCCTGTCAAAAGCTTCTCTTACTGGCAGAACGGCTAAATGGGTCATGCTCCTAAGTGAGTTTGACATCGAATATGTGGACAGAAAGGCAATCAAGGGACAAGTTATTGCAGATCAGTTGGCTGAAGCTCCACTTCCAGGTGGTCACCCTCTTCTCACAGAATTACCAGATGAGTTCATTATGACTGTTACCACATCCTCCACATGGCAATTGTATTTTGATGGCTCCTACACTCAAAATGGATCGGGGGCAGGAATATTATTGGTCACACCTCAAGGAGATGGCATCCCCAAATCATACAAGATAGCCTTTGCATGTACCAACAACATAGTAGAATACGAGGCCCTCATCACAGGTTTACACTTGGCTATCCACTGGAAAATAAAGGAGTTACAAGTTTATGGTGATTCTCAGCTCATTATAAAACAAGTCAATGATGAATACCAGACAAAAGATGATAAACTCCTTCCTTACCATACCATGGTTGAAGATCTTAAATAACACTTCACGACAATCAAGTTTGATCAAATCCCACGAACAAACAACAGGGCTGCAGACGCAATGGCCACCATTGGCTCCCTCCTTCAAATGCCAGCACATAGTCAGAAGTGCGAGTTCTTGGTTGAGCAATTGTTTATACTGGCATACGACCTACCAGAATCTGAAATGGTATGTGTTTTCGTTGGTTCAGAGTCCCCTTGGTACCAAGAAACCTTCGCTTTCCTCAAAGACAACACCATTCCCTCACATCTCACCAAAACCCAACAACAAACTTTCATCCGCCGATGTGCCCGTTACACCATCCTTGCAGACACCTTGTTCAGAAGGCATTTTGATGGTTCCCTCCTAAGGTGTTTAGATAAACAAGAAGCAGAATGGGCATTACGCAAAGTACACGAGGGTATCTGTGGGGCACACTCAAGTGGACTCACGTTGGCTAAAAAACTTTTGAGAACAGTATACTATTGGCCTAAAATGGAAGAAGATGCATACAATTATGTGAAGAAATGCATCCCTTGCCAACAGCATGGCGACAAGATTCATGCACCGTCACAAGAATTGCAGCCATTCATTACACCATGGCCCTTCTCGCAGTGGGGGCTCGATCTCACTGGAAAAATCCACCCTTCATCTTCCAACGGACATAAATTCATTATCACCGCCATCGAATACTTCACCAAGTGGGTAGAGGCTATCCCTCTTACTTTCACCACCGGCAAGCAAATATCCAAATTCATATTGAACTACCTAATTTGTCGATATGGCATCCCAAAAGTTATCATCACAGATAATGGTAAACAATTTAAAAACCAGGATGTCAAAGAACTCTGCCAAAAATTCAACATCGAACACCACTTCTCCACTCCATATTATCCCTAAGGCAATGGCCAAGCTGAGGCTTCTAATAAAACCCTAATAAAAATCCTCAAAAAGATAGTCAATGAAGCGGGCTGTGATTGGCACCTCCAAATCCATCCTGCATTGTGGGCCTACCGCACCTCCATCCGCACCCTCACAGGTGCCACTCCTTATTCCCTAGTATTTGGTTCCAAAGCTATCCTTCCCCTTGAGATCGAGATCCCCTCTCTAAGGGTATCGCTACAAAACATCCTACCAGAGGAAGAATACAGAATTGCCCGCTTACAAGAGCTAGAATTGTTAGATGAAAGGCACCTCAAGGCCTTGAATCATCTCCGGGTATATCAAAACCGTCTGCGCATGAGTTATCATAAAAAAGTCAGAACCCAAGAATTCCAAGTTGGTGATCTTGTCCTCATGGAGAATCAGAAAAATCTACAAGAAAGAGAAAAGAAAGGCAAGTTCGAGCCTAATTGGCTTGGACCATATGTAATCACAACGAAATATGGATCAGGAGCTTATCAGTTGGCTACTCCTGAAGGCGATCCTTTGGATGATCCAATGAATATCATGCACCTCAAAAGATTTTATGCTTAGTCCTCAGAAAGTCTTAAGTTGTTAAAAAATTTAAAAAAATGAGAAAAAAGATCCTGAAAAAATTGTCACTTTGGTGCAAACTTGGCAAATAGGCACCTTATGATACAAAAAAGTTAAGAAAAAAGAAAAAATCAGACAAAGAAAGAAAAACATTTCGTGGCGCTATGGGCAAGTATCTTGGTGAAAACCTCTGTGCAGGTGCCAAGGTAAATAACCGGATCCACTGTCTATCATGTCGATACTACAAATCATCTGCCATCCAGCCCACCCATGCACAACATTCCTTTTTTTCTACCTCCCAATAAAACATGCGTATGATGATGAGTCTTCGCCTAAGTCATGAACAAGAAATGTCCCAGTGAAACTGAGCTTTTATGCCTCTATATAAGCTTCAAGAAGTCTTGAGAAACAATCCCAAGTCCATCCTAGTTCTACTCTTGGCAAGAGGTATCATTTGGTCGCAAGGAAGAGACTTGTTAGATTTTGTTAGATCTTTTCATATAGGCTTGCATCTTTTGCCCTACGATTGCCACTATTTACGACTGCCTGGGTTCTTCCATATCCAGGTATATTATGATAGATGCATACTGGGGCATATTTCATAGTATGGCATGTTTTGGATCCTTCTTGTATAAACTGGCGACTTGGTACTAGTGTTTATCAACACTTACCTTCTTGTGTACAAGAGGTATCGATGTGTTTGAGGGTTTCCTTGCACAAACCCACAGCTTTGTATTAGTGTTTCTTAACACTTGCATTGTTGTGTGCAAGAAATTCCCATTTGTCTGCAGAGTCAGTCTATGCCCTGGGTTTCTCATGGCATCCTGATTTCTATAATCAGTGGTGCAAGTCACTCAGAGCAACATCAAACTAGGTTGGCTCTCCACATTTATTGTGCACAAAATCTCACCATCATTCCATCAAAGCCCTAAAATCAATAATCCCATGGAGTTCTCAGTTGCCCCCATTTTCCTCTGCGGTCTCACATCTCGTATTCTTCTTTCCAAATACCTCACGACTACTTCATATATCTTCCTCATTTATCCCTTCCACCCTAATTTTTCTTCCTCTATTTCTTCCTCACATAATCAATTCTGATTCTGATTCATGTCTTATACAGGATGAATCCTTCCTAAAACCAGACGTTGTGATTTGATCATGTCTTATACAGGATGAATCCTTCCTGAAACTAGACGTTGTGATCTGATCATGTCTTATACAGGATGAATCCTTCCTGAAACCAGATGTTCTTATCATGTCTTATACAGGATGTATCCTTCCTGAAACTAGATGTTGTGATCTGATCATGTCTTATACAGGATGAATCCTTCCTGAAACCAGATGCTCTGATCATGTCTTATATAGGATGAATTCTCCTGAAACCAGATGTTCATTGTGATCGATCATGTCTTATACAAGATGAATCCTTCCTGAAACCAGACGTTGTGATCAATCATGTCTTATATAGGATGAATCCTTCCTGAAACCAGATGCTCTTATTATGTCTTATATAGGATGAATCCTTTATGAAACTAGATGTTGTGATCAATCATGTCTTATACAGGATGAATCCTTTGAAACTAGACACTTTGATCATCTTTGTCTTATACAGGATGAATTCTTCTTGAAACCAGACTGAATCTAGATCTTATCAATCGAATCAAATCAAATCTATCGGGATATCAATTTTGCAAAACTCCAAAGATCAAATACCTCAATTGATCTCCTGAGGGGGCATCACCATATCGTAATCTATAAATCAAGAGCTAGGGCATCCTATCAAACCAATATTAGCATCAAAACAAGATTATTCTTTGAATCAATGTGTCATCACACCTCGCTTCAAAGAGGGGCAAAATATAGACACTTAAAAATAATTATTTTAATTATTTTTAATTCCTCACATAATTAATTAATTAATTATGTTAATTAAAATTATTCTCAATATTAATTAAATATAATTAATATTGTCACTATAGCATATGATTTATTTAATAAATCAATCCCTTTCTTTATTCTTCTAAAAAATCAAATCCTCACAAATCTTCCTCTTAGCTAATTAATTTCAATTAATTAGTTAACCTACATGATTCCTACAAATCATCTTCTTAATTCATCATTAACCTATTAAATTCTTCTAGAAACTCTCTAAACTCACTTAACATTATTCTTCTAATTTTTTATTCCCTCCACTCATTCTCTCTCCTAGTCAAATTCTCCTACAAATATAAATCCCACCTAACATTTCCTCTAATCCCCCTCCTAATGAGTCGTTAATGGCTAATCATCATGATTAGCCACAAAGTGAACTCTTTGTCCTTTCATCCAGCAACTAGCTTTAAATGCTCTTTTTCTAGATGAATATAAGATTTTCGAAATCCCACATTCCTCTAGGCATTTCCCTTTTCCAAGGAATTTTTAATTCCTTTTTATTCTTCTAATCCCCATAATATCCGTTTTTGGAGAATTTTTAATTCCTCCAATGCATCTTGTAGAGTGTGGAGATACGAAATGCCTTTAGGGCACATTTCTTGGTCTCCACACCCGCTCTTGGAGCTTGTGTGAGCTCACAAGTAAATCGTAGCCCTTCATCTCGAATTCATCCTAGCCATTTGTTTTCCTCTCCTCTTCCTATAAAATAATTCAAAAACATCTTGAAATCTAGTAAGCTTATGCTACCCTTTTGAGCCCAGGAAATCATCTTGGCAACTTGATCATCTCATCCTTGTCATTTGTGCACAATATTGGAGAGCCATCTACATCCGACAATCAAAGGAGCACATCAAGTGGAGCATTATCAAGGGGCGCCTTCACTTCATCAAGCTCAATTCGAAGGAGAAGGTAAAATAGCAAGGTGAAATGGTCTTTTAATGATATTTTAGCATTCTGCATGTTTATTTCGTTATGTTTTGATTAGTTTACCTTTCAAATATGGTTTCCCCTCTTCATTTTGGCACGCCCGGTGGGACCCACGTCCCTAAGAACTAATGTTGTTGTGTTTTTAGGTTTTCTTGTGAGTTGTGAGATGCAGGTTTTAGAATAGTGTGATTGCAAAAAAAAATAAAATTATTTGTTTCGCAGGTTTCAGAATAGCGGCTCTGCATTTCTGCGCGACAGCTCCTTATTCTTTTACTTAAATTTTGTTTTCTGTTTATTTACTGTTTCTGTTTCAGCACGACAACTCTGTTATCTGTTTTGTTTATTTATAATCTATGTGAAAGTAGGAGAGTATGCTCTTGTCTATATAGACAATCAGAAATCTGGACCTTTGGCACTTTTCTATTCTGTTTAGCGCGACTCTATGCTCTGACCGCAAGAAAGTGTGAAAATAGGAGAGTATGCTCTTGTCTATCTAGACAATCAGAAATCTAAATTTTTGGCACTTTTCTATCTGTTTAGTGTGATTGTCTTCTCTGTTAATATGTTTGAAATTTGTTAGGTGCTAACAGTAGTTTGCATTTTCTTTTCATTTCGTGATATCTGCTCTGTTTAATCATAATCTGTCTGACCGCAGGAAAGTGTGAAAGTAGGAGAGTATGCTCTTATCTATCTAGACAATCAGAAATCCAGACCTTTGACATTTTTATTTTATTCTGTTTAGTGCGACTATTTGCTCTATTAAATCTAGGGTTTCTATCTGTTCTGTTAAATCTAGGGTTTCTGTTTTGTTAAATTTAGGGTTTCAGTTCTATTAAATTTAGGGTTTCTATTTTGTTAAATTTAGGGTTTCTGTTATGTTAAATTTAGAGTTTTTGTTCTGTTAAATCTAGGGTGAGTAAATTTTTTTTCTGTTTTTTCACCATATCTTCTTTATCTTGACTCCATTTCCCTTCAAACTTCACCAGATTCTCCACATTGCCATTTTCCACATTTTCTTCCTTAGAGGCCTTATCTCAAAAATTCGCTTTTTGAAGCCCGAAATCCCATATTTCTCTATTTTTAGGGTTTGCCATAACTTCTTCCCTTTTCATCCAATCACCTCCAAATTTTTCCCATATTATCCATCTTCAACTTTTGCTTCTTTGTTCCTCTTGGACAAATTTTCTCATTCCTTCATCTCTCCAAAATCCCCATTTTTTGCTTGCCTATCCCTTGGAAAGTGGTAAAAACCTAGTCAAACCCCATTTACCCATAAAAGCTTTCTTCAATTCCACATTTGTCATTAGTAAAAAAGAATTTATTCATGTTTTTCTATTCATTTCCAAAAAATAAAAAAAATAAATATTTTTGTCATTTTGTTGATTTTTGCAGGACGCTTGTTGAAGACTATTTTTCCAGACTACTAATCAAGTTGTTTTGCAGGATGCTTGTTGAAGACTATTTTTTCAAACTACTAATCAAATTGTTTTGCAGGATGCTTTTTGAAGACTCCATTTTTCAAACTACTAATCAAGTGGTTTTGTCGGTTGCGTAGCTGATTCAACCAAATATTGTGCATTTATTTAAATTAGGCACCTAGATATTAATTAAAATTGAATGAACCATTGTCTTATGTGTCTTTAAGAAAAGCATAAAGGTAGGAAAGTATGCTCTCATCTTACTCGATGATCAGAAATCCAGACCCTCCAACCTTTACTTGTTTGATTGTGTGTTTACCTCTAGCCGGCCTGCCCTCCCAACTTGCTCTTTGAGAAGGTAAGAGGGGAACGACCCAAGTGAGTACACCCGGACCTGGGGTTCCCAACTCATTATAATAAATAGGCCATTGACTACGAAAGGGTTAGTGGTTGGGGCTATATGAGAGTTCACTCTCACATTGGGTGTTTAGTAGGATCCTAGAGATCTTAATCATGCTTGCGTGACTACTAAGTTCTTGGTGCTTCGTTGGGCTATAGGCCTCAATTGTACTTGCACAACTTCAAAGGGTAGCTCCTAATGAGAAGACTTACTAAACACCTTGTTCATAGTGGCCAAAAACCTTCTAGTCATTGGTGCAGGAGGTCGGACCTCTGAAGTGGCTCATATTCTTACGGCCCTTAGTAGAGACACAAAGTTCGCCATGAGGAGTTTTCATGGGAATTAATGCTTGGCTGCCCCGAGAACTGAGTGCCGTGGAGGGGAGCCAGTGGGGTCAAACATCTATGTGTCCGCTCTAGGTAAGCGTAGATGGGAAACCAATTGGGATTCAATGACTACTATCTTTGCCAGCCTTAAGAATGTTGTATATGAGCATGAGTGTCTTTGAGATAATATGCATTTAATCATTATGTTTGCTTTGTTTGATACATACTTGCCAAGAGTAGACTAAAAACACATCATTATCCCCAAACACTTTGCAAAAATATTTGTCAAGACACAAACAAATTGTCCAAGTCATTACCCACACCAAGTCCAAAATTGCGTCAAAACTCTGTCCATCCCATTTTTCATAAGCCTAAGAGAGAAGTTAAGAGTTTATCCTCTACATCAACATTCAAGTTTGTCCTTTGAAACACCTACTATTGTCCAAATCAGGGTGGTCATATCCCTTCATACAACTTGCCATTTAAATAGATCCTTCATGTTCATGCCAAAGACAACTTAGTCATCAAGTTTTCTTCTAAACCATTACTACCATACCTTCTTCATCAATCATCCTCAAATTTCTTAAGTCCTTTCATCACAAATTTCTTAAGTCCTTTCATCCTCAAATTTCTTAAGTCCTTTCATCATCAAATTTCTTAAGTCCTTTCATCCTCAAATTTGTTAAATCCTTTCATCCTGAAATTTCTTAAGTCCTTTCATCACAAATTTCTTAAGTCCTTTCATCCTCAAATTTCTTAAGTCCTTTCATCACAAGTTTCTAAAATCCTTCCATCACAAATTTTCTAAGTCATTTCATCACATTTTTCCTAAGTCTTTTCATCACAAATATCGTGTATGGTCGCAACTCGATCCCAAAAGAAAAACATGGCTGATCAACAATATGGCATGCCAAACATTGGTGTCCTATATGAAGATCCCATGCAAGATCATACACAAAGTGGGCAACCAAGCGGTCAAGATCAAAGCCAAAATCTTGACATGGTTAACCAAGATGAACTTTGTCTGGAAGTGCAAACTTTCCTAGCGGATTCTTATAACCAAGAGATGATAGAAAAGTTTATTAAACACAATCCTACTGCACTTCTAAAAACTCTTCTTGAACATGGAGCTCAACTTCCACCTGAATTTAATAGATCTGCTCTCGTCCAACAACCACAAGGAGACCTCGCTCCCACACAAAGTGCTGCACCTACTATTCAAACTCAATCAATTGCAGCCCCATCAATCATCCAAGCCCAATCAATGCCACCCGTGACATCTCCCACCATAGTCTCCATCCCGCCTTCTTCCTCCTTACCATCCATACCACTATCAAATCCAATCTCATCCATTCTCCAACATACTTCTATACCACCTCCTTCTATTCAACCACATATTTCTATTCCACAAATTTCCCTTTCTCCTAACAATGTCGCAAATTTTATCTAGACCGCATTCAATCCCGTCACAATAGTTGGCAGACCGCAACCAACTATCACACGAACCCTAGTGACATCGGTCATCACATTCCACGTTCCCACCTCCTCATCATATCAATATATTGGTGGTGGTGCACCTTCTTTAGTTCATCCAATTCTTGGGGCAGATACAATTCATCAATATCAAAGTCCACAACAAGACCTCATCAAGGAAATTCAAGACATGAAGAATATCATCAAAAACATGAAAGAAAAGACTAATAAAAGGAAAGCTTACTCATTCGAAGAGTTTTGCCCTTGTCCTTACGACCCATCTATATCAGTTGCACCATATCCCCCAGGATTTGAGATCCCTAAATTCACCAAGTATGAAGGCAAAGGAGACCCCTGCGACCATGTCTGAGAATTCCACATCTTATTCCAAGAAGTCTCCTATAGTGACCTTTATCTTCGCAGACTCTTTCCCAAGAGTCTCATAGGAGACGCCCTGACATGGTTCTCATCTTTACCATGAGGTTCCATTGTCTCTTTTCCAGACTTGGCAGAAAAATTTGTGGCCTACTATGCATACAACATGGGTAATGATGTTTCTATGATGGACCTATGTAATACAAAACAAAGGCCTGGAGAAACCTTCACCAATTTCCTACAAAGATGGCGACATCTTATCAAAAAATTCTAGTGGGACATGCCAGAACAACATCAAATTGAACTATTTCAAAAGAACTTGGTGCCTAAACTTTCAAGACCTTTAATATCTCAATGTATCAAATCCTTCCAAAAATTGACCGATAAGGGCCTCACCCTCGAACGTATCTTGTTGGGGGAAGGAACCTTGAAACATTACCAGAAGTCATCACAAAGTTCTTCGTCTTATCATAATGACAAGCCAAAATTCTAGGCTAAAAATAAAAACGTGGTCAATGATGGTGTAACTGATGCAAAGTGGGTCCAAATTGTGGCCGCTCCCCCAAAATCCACCACCAATATTCATCAATTCAACAATCAAAACAATTCAAATCAATCTCAAAAACCTCACAACAATGTCTCAATCCAAGGACGACCACCCCGATCGAATAATAGGACTCCAGGAGATTTCACTCCTCTTGCTGAGCCTATTGAAGTGGTGTTTCAAAAACTTGTGCAAGCAGGTATAGTGGTTTTTCCAATCACTCGCCCATTTGATCCCAATCAACCTGAACCAAGATGGTATAATGAAAATGAGTATTGTGAATACCATCGTATCAAGGTTCAAATTTTCCCAGACATTCTCACTTTGCTAAATTTCTTTAGTTTTCTTTGAGAACTAGATCTCCCATCTCAAATTTTCTTGGTCTTACTCTTTTTTTGTAGCTATAGCCTTGCAAATGATTTAGTGCTCTTTGTCTCTTTTCATCAATCATTTATAGCTCTTGTAGTCTAACAACTATGTAGTCTTCCTTTATGATGCTTTTTAAGGAAACTCTGAGAGATGGCAATTCCACCTCAGTACGAAAAATAACTTCTTTATCATAGACTAATGAGTATGGGGTGGTGCCTATAACTGTATGCACACTTGTTCTCTAAGCCCAAAGCCCATGATTTAACTGAAGATGCCAATCTCGTCCTACTTCATTGGAAACTTTCTTTAAAATTTTCAATATTGTTTTGTTAGTTGCCTCTGCTTGACCATTACTTTGGGGGTAATATGGGTTTGCAAATTGATGTTGGATCTGAAATCGGTCACATAGTTCATGCACCTCCTGATTTTTGAATGGACACCCATTATTAGTTACTATACACATTGGGACTCCATATTGGAAAATAATATAATTAAGAATTAACTTTTCTATCTTGTTTCTAATGGTATAGGTTAAAGGGATTGCCTCAACCCACTTGGTAAAATATTCGGTAGTTGTCAGGATGAATTTGCGTCCATTAGAAAAGGTAGGATTGATCTTCCCTATAAGGTATAGACCCCATTGTGAGAATGGCTAGGGTGATGTTATTGGTTGGAGATCTTGAGCAGGCGCATGGATTAGGTCTCCATATATTTGGCATTATCTGCACTTTTGCACATATTTATAAGCATCCTTTTCCATGGTTGGCTAGTAATATCCAGTAATAATTGTTCTACTTCAACATTCATACATCAAAGAATGGTCCCATCAAAGCTCTTTTCTGTACAAAGTATCAACAATGATAAGATGTCTAGATGCATGACATATGAGAGTTTTCCTTTGATTTCTAGATAGGTTAGGAGACATGTATTGGTCATGCAAATACACATATATTTCATTGCACCATGGTGATTCAGGGCCTACTATCACACATACATACTTGGAAGAGGGGATCTGATATGTTGGTACCATTAGCCATTCTATTGTAAACTTGAACCGTGTTTCATTATTTGGCATATCCAAAAGGGTGTTGGCATGATTGGCATAACTGATGTTGATGGAGAATGTTGATGCACCAGTAAAGGACTGATGACAATGATATAGTGATCAAGAGATTGAGATTATTGGCTTAATGATTTTGATCAGTTATTTGTGTTGTTATTGATGGCAAACTATGTTTTTAATGTTTATTTTATCATCTAAGTCTTTTTGGTCTACCGGAAATGTCTTACCGGTAATGAAGACAATGAACTGGGAATTAGGACCTTAACCGGTAAATGTGGAATTTTTTTTATTGGTTCTGGAGACTGGTGATGAGTCAAGTGTTGTGGTTTGGAACATGTATTTGTATCATTGTAATGTATCTTTGACCGAAACTGCATAATGTTTTATTACCAGAAGTCATGTTTATGATTTCTGTTGTATTTTCTATAGGGTTTAAGAAGGGTTTTAGAACCGGTAACAAATTATTTTAACCGGTGATATTTTATGGTTTGGCGGTGATTTATATCATGTTCAAATGTTGATGGTGACATGACACAACCCGTGTGAAAATATAAGTTGTTGTTTTGGCGCGATTAAGGATGGAATTTCTTGGGAAACAACGAAGAGCATAGAAGAGTGTTTTATGGGTTTGATTGCCTATCAGATCAAGTTGTGGTGATGAGTTACAATCATTCAATGATTGATATTGTCTTGAAAATTGTTGTAATGAGCTGAATGATGATCTATGATGATTTTTATTGTAAATTCATTTGAATTTTGATGTATTTAGGGTTTTATAACCGACTAAGATGTAAAAGTTATTTAGGTCAGTATAGTTGATGTTTGTTGTGTCGGTGATTTGAAAAAAGAGTGTGAAGTTGAACTAGTGTGGTGTATCTGCCAGAGTGTAGTAGATTGGAGCTGAACATGCAAGCGATTAGTGTTATTCCTAGATCATTCATCTGTTGTTCCCTAAGAGTTGTAGAAGACAAAATTACTTAACTAGGTAGGTCCTAATAGGCCTTAAATTGTAAATCCCTTAACCGGGTAGCTCAATATCCGAGTCTTAAATCCTCTTGCGCGATTGCTTATAATAGGGAAAAGCTCATAATAGGGCTCATCATAGAAAATCCCTTAATCGAGTGACTCCTAATAGGGCATCATTGTAAGCTCCTAACTGGGATAGGTTCCTAATAGGGCACATTCCAAAAGAGTGCACAATTTTTGTGGGTACCAATTCCCACCGTGGTTTTTCCCTATTTGGGTTTCCACGTGAAAATCCTGGTGTTCATATGGTGAATGTTTTTAATGTGTTGATTTGATTTACTTCTAGTTTATGCATGTTGATGAACACTTAATGAGCAATTTTGATAAATCGGTTTAACAATTGGATATCAGTGGTTACCGGTACTGGTAAGTAGTTTTTTACTGGTTTGTGATTGATTTGGTGAATTTTTATCATTTGAAGTTTAAGTTATGAATTGTTGTTAATACTGATTCACCTCCCCCTCTCAGTATTAACCGGATCCTCTTAGATTAACAAAGGGACCCTACAGTTGCCATGGCATCAACTACTTTGTTTTGTTGTCTAGGAATTTTCTCAAAGGTTATATGACTAAAGTGTTGTTTGAGTTCTTCGATCATTTGTTTATAGGACATCAATTTTTCATCCTTGGTATTATAATCATCATTGACCTAGTTAATGATGAGCTATGAGTCTCCATAGACATTTAGTATTATTATTTTCCACCGAATGACAATATGAAGTCCTATGACGAGGGCTTCATATTCAACCATGTTGTTTGTGCATGGGAAACTTATTCTATAAGACTTTGGAATTGTGTCACCTCGAGGGGTGACAAACAAAATTCTGACACCAGCGCCATGATTGGTGTAAGAAGCATCAAAATACAACTTCTAGGTTGGTGATGCCGTTAGGGTGAACACATATTCATCAGGAAAGTCTGCTAACGGTGGGTGATCATCTTATATGGGAGATTTTGCCAACTGATCTACTATGATTTGGCCTTTAATCACCCTTCTATCTACATATTTTATATCAAACTCACTTAATATCATGACCCACTTGACTAGTCTTCCTGTTAATGTTGCTATGCACAAAAGGTACTTAAGAGGATCAAGGCATTCTATGAGTTTGATCTTATGACTCAATATGTAGTGCCTAATCTTTTGGGATGTGAAGATCACTACTAAACACACTATCTCTATGGGCGTATAATTGAGCTCATATCCCACTAGTGTTTGGCTGATATAATAGATGACTCTTTCTCTTTCTTGATCATCTTGTTGTGCCAAGAGTGCTCCTAAAGAAGAATTGGTTGTTGATATGTACACAAGTAAAGGTTTACCCGATGTTGGTAGAACTAGCATTGGTGTTCACAAGAGGTGGTCTTTCAATGCTTGGAATGCTTCTTGACACTGATCTATCCATTTGAAAGTTACACCTTTCTTGAGAAGGTGTTGAAATGGTTGAAAATTTTCTGCCAATTGTGCTATAATGCACCTGATGGATTACAATTTTCCTTGTAAGCTTCTAAGTTGTTTGAGTGTGGATGGTGTTGGCATTTTTAGTATAGCTTTGACCTTTACAGGATCTACCTCAATTCCTCTATTGGATATAATGAATCCCAAGAGTTTACTAGATGTTACGCTGAACAAACACTTTTTTGGGTTGAGCCATACATTATATTGTTCAAGACTGTCAAATATTTTGGCTAGGACATCAAGATGCCCATCCTTGGTTTTTTATTTTTCTAGTAAGTCATCCCCATAGTCTTCCATGATACCATGTATCATGTCATGGAACAAGGCTGCCATTTCTCTTTGATAAGTGGGGCCAACATTCTTGAGGCCAAATGGCATCACATTCCAACAGTATGTCCACCAAGGGCAAGTGAAAACTATTTTATGTTGGTCTTTCAGTGCAATCCTGATTTGGTTATAGCCAGAAAAACCATGCATGAGTGAGAGCATTTTATGCTCGACAGTCAAGTCCACAATCATATCTATGTTGGGGAGTGGGAAGTCATCCTTGAGACAAGACTTGTTCAGATCCCTAAAGTCTATGCAGATTCTTATGCCCCTAGTGGGTTTGGTCATTGGTACTAAATTTGATATCCATTTTGCATAATCCATAGGTCTTATGAAGCCCACATCCAACAACTTTTCCATCTCCACTTTCACAAGAAAGACGATTTGAGGATGCATTTTACACAACTTTTTCTTATATGGCTTTATTACCAACAATAATGTTAAATGATGTAGCACCAGCTCTGGATCTAGTCTTGGCATGTTGACATATGGCGAAGAAAAATTTATTGGACTTTGTTTGAAGAACTAGACAACTTTTTCTTTTTCTTCTAGTTTGAGAGACTGAGCCAAGTGCATCTTTTGTATGGTTTCAGTGTCCCTAATGTTGACTTCCTTTGTCTTTTCTATGAGCAATGCTGAGAATTCTT
Organism: Cryptomeria japonica; assembly: GCF_030272615.1. Classification (NCBI taxonomy): domain Eukaryota; kingdom Viridiplantae; phylum Streptophyta; class Pinopsida; order Cupressales; family Cupressaceae; genus Cryptomeria; species Cryptomeria japonica. The sequence goes on along the minus strand of NC_081411.1, from coordinate 201,224,688 downwards.
GATCAATAGGGAGGTCATCTAATCTGATAGTGCTTGGGTGTTCATCTCCTTCAACCTCTGCAGAAGAGGAGCTTGTCTCTCCAAAATAGGTTGTCCTGTCTAAGTCTATTGCGAATCTAGCTTTGTGATCATCACAAGGAAATCCATCCTGGGTACCCAAAATTCTGCAATAGCTTCATCATTTTCAAGCCAATCAAGATGTGGTTTGTACTGTTGCACCTAGTCTATCAAGTGAGGATACATGAGACATAGATCTCTGCCTTCATCTAGAGGTACTACTAGTATCATGCAAGTTCTTGTGTCAAAGTGATGTTGCTAGGAGTTTGGATCTATTGCTTTATCATAAATAATACCATTATCAATAGGTGGCTAATGATCATAAGATAGGTCAATGACATAGGTACTACTAGTGTGAAGAGACATCCATTTGTATTTATGAGAGTTTATTGTTATACTTTTAATGTAACTTTCTGCATCTAATCCATCAATTTCTTCAATCGCGGGGAGTGGGGTTTCAACATTTATGAACAGTGAAATATTCTCATGACTTGTACTTTCTTCCTCTATGATAGAAATAGAATTTAGTGCTTGGATAAGAGACTAAGGTAATATGATATTACTGTAAGTAGCCAAGGCTATGCCTGTTTCTATTGATGCATTGGTTGATGATGATGGTGTGAAATGGGTACTTGATTCATTTGCCGATGCTATCCCCATTTTAGTAATTGTATTTAGATGTGATGTCGGTGTAGAGACCATCATTGATAGATTATTTTGGCTTGGTGACCCAAGATCTTTATTCTCACTTGTTAGTGGTGGTGTTGCTAAAGTTGGCAGATTTAGTATAACTAGAGTATCGGGTCTGACTATTGTTCCTCTTCTTGTAATGTTATTGTATCTTAAACCCCGATTATTTGGGTTTTATGATGGTAATAGGGTACCTGCAAGAAGTTGTGTCCACTTTTTGGCCAAAAAGTGGAAGTTTTTTCCCATTTTTTTCAATTTCATCCTGTTTGACCTAAAGATTTGAGGCACTTAAAGAATGAATCTTGAAAAAAATCAGAAATAGAAAATGTAGTGCTCGAAGCCTACTTTCAAAATATGTAATTTATTTTAATACTCAGATCTTAAAAATGAAGTTTGAATAGGCATTACTAAAACCTATAGTTTAAAAGTCACTTTTCAGGACCATACCTTGCCCGTGTACGACTAGCATAATTTGACCTAAATGAAATTATTATTTTTAAATCCTTTTGGGAAAAGATCTATAACTCACTCACCTTTGATGAGAATATTTTTTTGTAATTTTTTTTTGCATATTTTTTTTTTGTTAATTTTTTATTGGGCATAATCATTGTTTTGAAAAAAACTTGTGTACAACAAGCATAATTTGACCTAAACTTAACATTTTTTGATTTTTTTTAAAAACTGTATAGAATTGTCTCTAGTTTGATGCCATATAATTTTTTTTTCAAAAAACTTAGAGACAAAAAAGTTATTAAAAAGCTAAAAAACCATGTTATTTCGAGTTTATAGACCTCTTTCATTAGTAATTATTTTAAAAATAAAAATATTGATCCATTTAAAAAAAAAAAATACATATTTCGAATCTAGACAGTCTCTACTATAATGGGTTTTCATTGTTTAAAAAAATTCTAAAAATTTGGTGTTCAAATATATTTTTGAAGTCATTATTTTATATGAAGATTGATTTGGCCTTCAAGTTGCAGGTCAAACCAGGTCCAAGCCAAAGGGTCGGCTCTCCAAGCGATTTCCCAAGCCAAAACCGAAGCTACAACCGAACCAAAGTTTGAAATTTTTAGAAACGAGATCCTGTTTCATTTTTTTAATAATTAAAAATACATTTAGCAAATGGGATCACGTTTCAAAAACAAAACGGGATCCCGTTTCCCTTTTTTTTTAATATATATATATATATATATATATATATATATATATATATAATAAAAATTAACTTTAAAAAAAACAAAAAAAACTATATATACATTTTTTTTTTCTTTTTTTTCATTTTTTAAATTTTTTTAATTTTTAAAACAAACTATATATAGATGAAATATAACATTTAAGTTTAAGTCACATTTCCCTTTGTCTTTTTCCTTTCTTATACTTTAAGTTATATTTCATTTATATATTGGCAGGGTGTTTGAGAGTGGTTTCAGATCTCTAGGAGTTATAATACGGATTCTAGATTTTAGAAGATCTTATAAATTGTGATGTAATAGGACCTATAATGTCATAATACAACCTATTATGTTATAATAAGTCTCATTGTGACATAACAGGTCCTAATGTGTCTATTGTGACATAATAGGTCCTATTGTGTCATAATAGGTCCTATTGTGTCATAATAGGTCCTATTGTGTCATAATAGGTCCTATTGTGTCATAATAGGTCCTATTATGACATAATACAACCTATTAAGTCATAATAGGTCCTATTATGTCATAAGACCCCTCAAAAGGACCTATTATGACATTATACCTCTTAATAGGACCTATTATGACTTAAGAACCCTTAGTTGGACCTATTATGACATAACAGAATTGATTATCACATAATAGGACCTATTATGTCATAATAGGTCCTATAATGTCATAAGACCCCTTAAGAGGACATGCCATGTCATAATAGGTCCTATTATGTCATAAGACCCCTTAAGAGGACGTATTATGACATTATACCCCTCAGTAGGACCTATTGAAGGTATTATGCCATAATAGGACTGATTATGACATAATAGGACCTATGATGACATAATAGGTCATATTATGTCATCATAGGTCCTATTCTGACTTCATAGGTTATATTATGTCATAAAAGCTATTAAGAGGACCTATCATGACTTTATACCCCTTAGTAGGACTTGTTAAGGGGTATTATGTCATAACAAGACCTATTGTGACATAATACGACCTATAATGTCATAATATGACCTTTTGTGTCATAATAGGTCTTTTTGTGTCATAGTAGGTCCTTTTGTGTCATAATAGGCCCTATTGTGTCATAATACCCCTTAAGAGGACCTATTATGACACTATACCTCTTATTAGGACCTATTATGACATAAGACCCCTTAGTAGGACCTATTATGACATAATAGGATCGATTATCACATAATATGACCTATTATATCATATAGGTCCTATAATGTCATAAGACCTCTTAAGAAAACCTGTCATGTCATAATTGGTCCTATTATGTTATAAGACCTCTTAAAAGGACCTATTATAACTCTATGCCCCTTAGTAGGACCTATTAAAGGGTATTATGTCATAAAAAGACCAATTATGACATAATAGGATCTATGATGATGTAATAGGTCCTATTATGTCATCGTAGATCCTATTATGACATCATAGGTCATATTATGTCATAAAACCGCTTAAGAGGACCTATTATGACTTTATACCCCTTACTAGGACATGTTAAGGGGTATTATGTCATAATAGGACCTATTGTGACATAATAAGACCTATAATATCATAATATGACCTATTATGTCATAATAGGTCTCATTGTGACATAATAGGTCCTATTATGACATATATGACCTATTATGTCACAAGACCCTTTAAGAGGACCTATTATGACATAGTAGGACCTATTATGACATATGTAGAGAAAGATAAGTTGGTTGGAAGAGAGAGATGGTACGTTTAGAGAGAGTTGAGGGGTATTATGTCATAACAGGACCTATTGTGACATAATAGGACCTATAATGTCACAATATGACCTATTATATCATAATAGGTCCTATTGTGACATAATAGGACCTATAATGTCACAATATGACCTATTATATCATAATAGGTCCTATTGTGACATAATAGGTCCTGTTATGTCATAATAGGTCCTATTGTGACATAATACGACCTATTATGTCATAAGACCCCTTAAGAGGACCTATTATGGTATTATACCTCTTACTAGGACCTATTATGACATAAGACCCCTTAGTAGGACCTATTATGACATAATAAGATCGATTATCACATAATAGGACCTATTGTGTCATAATAGGTCCTATTATGTCATAATAGGTCCTATTATGTCATAAGACCCCTTAAGAGGACCTATTATGACATTATACCTCTTACTAGGACCTATTATGACATAATAGGATTGATTATCACATAATAAGACCTATTATGTCATAATAGGTCCTATAATGTCATAAGACACCTTAAGAGGACCTGTCATGTCATAATAGGTCCTATTATGTCATAAGACCCCTTAAGAGGACCTATTATGACATTATACCCCTTAGTAGGACTTGTTAAAGGGTATTATATCATAATAGGACTAATAATGATATAATAGGATCTATGATGATGTAATAGGTCCTATTATGTCATCATAGGTCCTATTATGACATCATAGGTCATATTATGTCATAAAACCCCTTAAGAGGACCTATTATGACTTTATACCCCTTACTAGGACTTGTTGAGGGGTATTATGTCATAATAGGACCTATTGTGACATAATAGGACCTATAATGTCATAATATGACCTATTATGTCCTAATAGGTCTCATTGTGACATAATAGGTCCTATTATGACATTATGCCTCTTACTAGGACCTATTATGACATAAGACCCCTTAGTAGGACCTATTATGACATATGTAGGGAAAGATAAGTTGGTTGGGAGAGAGAGATGGTACTTTTAGAGAGAGTTAAGGGATATTATGTCATAACATGACCTATTATGACATAATATGACTTATAATGTCATAATATGATCTATTATGTCATAATAGGTCATAATACGAACTATTATGTCATAATATGACCTACTATGTCATAATAGGTCACATTATGTCATAATAGGTCGTAATATGACCTATTATGTCATAATAGGTCGTAATATGACCTATTATGTCATAATAGGTCGTAATATGACCTATTATGTCATAATAGGTCGTAATATGACCTATTATGTCATAATAGGTCGTAATATGACCTATTATGTCATAATAGTGTCTTATTATGTCATAAGACCCCTTAAGAGGACCTATTATGATATAAGACCCCTTAGTAGGATCTATTATGACATAATAAGATCGATTATCGCATAATAGGACCTATTATGTCATAATAGGTCCTATAATATCATACGACTCCTTAAGAGGACCTATTATGACATTATACCCCTTAGTAGGACCTGTTAAAGGGTATTATGTCATAATAGGACTAATAATGACATAATAAGATCTATGATGATGTAATAGGTCCTATTATGTCATCATAGGTCCTATTATGACATCATAGGTCATATTATGTCATAAAACCCCTTAAGAGGACATATTATGACTTTATACCCCTTACTAGGACTTGTTAAGGGGTATTATGTCATAATAGGACCTATAATGTCATAATGTGACCTATTATGTCATAGTAGGTCTCATTGTGACATAATAGGTCGTATTATGACATAATATGATCTATTATGTCACAATAGGTCCTATTATGTCATAAGACCCCTTAAGAGGACTTATTAAGACATTATACCTCTTACTAGGACCTATTATGACATATGACCCCTTAGTAGGACCTATTATGATATATGTATGATAGTTCTGATACTTAATATAAGTACAAATCCAATAGCCAATAAGATGAGACGGGGGGTGAATCTTACAAACTTAATCTTCCATAAAAACATCAGATTCAACCTCGGTAACATATACTTGAGTAATATAACCAAAACTGCTAAACATACAAACTCAAAAGCATATAAACATCATAAACCTCATAACACCAGATTTAACGTGGAAACCCAAATAGGGAAAAACCACTATGGGATTTCAGACCCACTAAGAAATATACTCTTCTAGAGTATGCTCGGTTAAAAGAAAATCCTGTTAAAGATTACAAACACATTGCTAGATGTGACCCGGTTAAGGGATTTCCCTCAAATCTGTTAGGATCTTCACCTTGTTAGAAGTGACCTTGTTAAAGGATTTCAAACACTCAATCAGAATGTCACCTTGCTAGAGGGTTTTACAAATAAGACTGTTAAGTCCACTCGGTTAAGAGATTTTCTGTCACTTTCACAAAATAACAGTAATAAAAATATATTTGCAACTTCACATCTAAAATGCTAAAGTAGATTCTTATTTGTTCAATACAATCTAGACATAGAACTAATCTTGTCCATCTGTTGGGCTTCTATACTCTATTATTCAAACAGGTCTTCAAGCTTCTGTGCTCGGTAATCACTATGTAGCATCCCTGTGCATACACTTGCCCGCATGCATTGTTTATCAATAGTTCCCTATTTATAAACAATTAGCTAACCACTTAATCTCCTTGATCATATTTCCCATGATCAATCATAGCCATCAGATCTTCATGCTTGATCAGGTTCAATGCATCTTTCGATCTAAAAAAATGTTTTACCTTGCCTTGGAACTTGCATATATTTCTTGGAACTTGTGCTAGGGTATTGCGGTTCAATATGAGCTGTAGATCTTCCTGCCGATCTTCCATTGCCATAGATTCTTAACAAACTATATTTATGGCATACCAATCATTTAATCAGTTCCAGCTCATCAGCTTCCTTCATTAAATAATGCATGTAAACATTTAATGCATTCTGTTATAGCTCGGTAACAACTCGGTAACAACTCGGTAAATACTAAACTTCACTTGGTAGACATTTCGCCTTCATTAACCGATAGCGATAACCTTAGGGTTTACCGACTAGGTTCTTTGCTTGGTAACATAGTATAGTATTAACCTTACAATTTACAACATATGTATGATGTCAAAACAATCTAAACATCATGATCTCATCATTATCTGACTCGGTAATAGTTGCCCATTGAATACCTTGTTCATCCTCTTATTCATCATAATCTTTCATGTGTCTTTTACCGACATCTTTATACTCTTCAAATCATACTTCTCAAGATATGGCAACATCATACTAAATTAGAAAATCAATTTCTTGACATCAATGACAAAATAATAATATCAAGACAGTAAACATCCTTAATCAGTTATATCCATAATCATCAACAACCTTTTCAATATCCTTATTGAAATGCCAACAATCTTCCATTGTCTGTTATAATACTAAATTGCTAACAATCTCCCCCTTTGGCATTGATGGCAAAACCAATTGATTTGACCTTAAAAGATTCGGATTGCTGCGATTCTAAAATGCTGAAATGCTCTCTTGCTGTCATCAGACTTATCCCCCATACATTAGACTTCTCCTCTTTTTTATTTTTGTCTTCTTTCCAATCTTTAGTCTTCTCCCCTTATTTTTCTCCCCCTTTGACAACAATGCCAAAAAGTAAAGAACTAAAACATAATTTCTTCCTATATGAAGTGAATTCCTGTTGTAATGTGTCAATTCAGTCTAGGTCAGAGCATTTTGTCTTCAATTCCTGTTCCATGTATAGTTTCCTATAATATTTCCTGTAATATTTCATGTACACCTTTAGAAAACATCCTAAAGTGTGTAAGTTATCATCAACTCCTAAAAGATATTCAATAGAGTCATCGGATTGATGCTTTCACTGAACTCGGTCAGTGAGTAGAAGATAGGGGTAGGACCCCTAACTTACTTCTGAGATATTCAAAAGTGTCCCTTGGTAGTGGCTTGGTGAAGATAACTACTATTTGTTCCTTTGTGCTAACATACTCCAACACCAATTTCTTCTCTTGAGCTTCTTCTCTAAGATAATGATATTTGATAGAGATGTGCTTTGTCTTAGAGTGCATAACAGGATTCTTTGAAATGTTAATGGCACTAGTATTGTCACAAAATATAGTTACTGGCTCGGTAACTTTCTCATTTATACCTTCCAACAATTGTTTGATCCATGCAATGTCGGTACAATTCAATGCTGCAACAATGTATTCAACTTCTGTTGTTGACTGTGAAACACATCCTTGTTTCTTGCTAAGCCAACTCACTAGTCTTTCTCCTAAAAAGAAAGCTCCTCCACTTGTGCTTTTTCTGTCATCAATGTTGTCTGCCCAATCAGCATCAGTATAAACTTTTAAATCAAAATCATTTCCTTTCTAATATACTAAGCTATAATCTTCAGTGCCTTTCAAGTATCTAAAAATTCTTTTGATTGTTGTCATGTGTGTTTCCTTAGGATCTGCAGAGAATCTTGCAACTATACCTACTGCATGTGCTATGTCTGGTATGTTGTGAACAACATATTGTAGCTTTCCAATCATGGATCAGTAAAGTGTCTCATCAACAGATGCAGATTCATCATTCTTTCATAATTTACAGTTGGTAGTCATAGGAGTACTTACTGGTTTTGAATCCTCCATTCCAAATTTCTTCAAGATTTCCTTTATGTACTTGGATTGAGTAATGAAAATCTCATTTTTCATTTGCGGTATCTGTAAACCTATAAAATACTTTATCTCACCGATTAATGACATCTCAAATTCTTTGCTCATTTCATTTCTAAAGTTCTTACATAGAGAGTCATTTCCACAAAATATAATATCATCAACAAATATGGCTAAGATCAGTATTCCATTTTCATCATTCTTCATGTACATATTGCTGTTCTCACTTGTCCTTATAAAACCAATCTTAATCAAATAAGAGTGCAATCTTTCATACCATGCTCTAGGTGCTTGCTTCAAACCATATAAAGCTTTGTTCAATTTACATACCTGATCTTTATTCTTATCTTCAACAAATCCTTCAAGTTGTTCAATAAAAACTTCTTCTTCTAATATTCCATTCAGAAATGCAGATTTGACATCCATTTGATATACCTTGAAGTTTTTGAAAGAATCATATGCCAACAATGTTCTTACTCCTTCAAGTCTAGCAACAGGTGCAAAAGTTTCACCATAATCAATTCCTTCTTCTTGAGCGTAACCTTTGCAAACTAGTCTTGCTTTGTTTCGAATGACCTCTCCTTTTTCATTTAGCTTGTTTCTGAAAATCCACTTTGTACCAATTACATTTTTGTCCTTCGGTCTTGGGATTAGTGTCCATGTGTCATTCTTCTTGATTTGATCAATCTCTTCGATCATAGCATTTATCCAATCTTCACTGTTAAATGCCTCTTTCACTATTCTCGGTTCAAATTCAGATATCAGGCATGTGTTCTGTCTCAGTTTGTTCCTTGTCATCACTGGATCATCTTTATCTCCTATAATCTGACTTGGTGCATGATGTCTTTTGACATACTTGGCTAATACAAGCTCGATAGGCTCTGTATGATCTTCTTCATCACTCAGTAACTGGATATTCTCTTCATTTTCTTCAACAGTCTTCTCGGTAGAATTTGTTGGTTGAACATAGACAAATTCATCATAGTCTTCTGGTTCCTTGGAATTTCCTTCGTCATTTCTTTCTGCAAATTCATCAATTTTCACATTTGCACTTTCTACTATTTTGTTAGATGATTTGATCAGACATTTAAATGCTTTGCTTCTAGAAGAATAACCTAGAAATGTTCCTTCTTCACTCTTCTAATCAAACTTGCCATTTCTATCATCTTTGTGAACATAGCATCTACTTCCAAAGATTTTAAAATGACTTACATTATGTTTCTTATCATACCAGATTTCATATGGTGTCTTCAAAGTACCTTTCTTCAATTGTACTCGGTTCAGGGTGTAAACTGCTGTGCTTATTGCTTCTCTCCAAAATGTTTGTGGCACTTTCTTTTCAATCATCAGTGTTCTAGCACAATCCACAATAGATCTGTTTCTTCTCTCAGCTATTCCATTCTGCTATGGAGTTCTCAGTGCAGAGACTTGTCTTTTAATACCATGATCATTGCAAAATAAGTTGAATTCATCAGATGTGAACTCTCCTCCTCTATCTGATCTAAGACATTTCAGTTGTCTTCCTGTTTCATTTTCAACTCTTGCCTTGTACCATTTAAACATTTGAAAAGCTTCTGATTTATCTTTTAAAAACATTACCGACATCATCCTTGAATAGTCATCCACAAATAATATGAAATATTTATCACCATAATAACTTTGAACTTTCATAGGACCACAAAGATCAGTGTGCACAAGATCTAAAATTCCCTTAGAAGCATAAGACTTACTTGTAAAGCTTGATCTTGTCATCTTACCCATCTGACATCCTCGACACATAGCATTCTCAGGTTTTTCAAGACTTGGTAGATCTCTTACTCGGTGCTTCTTACTTATTTTGATCAGATTATCAAAATTTACATGACAAAACCTTTTATGCCATAACCAGGTATCATCTATCTTTGCATACAAAAACTTGTTATGAGTTTAGTCAATGTGAAATGTGTTACTTTTTATTTGTGTCTCGGTAGCAGCTAACTTTCCATTCTTGTCATGAACTTTGACAATTCCTTTCTGAAATTCTATTCGGTAACCTGTGTTGTTTAGCTGTGCTACACTCAACAAATTGTATTTCAAACCTTCAATCCAATAAATATGATTTCATCTTGCATTGTCAAGAAGTGTTATAGATCCTTTATCTTTCACTAGACATGGTGCATCATTACCAAATCTTACATAGCCTCCATCATAATCTTCTAATATAACAAACTTGTGTTTATCTCCTATCATATGATGTGAGCATCCACTATCTATGATCCAAGAATCATTAATATTTATGTGAGATATTAGGGCTTTTTCTTCATACCTTTCTTCATCTGATCCATCTTTGATAGCCACATAAACTACTTCCTCTGTATCAGTTTCATTTGATTTATCATCGTTGGATTTCTCATCAGCTATTAAGCATGTCTTTTTATCTCTTCTTCTGAAGTCTCGATGTCCTCTGTAATGATTGTCTTTCTGTTTGTCATCTCGGTAATCTCTCTTTTCAGTAGAATCATTGTCAGGACAGTTAGAAGCTATATGTCCTATTTTATCACAATTGAAACATTTCAAAGTTAGTTTTCCTTTATACTTACCTTTGCCTCTCGATAACCTTCTGGCTAATAGTGCTTCAAACTCTTCTTGCTTTCTGATTTCCTCATACAGTTTGTGTACTTTTTCCATGTTCTTATGAAATCTTTCACTTGCTCCACTGTGATCCCCTTCAAAGTACTTATACTTTCTTTCATTGTAATCATTAGATTCATCAAGATGAAAAGAACTAAATGCAGATTCAACTTTATTTACCAAAGATCCACTATTATCAAAGTTACTTAACTCAAATGCATGTAGCTTACCAATAGTAGCATCTAAAGAAACTAGCATATTGGGTACACACCTCAATTCATTGATTGTAGAGACTCAGATTGCATAAGCCAGTAGAAGGGTTCTTAACAACTTACTTGTTATATCCTTTTCTTCAATAGTTCCACCTGCTCCTTTGATTTGATTGACAATCTCCTTTAGTCTTGTACTATACTGAGTTATGTTCTCACCTTCATTCATCCTCATGGATTCAATTTGTCCTCTTAGACTATCTACTTTTTCTCTTTGAACATGTTCATCTCCTCCATACACAGATATGAGCTTATCCCACATTGCCTTTGCATCATTGCAACCTTCTAGGTCATTAAACTCTGAGTCGGTCAATGCAGATGTTATTTCAATCATTGCTTGGATATGTTCTTGCTTTGCCTTTATCTCTTCCATTGTCAATGGATAGGTGCTCAGTGTAACAAAATCGTTCTCCAGGTAGTATACAACATATTCTCCAACTTCTGATAGGTGTAGCTTCATCCTTTTCTGCCATGCAGAGAAACTTGACTTGTTCAGCTTCGGTGCATCCCTCTTATACATCTTTGGATCTTTAACTCAAGTGCCTTTAAACTTTTCTTTTGGAGTCCAATGCTCTGATACCAATTGATAGTTTTGATACTTAATATAAGTACAGATCCAATAGCCAATAAGATGAGAGGGGGGATGAATCATACAAACTTAATCTTCCATAAAAACATCAGAATCAACCTCGGTAACATATACTTGAGTAATATAACCAAAATTGCTAAACATACAAACTCAAAAGCATATAAACATAATAAACCTCATAACACCAGATTTAACATGGAAACCCAAATAGGGAAAATCCACTGTGGGATTTTGGACCCACTAAGAAATATACTCTTCTAGAGTATGCTCGGTTAAAAGAAAATCTTGTTAAAGATTACAAACACATTGCTAGATTTGACTCGGTTAAGGGATTTCTCTCAGATCTGTTAGGATCTTCACCTTGTTAGAAGTGACCTTATAAAAGGATTTCAAACACTCAATCAAAATGTCACCTTGCTAGAGGGTTTTACAAATAAGACTGTTAAGTCCACTCGGTTAAGAGATTTTCTGTCACTTTCACAAAATAACAGTAATAAAAATCTATCTACAACTTCACATCTAAAATGCTAAAGCAGATTCTTATTTGTTCAATACAATCTAGACATAGAACTAATCTTGTCCATCTGCTGGGCTTCTATACTCTGTTATTCAAACAGGTCTTCAAGCTTCTGTGCTTGGTAATCACTATGTAGCATCCCTGTGCATACACTTGCCCTCATGCATTGTTTATCAATAGTTCCCTATTTATAAACAATTAGCTAACCACTTAATCTCCTTGATCACATTTCCCATGATCAATCATAGCCATCAAATCTTCATGCTTGACTAGGTTCAATTCATCTTTCGATCTAAAAAAATGTTTTACCTTGCCTTGGAACTTGCATATATTTCTTGGAACTTGTGCTAGGGTATTGTGGTTCAATATGAGTTGTAGATCTTCCTGCTAATCTTCCATTGCCATAGATTCTTAACAAACTATATTTACAACATACCAATCATTTAATCAGTTCCAGCTCATCAGCTTCCTTCATTAAATAACGCATACAAACATTTAATACATTCTATTACAGCTTGGTTACAACTCAGTAACAACTCAGTAAATACTAAACTTCACTCGGTAGACATTCCGCCTTCATTAACCGAGAGCGATAACCTTAGGGTTTACCGACTAGGTTCTTTGCTTGGTAACATAGTATAGTATTAACCTTACAATTTACAACATATGTATGATGTCAAAACAATCTAAACATCATGATCTCATCATTGTCTGACTCAGTAATAGTTGCCCATTGAATACCTTATTCATCCTCTTATTCATCATAATCTTTCCTGTGTCTTTTACCGACATCTTTATACTCTTCAAATCATACTTCTCAAGATATGGCAACATCATACTGAATTAGAAAATCAATTTCTTGACATCAATGACAAAATAATAATATCAAGACAGTAAACATCCTTAATCAGTTATATCCATAATCATCAACAACCTTCTCAATATCCTTATTGAAATGCCAACAATCTTCCATTGTCTATTATAATGCTAAATTGCTAACAATGTAGAGAAAGATAAGTTGGTTGGGAGAGAGAGATGATATGTTAAGAGAGAGGTAGAGATGTATATATATAGAAATATAGGTAGGTAGGGGGTAAGGGGAGGTGTATAGAGATAGCGAAGATAAAGAGTAAAGAGTTAAGGATGTGAGAGAGAGGTAGAGACATAGTTTTAGATTTTGGGAGAGAGGGGACAAAGTGAGATAGAAAGGAAAGAAAAAGACAAAGAGAAATGTGACTTATATATAAATTTTATATTTCATGTATATATAGCTTGTATTTTTTATAATTTAAAAAAAAAAAAAAAAAAAAGGAAACAGGATCCCGTTTTGTTTTTGAAACGGGATTCTATTCTTAGATCTAGGCTCGGGATCCCGAAGCTAAACGGGATCCTGTTTCAAATTTTGGCTCGTGATCTTGACTTGAAACAATATCCCATTTCATTTCTCATGCACTCCATGAGATTTGCCATTTTTTTCTAAGTGTAAAACTTCCACACTAAGTGGACACAAATTTGTGCACTTACCCAATATAGGTTTTGTGATGCCTTGAGCATGTGCCTTGAATCCTGTTGTGCCATCATAACCTTGTTTTTGTAACATTTTGAATCCATTTCCATATTGATCTAAAGGGAATTTGACATTTGAACTATCATCTTCTTCTTTATACAACTATTTGTTCGCATCCTCTTCCAAGGATTCTTCATTTATCTCTCCCCATCTTATAAAGGAACACGAATATGAGAATTTGACTATTTGTTTCCTTTTATCTTTGCTTGTTGAATTTGGTAAGGCTCTCCCAAAGGATCTAGGAGATAATTGTCCTATTGATAATGTCCTAGAACAAGAATATTCACCACATCCTTCATCCTTGATTTGGAGAGATGGTGTTGTAGGTGTGCGAGAGGATGATATTTGCGTGTTTGGAATTTTTAGGGATTCTAGCTACATGGTGAGTGGAGCCACTTGGTTGTCTATGCTTTCTCTCAAGTAATTGCAATGCTGGAAGGGGTTTGGGTCACCTTGTATTGTGATTTCAATGCCATTATAAGGGAACTTAACACATTGGTGCAAATTTGATGACACAACTTGGATGACATGTATCCATGGGTGACCTAGCAACATGTTATATACCAACTCTCAATCCAGGACTTGGAAGTGACATTAGTGATAACATGTCCTAATTGTACATGCAAGGTAACCATACCTTTTGATGGGTGTTCTTCATCATCATATGCTTTAATGTTTATTCTTTTGGTAGGATCAATATGATGGTATGAGTAGCCCAATGCTTTGACCAGGTTGAGACTGCATATGTTGAGTCCCTCTCCACCATCTATTAATACTCTTCTAACTTTTTGTTTATGAAAAAATACTTCTAGATGGAGGGGATCATTGTGCATGGGCCTATCTGTTGGGACATCATGTTCTGTAAATTCCAGACTAGAAGTAGCTATATTTCCAATCATGGATTGGAAAGCATTTTCATCTATGTCATGGGTGACAACATATTACTAGAGAGCTTTATCTAGTATTGCTTTGTGACTTGGGGAGATGCGAAACAACTCGAACAATGAAATTTGTGCAGGGGTCTTTCTTAGTTGATCAACTAAATTGTAGTTACTTGTTGGTGGAGGAGGATTAGACAAAACCCCCTTCAATGTGACCTTCGATTGACGAGTTACAATTGAACAATCTTGGTTTCTTGGGTTGATAGTGATTGTGGTGACTATCTCATTTCCTGCACTGATTGTATAATCATATGCTACCTTCATGTAGTTTGTAGTGTTGTCTTGTGTCTCTGAACTGAAATCTTTTACTTTATCATGCTTAATAAAAGGATTCTTGAAGATAGTATGATCTATGTTGGCAAATCCTTTATTAGCATCCATAGTAATGTCACCCTGATCTATGAGATCTTGTATCAAGTTTTTGATCTTATAACAACTTGATGTTTTATGGCCTTTGGTACGATGGCATTCACAAAAGTCATTGTCATTCCACCAGGTTAGTTTTAAAGGACCTAGTTCATATGACCTTATTTCTAGTAAGGTGATTACATTGCTTTGTATCAACTTTTTAAGAGCTGACTCAATTGGTTCTCCAAGTGGTGTGCAGTATATTTTAGGTGTATTAATCCTTGGAGTTCTGGGATTACTAGACTGCACTGCATTTGTGTTCAGTGATGTTACATTTCTATCTTGGGATTGATTTCTATTTGAAAAAAAGGAATCAATTTTTCCTTGTAGTGACACCACTGGTTGAGCTCTATTGACCACACAGGAATCTACAACCCCATCATTTGTCACATTCTTATTTTTCGACCAAAATTTTGATTTTTCATTGCTTGTGTTGTTGGTCGATCCACTTTTTGTTGGCAAGAGACACTATTTTGATGAAGATTGATGCATGAGAAATGCTCAAGAGTTATCATTGATGGAAACTCAGTTCAATTATCATATTCGGTGTACATATATTTGATTTATCGATAGTTTCATTGTTCATAAGGCATAAGTCTGGAAGGTGGAATACAGTAATCGATAGAGCATGAGTTGAGTGTGTAGATCTTGATTTTGGTTGTAGTATTAGAGTTAGATGATTCAAGGTTCAAGGTAGACTATTATTTAATCATGATATTCGGTGATTCATGAGTGAGATTGAAGGTCCGATATCTGGTAATCCAGGAAGAACAAAGCTATTTTGGTGTAACGTGTGGTTTGGAATCCTTGGGTTGATTTCGGTGATTGGTTTCAAGTTCAAGGAGTTTTGGCCAACATGTGTGAATCTTTTTATCATCTTGTTTAGGTCCACATATGGATTTGTGGATGGTTTGAGCTGACTTGTTGGTTACACATTTCATGTTGCATGCTGACATGAGAAATGATTTGTTTTGTTGATGCGAATATATAAGATCAACTTGTGTAATAATTTTGATATAGTATATGTGTGGAAGATGTGCAAATGTTGATGTATGATGTGTGAATGAGAATCAGTATGGAGATTTGGTGCTCCAGTATATGACTATGCAACAAAACAAGGAAGATAAGCATAACAAAGGAATACAGTCAAATTGTGCTTAACCAGAACTCCTATTTGGAATTAGTAGATGCTATTCTTTAGTTTAGACATTATTGTAATCTTTTGTAATCATTTATAGGACAATGAGTCCTCTGTGTTGTAGCCCTATTTTGTATTTGAGCAGTGAGCTTGAATGCAAGTGCATTCCTCTTTTTGTAATATTATCATACTCCTGATGAAAGTATATTAACATTGTGGGTTCAAATCTCACTGTGGTTTTTCCTTTTCTGGGTTTCCACGTGGAAATCTTGGTGTTATGGTTTTATGGCTGATTGGTTTATGTTTATGCACTTTGCTTTCATTCTTATGCATCTAGTGGTTTAAGAATCAGTTTACTAAGTTTGTAAATTGCAGAACACTGATTCAGCCCCCCTCTTAGTGTTCATTGATTCCAACAATTGGTATCAGAGCTTAGTTCCTCAAAACAAGCCTAATAGCTTGAGGAAGATCCAGAAGATTGAATCAATGGACTTCAATTTGTAGAAGCAACTTATTGTGACACTTGAAGATCTTGATGTAGCTATGAAAGAGAAAAGTAGGCTAAGGAGAAGTCTAGAAGTAGCTAAAAATTTCATTGAATCTTGAAGAAAAAGTGAACACATCCATAGAGAAGATAAAAGAACTAATGGATAAACTCAAGGATAAAGAAGATAAAAGCATTGACAATCAAGGCCTACAAGTCAAAACAGATGAATGTGAGAAACTTGCTAGAGAGAATGCAGTCCTGAAGAATGAGATGCAATCCATTGTGATGAAGATGACAAAGGAGATTGAAGACATGAAGAATGAGAAAAATCTGAATAAGTCATTGAAGGATAAATCTGATGAATGTTGTAGATTGAACTTTGAGAATGATTAGTTAAGACTTGAATTGGCGCAATCCAAGAATTATGGGCAAGAACTTGAAAGGTAGATCATAATCCCGAGAGATGAACTTTCCACTGCTAATGAGTACAAAGAAAAATTCAAAGCTAGCTTAGCCAAGCTAGATGAGATGCTAGAAAGTCAAAGAAGTCCAAAAGACATGCGAGGACTTGGATATGCGAAAGGAGAATCCTCTGATTCTGGACAAAGAAATCATCAAAAGAACAAGAGACCTTCGGTAAGACAACCTAATGCTTATAAATTCAATGGTAAATGTTTTATTTGCAATAAATTTGGTCATATGATAAAAGAATGGAGAAATACGATGATGAATAATGGTCCTACCTTTACCAGTCAATGTTTTAAGTACAACAAATTTGGTCATAAGTAAAAAATGTGCAGAGCAATGATGAATAATTTCCAAAATAAGAGATGTTATGCTTGTGGAATGTTTGGACACATTTATAACTAATGTAGGACGAGACAAAACCAAATGAACTTCAGGAATATGCAAGGAAATTTTGTTTGCTATGCATGCAACAAATCCAGTCACATTGCAAAATATTGCAAAAGAAAGAATGTGAGTAGGAATGCTTTGGGAGACAAGAATAAATCAAATGAAAAGGGAAAAGAAAAGTTTGAAGAAGTCAGAGAGAAACATAAGAAGATGTGGGTTAAGAAGGAAGATTCAAATATTCAGAATGGCTCCACACCTGATTCTGGTGTTGGAAGCTAATCCAGTAACTAAGGCCTAAAGACTTGGGGGGAAGCTTTTCATGAAAATCATTAAAACCCCCTTTTAGAGATTCGTAATCGATAGATGAAGGTTGCAAATGATGGAGATTAGTTGTACAATTAATATCCGGAAGATTACATGCCTATTTTAGTATCCGGCGATGAATTCTTGAAGAAATAGGGTAACTGGAAAGCCTTTAGGGTTGTGCATTTATTACAACTTAAAGTTAGGTTTTTGGAAGATAAAAAGACATTCTTTTTTCTGTTCTTCACATTGTGAACAAAGAGAAAGAGAAGGAGAGTGAGGTGAAAGGGATTAAGCAGCAAAAAATGAGCTTGTTCAAGTGATCTGATAGTGATTCCTAGCATCCAATTGAATTTGGAAAGGTATTTATCCATGTTTGAGCTATCTGTTTATAACCTTATTTTTGAAATGGCATTTGCATTTGGTGTAGCAACTCCATTGGCAGTAGAGATCATTGAAAGGGCAAGCCAGTGTTTAAGAAATACCCATTCAAATCGGTCAAAGATGATCTAGAAGGAGTGTTTTACTCTATATCATATGGCGTGTTGCACAATGAAGATAATAGGGCATACATTCACTGCAATATTGAAGAGATTGGGAATGCATACACACTATCATTATACACCAAGCATATGATGAATGGAATCGAGAATCTAAAGCCTGAATTTAAATCATTGCAAGAAAAGGGTTTTATCTAATTTGTTTACTTTTTGGTGTTTGATGAACACAAATGGGTCAGGTATATCTTGAGACGAATCCATGATGAGTTCATAGGGATGGATAGACCTCACAAGATCACAAAGCAAGTCATTCAAGTGGTAACTTGTTTGAACACAACCGGTGAGATCCCCAGTTTGAGAAATGTTAAGAACACAATAGTGAACATAGTTACTAGATCCAAGCATGACAACTAGTCTATGACAATAAGTGATATCATTGAACATGATGTGCGATTTGCCTCAATGGTAACAGGATATAAGACCAATCTAATAGAAAAAATTTAGTATTCGGTACTGCAATATTGGCATCCTATCAAATGCTCAAGGAAGACAAAAGGCATGATTTGCGTGGAGTGCTTCTTAGTGAGATAATGAGTAATCTAAAGAAGATCAAACAAGATAAGAAACATGTTTTCAAATTCAGTTCTCTGATTGTATGTTTGGCACTTTACTTTTTGAATGAAATCCCTGGTATAGGAAAAGTATAGTGGGCTTATGGTAAACCAGTGGTAGTCCAAATTAAGGAAGGTTTGCAAGGGTTAGGTGATGTAGTGACTCACAAAAATGATTTGTGGGGTTACTTCAAATCATTTCAGGAAATGATGCAAAGCATAGAGAGGATCCCAAAAAGACATTGTTGAAAAATATGAAATTCCATCTATTTCATGGTAGACAAAGATCAATGCCACCTGGAGGCAGTAGAACCTAGAATAGTTTGGGTCATGCCCATGGGGTATGAGGTGGATGGAAACACACTTGATGCATATGCTCAACACCTGTTGAGTAAATTGGTAGATGAGAAAGAAGAGAGGTTCGATACTTACAAGGAGAAAGACCTAGACCTACAAAAGAACTTCACTAAGCTTGCAAGGAAGATGAAAGTCAAAAAAGAGGTTGAAGAGAAATTGGGAATATCAAAAGAAGTTGTTTAAAGGGCTAGGGAGAAGAACATATTGAAGGAGGAGGACATGGTGATGCCTAAAAAGACAAAACCTGTCTCCACTCCTCCCAAGCAGACCAAGCCAAGGCAATCCTAGTCAGCACCTACCTTCGGTGCTCAAAAGCCTATTCCTCCACCCAAGCCACAAGCCAAGTCAACCGGTGGAGAAGATAAAAGGAAGAAGGATAAGCCATAGGGAGAATATGTTGCAGCTATTGCTGAGGATGTAGAAACAAAATCTGATGAAGTGATGAAAGAGGTGAAAAAGACAACTACCTATGCAAGGGTAGTAAGGAAGCCTCAATTTGGTGGAGCTCGACCGACCAATATGCCAAGGACAGAAGATGAGACATCCAATAGAGCTAGAAAAAGAAAGAAATATGAGTTGGATGAAGCTCTGAAGTCCAAAAAAGTTGAAGGTACATATGATGTTGTGCCCCCAATGACTTTAAATTAAATAATTGATGAAGTGCTTAAGGAAGGTAATTTGAAGAATGTACCTGTATATTATGAAAACTATGATGATAAAGATCAAATAACTATAGAGGAAGAAGTTGTATAGTATATGAATGTTTATAGTGTTAGGAATCCCACAGATACTGAGAGGGGGGGGTGAATCAGTATGTAACCGGTAATTGGAATTTCTTAACTTAAAACATGCAGAACATAATATAACAGTGTACCGGTATGCAAGAAATAATGCAATAAACAGAATCAAGAACATCCACATGAAAAGCATACCATAACACAATATTTTAATGAGGAAACCCGGTGTGGGAAAAACCTCAGTGGGATTTGTGACCCACAATATTCACTCACTGGCCAATAAGAGAATATTACTTACAATAGGGGCCTGCACATGCAGGAAGGCCAACTGCCTAGAGCCCACTGCTCAATGGGAAGTCTCACTGACTTACAATAAGGATTATACAAATCCAATATCTTGGACTGCTTTACAATAGCATCTTCAATGCCAGATTCAGTACCGGTTCCTGCCCTGTTCTTTACATATACCCCTTAACCTATATTTCGCAAAATAGGTCTGCCTAATATTTTCCCTTAATGCTTCTACCTATTATTACAAATGTCTACAATGATCTCTTTTATATATAAGAGTCATTTTACAATTTTCCAAGTCGGCTTACAATAATAAACAAAATATAATATAACAAAATCCTGTCAGCCTTTATGCCGGTATACTTCCTTTCTTTTGTGTTGGTGCCGGTGTCCTGAGTGCCAGTGTAGAGCGTGATCTGCCAATGCCGGTATAATGCCTTTGCTGGTGGTATAGGATTGCAAGGTTGCCATCAATGACAAAACCTTCAATCACATACAATGTCTCATTGGAGTGTGCATATGCCAACATATAGAAAAGCCTTAATAGAGATGTCATCTATGATTCTGAAGGAATTGTATGACATTTTGGATACAAGGAGGCATACAACCAACTTAGAGGATGAAATAATAAAAGGATTTGTATTAGTAAATTTATCTACTATCATTTCTAAAATTGAAGTTGATAGATTGTTGAAGATTGCAAAGGACAGGTTCAAAAGCAAGAAGAGAGTCAATAAAATCTTGCTCGGTAAAATAGATGACATGACCAAAGAGATTGAAGCAATTTTGAGATAATTTTTGAAAGAACACAAATATGATGGTAATCCAACACATGATGACACTCAATCGGAAGAGCAGTCACAAGATACATCTATTCCGGAAGTGCATACAATTGTTCCCGATGTGCAGACATATCAAACAACTGGGAAATACATTTCGATAGGGCAGACAAATGAGCAAACCACAGTTGATGATACTGATACTGCGAAGGTTGATAACTTTGGTGAAGCTGAACAAGATCCTCTGGTGATAGAAGTTGATTCAGTTAAGGAAACTGAGGAGATTGGTAAAGTGGATGAAGGAAAGGGAGAGGTTGAAGCTGAGACGGGTGAAAAAGATGCAAATGCAGAGGTAACAGAGAAGGGGAAAGCAAAAGAGAAGGAAGATCAGGGTTCGATGATAGTGGCAAGAGACATTGACAAGGGTAAATAGGTTGTAACCAATTCAGATGATTTTGATCAAGGGCCTATAGATCTTAATTCACTCTCTTCGATTCAAGATTTGAAGCTTGCAACTCTTGCATAAGCAAAATCCAGTGAGGACTTACTCAAGTTCCAAATCGTAGATAAAGAGTTAATAACATTGGCAACATATGTATTGGAGAAAGTTTTGCCACCTTTTAAACCGAATATAAATGATACTCCCTCTGGTAAGATTAGAAGTATGTTGAATGTTGTAGAATCTCATTTTGTGTCTTTGGAGAAGGCTGCAGATGCAAAAATTTTGACTCAATTTTTTTCTATGAGAATGAGGTCAATTTTGAATATGATTGAGGGAGATAGGGTAAGTTTAATAAATTCTATGAAGAGAATTCAAGATGAATTAGATGAAGGTGGCCAAATATACAAGTCATGTCTGATTTTGTCTAAGTTTACCATAGACATTGACAAGAAAATAAAAGAATGTGAAGGCTAGCTAGCTAGTATATCTCAGTCTTATGCACCTCAATCAGTCCCGACTAACAATTTTGAATGTCAAGTTATGAGTATATTGAATAAGATTAAGAGTTTAAATCAAGAAAATACAGAGTTTTGGGCAGAGTGGGAGAAGTCAAAAGCCTTATCACTCGCCGCATAGACTCACTGATCAACAATATGCAAGATGCAAAGGATTCTCTAAACAAGAGTGTTTTGATAGATAGAAGAGAAGAAGAGATGAATGCCTATCTTTTTAGTGGTATGATCAGTATTTTGGAGAGTTTGAAGAAGGGTTGGGATAACCACTTGTTGAACCTTAAGACAAATTTTGCTGATATCTTCAAATTTTTGTAAGTCACAATATATATCCCAGTACATAAATTTTGGCAGACTATCTTTGGCATTGCTATCAAAGGGGGAGAGAGTGAAGTGAAAAATGGTAAAAATCCTCAGGGGGAGCTTGTTGAGCTTGTAGAGTTTTGAATATTTTTGAAGTTTTGAAGTTTTTTATTCTTGAGGGTATAGTTCATTTTTCACAATGTTGCCATCAATGCCAAAAGGGGAGATTGTTGGCAAGAGATATTGTTTCGGTGAAGATCGATGTATGATAAATGCTCAAGAGTTGTCATTGATGGCAACTCATTTTAGGTATCATATCTGGTGTACATAGATTTGATTTATTGGAAGTTGCATTGTTCATAAGGCATAAGTCTGGAAGGTGGAATACAGTAACCGGTAGAGCATGAGTTTAATGTGTAGATCTTGATTTTGGTTGTGTTATTTTAGTTGGGGTATTAGAGGCATTTGAGGTTCAAGGCAGATTATTCTTTAATCCTGATATCCAGTGTTGATTCATGAGTGAGATTGAAGGTTCGGTATCTAATAATCTAGGAAGAACAAAGCTATTTTGGTGTAATGTGTGTTCCAAAATCCTTGGGTTGATTTCAACGATTGGTTTTAAGTTCTAAGAGTTTGAGCCAAAATGTGAATATTTTTATCATCTTGTTTAGGTTTGCATATGGATTTGTGGACGGTTTCAACTGACTTGTTGGTTACACATTTCACATTGTGTGTTATGATATTTTTGGAAGCTGACATAAAAAATGGTTTGTTTTGTTGATGTAGATATATAAGATTGACTTGTATGATCATTTTGATATAGTAGATGTGTGGAAGATGTGTCAATGTTGACGTATGACGTGTGAATGAGCATCAGTATCTAGATTTGGTGCTCCAGTATATGATTGTGTAGTAGAACATGGCAGATAAGAAGAATAGAGTAAGATAGTAAGATTGTACTCAATCAAAACTGCTATTTGGCATTAGTAGATTCTATTCTTTAATTCAAACATTATTGTAATATTTTGTAGGACAATGAGTCCTCCAGGTTGTAGCCCTATTTTGTATTTGAGCAGTGAGCTCTAGACAGTGAGCTTGAATGCAAGTGAATTCCTCTTTTTGTAATATTATCATACTCCCGATCAAATTATAATAATAATATGGGTTAAAATCCCACCATTTTTTTTCCCTTTCTGGGTTTTCTTGTAAAAATATTGGTGTTATGGTTTTGTGGTTGATTGGTTTAGGTTTCTACACTTTGCTTTCATTCTTATGCATCCAGTGGTTTAAGAATTAGTTTAATAAGTTTGTAAATTGTAGAACACTAATTCACCCCCCCTCTCAGTGTTCATTGATTCCAACACTTTCCTTGTGACTCTTCAATATCCCTTGTTCTACAAGGCCCTTCTCACATTTTAAACCTTTTTTGTGATTTCCTTGAATGTATTGAGACATTGCATCTGCAGTAGATATTTGATCTAAGGATTAATATTTTGAATGAAGATGTCTACTTGTCCAACCTATAGGATGTGATTGAGGCATTTGCGGTATAGAGATCCCCATCACTGCAAAAATGAAGCGAATGTTTCACCTTCTCTTTTTTTAGTAGCACATAAATCCATTAGAGTGACTGGATGATCTATAATGTGTGATAAATTTGTTATGAACTGTTCAACTAACTCACCCCATGAGGTGATCTTTTGTGGTGAGTGTGAGAACCATTCTATTTTTGTTCCTCCGAGACTCTTGGGAAATAGGCGCATCAAGCATGTGTCTTCATGAGCTACCTCAATGCATGCAGTGAAAAATTTCCTGACGTGATCTCAGGGATCACATTTTCCTCTATATTTATCAAACTTTGGTGTTTCAAAATATGGTGGAAAAGGTGGCATGTACGAATTCCTATGAAAGGGATAAGGATAAAGATCCTCCATGGTGTAGCTTTTCTTTTCATTCCTTGTTTGCATATTTATCATTTATCTTTTGAAGTTTTTAACTTGGTGAGTCAAGATCTCTATTTGGGTCAAAGGTGCACTAGCTGCATATGTACTCCCCACATAAGGATTGGTGTTTGAGTATACTGGAGACTATTGGAACATTGACTAATTATGCAACTTTGTGCTATGATTTCCACTAGGTGTTGTGAAGTAGGCAAATTGAGTCCTGACATTGGGCTGACTTGATCCATACATTCTAGTGGAGCCTTGATTCAAACCTTGGCCACTGTAAGTAGATCCCCATGGAGACTAATACTATTGGTTGAGAGGTACTTGTGGGAATGTTATTTTGAACCATACTTGTTTGAGTTTATGCTGAGGTGTTTGAGACGTTTGATGTTGGTTGTGAAGTAACATTGGTGATTGTTTGGAATGTGACATTTGTATTTGAGGACATGGCACCTAATTGGGAACTCTGAGTTGAAGCCATCATGGCTTGGGTTGTTTCCACTTGTGTGTTTTGAGGTGCACCATGAGTTGAGCTTGAATATGCAACTTGTGTTTGTGTAGAGTTTGGTGTCTGATTTACATTTTGACTCAAAGTTAGTCCTGGTGGCAATATTGTTGAAATATCAAAGTTTTGGGGTAACTTGGACCTATTTTGAATTAGAAGGGAAAGGTACCTGCCCTTATCATGATTAATAAGCTCATTGAGAATCATGAGGACTTGTGGATCTTCTCGAGTGGCCTCAAGTTCTTCTTGTGTCAAGTTTCTTTGGATTTCGTCTGTTGACAACATGCTGTTTATATTTGTTGGTAGTGTTGGAGTTCTTCAAGGTTACATATGTTGATAAGTTGAAAATTCCATGTTCCATGTGGGATTGAGTAGTGGGTCACTATTTGGGTCCATCTTATTCTTATCTCTTTGCGATCTTGTTAAGAGCATGAATGACTCTTATGACGACTTGGAAATGTAACACCTATGACAAGATCTGATGGACTTAGGATGATAATGCTAGACTCTCAAAATGTTATGTATGAAAATTAACCTTACACTCTATTAAGGATTGGGACAAGGAGGTTGTTTAGTGTTGGGACAAGGAGGTTGTTGTTGTTGCAGTCTAAGCCTTTCAAGTCTTTGTTGAACAATTTCTCTTTCAATTGCTCTATCGATTCAGAATGCTTTTCGTATTTGAAAAATTCAACTCCTTCATAATGGGGGACACTTTTTCTTAACCTTCATGCAAGGTTATCAATACTATCAATGATTTCTTCCTGATTATCATTTGGTCCTAGATCAGGTTGTAGAAATGGAAAGAAACCATCACCACGTAAAACCATTGTGACACATACTATGAATACGCAATTAATGGAGATGACCTCCTAAGAAAAATGTCATTAATGTAAACTCAATCTATTGACCAAGTGGTTGAAATTTCTCAAAAATATTAAGTTGTTGATGGCCCAAATTGGAGTGTTGGAATAAGACTCTCTATGCTAGACTGATGAGAAAGGGAACCATGATTGGTATTATAATTGATTGAAAGTTGGGGGTCTTTTGGACTTAAATATCTTTGAGTGAATGTTTGGACTTGATGTAGATGAAGAATATGCAAGGGCTAAGTGAAAATGACAAACTTGGACTTGATGCAAAATGCTGAGCGAAGATTATGAAAGGACCATGCATATACTAAGAGGATTAAGCATGAACTAGGCAAAGGAAAAATGATTATTATGAAATATAATCTAGGCAAGGACTAAAGCAATATGGAATATGCAAAGATAATATGAAGACCATGCCAAATACACTAGGTAAGGAGTTATCCAAATATGTATCATTCAAGGACAATATGAAGACCAAGGATGAACTATGAAAAATGAGGACTAGGCTTAGACTAGGAAAAGACAATGCAAGATACATTAGGTAAGGACTTGTGAAATTATGGATCATGCAAGGACAATATAAATACTAAGGATGGACTATGCAAAAATGAAGACTAAGGACTTGAAACCAACCTATGATCGCAAAGGTGTAAATAAGAAACTATGTTTTTGGAACTTAAGACCTTGTTTGACCATTTGGTATTGATTGAGTTGGTTGTTTGAGTGACTTTGTTTGAGCACAATTTTATGTTTTTAAGGATTTTGTAAACACAACATATAGATATGAAAGACAATATGACCAACTAAATTTATTTTTAACAACTCTAAAAATTAGAGTTACATGAGCAAAAGGCCTAAACGAGCCCAAGAAAGATTGACTCTTGCTGGTTTAAGACATCAAACAAATTAAAGAAATAAGAAAAAAACATTTACAACCTAGGCTAGAAAGAGAAAAGCATCTGATCAGGCCCCCGCATGAAAATACCCAAGCAAGACAAACATATAGAGAATCTAGCAACACTGGCTCCACTCCACAACACTCACTTCTTAGGCATGATAGATTATCTTACCCCAAAGATTCAAAGATCTTATCATGGGGGAATTCCTATCTCATTCTTGAAGGGTACATGAGGGGTATCTACGGGGTACGATCTGCTTTCCCCAAACCCTCAAATGTGGGATTTTGGGTTAACTAAAACATTGGCTCATACTATAGTTCTGAGGTTTCACCAATCCAATAACGGATTCTTGAAGGAAGCCACTTAAGGATTTAATTGAGCTTATTAGTGTAGAGGGGCCCTCCACATATGTCAAATTCACACAACATTCAAGTTGCTTGACCAACATATTTATATAGTGACTCAAAAAACCTACTCAAGATTGCACTGGGAGAGTTGATATCCCTAACGTGTTCCAATTTGAGAGACCTCTATGGGGTGATGAAAGCCCCAGTCAAAGATGCCCCTCACTACTAAAATAAAAGTAGGTGTCGTCACTTTTCCCTATCTCCCAAGACCCCGAATGTTAGTGGAAAGGTACTTCATGCAACTGTGGGTCTGCCCTATGAAATGAGAAAGTGATCCAAACACGGTAAACATGAGTTCATTAACCTTAGAGCATTGCAATGCGTGATCTAATCTAAGCATAAAACAGACCCATGTCCATTTTTAAGCCCAAAATCAAAATGTGAATTGCATACATAGGTTTATTTTAGAGCACCAAAATCCAAATGTGAGTAACAATGGAAATTTAGAAAGGACACCCTGCAATCCACAAGTTAGTAGTTTTAATAAGAGTCTTCAACTGATCATTTCTTCCATGTTCTTCCCACCACACGTTGTAGATATATTGTCAGAAACATAGACAAACTAGAATATAAAATGAAAACAACAAATGATCTATTTTAGTAGACGAATGCGAAATTATACCTAGATGAATGCAAAATAGTATCTAAGCTAATGCGAACTAATGTAACTATGAATGTGATATTATAATAGAACTCTTGTGAATTTCTCCCAGAACAAATACGAAATAAATATTGACTAAAAACATTAAAATTGAAAACTGCAAAATAGAGTTAGAAAATTCAGAATTTGATAATATTTATTCTATAATCCCAATCCCATTCCTTCAGTCATACCATATTTTTCTATGTAGGTGTAGACTCGTCTATGGTATTTGATATAAGTGATTTGAAGTTTAGGTTCATTGACTTTTCTTTCTGCTTGCAGTAGTCTCTAAAAATATTGTTGTTGTCTTCTCTATTCAATGCTCCTCCTAGACCCTGAGATCTTAAATTTTACTCTACATGCCATGGATTAGGTTCATATTAGCCAAATGCATGAAAGTAAAACAAAAGAGCAAAAAATTTCAGCATTAAAATAATTGATTAGCATTCAGGAGAAAGGTCAATCACAAATAGAAATGACTTAATCATCAATGTGTGTCTCCATCCCGAATGTATGTGAAACAATTGATCAACAAATGCAAAATTAGGTAAGGATGAATGCAAAGTCTTGTATCAATGAATGCGACATGATTCTGATGGCTGTGCAAATCCATGCACAAAACCTACAAAAACAAAGAAACAAGCAAAAATATGAGTTGTCGTTACTTCATGTCGGCTTCACCATTGTTTCTACATCAAAAATCACCATTAAATTAAGCTAATTAGGGTAAGGGAAATCTCAAAAACCCAACTAGATAACTAATTTTGACATAAATCAATGGAATCAATGCAAATTGAATGATTAAACTAATGAAAAATCCCTATTTGCACCATGGCTTCCATTGTCTTCTCTCTGTGTAATGTTGGCTCTCAGATGCTATGCTTGGTAACTTGTAAAATGACACAAATATTTGAAGTTCATGATAAAAGAATTGAGGAGAAATGGGCTGAATTTATAGATTTTGGAGGATGAGAATGGACTGAGATTCATTTTGGAATAAACAATGGAGATTGCTTGAGACAAAACTGATTGAGAGTTTAATTCCTTTGATTGATGAGTCAATCGGATTGATTGATCAAATGACTAAGTTGATTGGTCTGTTAATTGAACTGATTACTCTATTCCAAAAAGCTGAATGAGAGTTGAAAAAGGTGATTGGGGAGTTAACTGGGGAGATGACTAAATAGATTGCTCAGTTGACTGAATTGATTGCCTAGTCAGACTAAAAGTCAGTGAGAGTTAGAATTTCAACGTGCTGTAGGATTTTGAGATGAAATTCACATTTCATTTCTATTTCAATTTGAATTTGAATAGTGAAGTGCACATGTAATTAATTAAAATTTGAGGAAACTGAAATTTGGGGAAATTTGAATATTTGAATTTTGAAGAATAAGTTAGTTAATTAAATAATTTAAATAACTTATTTAATTATTTGAAATTGAATTTAATTAAATAATAAAGATCATTTATTAAAAGGATAACATCCTTTAATAAATATTTAATTAAGAATAAAGAAGAGGTTAAATGATTAACTGGTTAGAATAGAATTTGGATAATTAGTAAAATGAATAGTGATGCTTAAATTAATTCAGAAGTATATATATATATATATATATATATATATATATATATATATATATATATATATATATATATATTAAAAATGAGGAGTTTTCCAATCATGGGAGGGAAAGCATTTTATTATTTTTGCAACATTATCTTTTTCTTTTACCAATAGTAGAACTTAGCCAAATTTTGGAGAGAAAAGCCCTCTCCTTGCTTGATTTTTGGATTTTGAAGAATGAATTGGTTTGTGGATGGACTCAGATGGGTTTGTACCAAAGTAGGAATAATGAGGCATTCAAGTTGTCCAAGAATTGTGCAATTTCATTTTGGTATGTTGGGAGTTCTTTGTAATTTCATTTTGGAGAAAAAATGAGGTAGGGCTTCTCATATCTTCTTCATTTCTTCATCTTTTGATTTAGAACTTGTTTGAAATGGATTTTAGTGTGATTTTAAGCATTCTCTCTCTTTAAGGATTTTCATTTGAATGAGTATATTGTTTTTATGTTTCAAATTTGGAAAACATGGGTTTATATGAGAAAAAGATGCTAAAATTTCATTGGATTACATAAAGGGTTTTAAAATGCATTTTTGTGTTGTTGGGTGCATGGAGTCTAGTGTAGGGGCACCAAGGGATTGATCCATGTGATATTGTATCATCAATAATTTAATAAGGGTCTTAAGATCCATTTGAGTGTTGTCTTGTTTATAAGACTTTATAGCCATTTTGTTCATTCAATCATGCAATTATGTAATGTGATTTTTCCATAGGTTCTAGGAGGCAACCTTGGTCAAAATTGTGCAAAAGGACCAAGATGAGTCATGATGGGTTTCACGTGTCTTGTATAGACCTAATTGGTTCATTTGTAATAGTTTTGAGTTGTTTGGTCAGACGTAAGGCCAAATATGGAAAAGTTGTCAATATGTCATGACAACTCTTCAATTAGTTGTTCCCCAATGGTCCATTGATTCAAAATTATGTTATGGACATTGGGCGACATTGGGGGATAAATATAAAATCCTCCAAGATCAATTTTGTAAGGTTGTTGATAGAATTTTGAGTAAAGGTGATCTCTGTTGCAAGAAATTGTGTCTCAATCTGTGAAGATTTCACTGTTCATTGCTAGAATCTGATTGGTGAATGCATTGAATGTACTTGGAAGGTTGAAAAAGTGTCTGTAGCGTCCTAAAATTGTGACACTTGCAATTTTGACTGCATTTGGGTCTTCACGATGGCGACGCAACACTGAACCTGAATGGAGACCCCGAAACTTGTTCATGACATCAAAAACTGCATTTTTCAAGCACCCTGGCCTGAACCTCCTTGCACCCTGCTGTCCCGGGAGGTGGGACCAGAGCGCCCAGCGCCCTGGTCCCCCAAGACCATGGCGCCCAGCGCCCTGGTCCCTGGGTCCTATTTTGGGCCCGGTCTCCTTTGGACTTCGGGTCTTTTTGTTTGCAATTTGGAAAATAAACTTTCCTGGTCGGCCTAAGGTCGGGAAAATCAGTCTATCAGCCCTAAATGACAAGTATATAAACTACATTTTCCTCTCTCATTTGGAGAGATAAATACATGATGGAA
This sequence comes from Cryptomeria japonica, assembly GCF_030272615.1. Lineage (NCBI taxonomy): Eukaryota > Viridiplantae > Streptophyta > Pinopsida > Cupressales > Cupressaceae > Cryptomeria > Cryptomeria japonica. Next base: position 201,193,710 of record NC_081411.1, on the reverse strand, counting down.
AAGGCATGGAAACTATACTCAAGCATTCAAGCATTCATTCCAAGTCTCCATTCAAGGCTAAGTGTTGCATTCAAGACAAGGATTCAACCATTGAAGAGGAGATCACATACTACATGCTACATACAACATACTACTACAACATACAACATACAACATCTAAACCTTTGCACATAAGGATACAAACATCCTTAGAACAAGGTATTAGTACTTGTTTTACAGTCATTTACATTTATAGCTCTTGCTCATTTCTTGGTTAATTCCAAAACTGGGGTTTGACCTAAAGGCAAACCCCTAATCCCTAACCCCCCAATCGTCTTCGCTTTTCTGTGTCTAGGTTGTAGGTACGCGGCTGAAATTGAAGATCTGGAATCCTTGTGCAGAGACGAACAGATCCCCCTTCGTTTCGCGGATTTTTCAGAGGACCGTGGCGTCGGGCGCCATCGTCCCGACAACTTTTGCTCAAATTTGCAGGACAGCGCCATATCGACATTTTACTGCTAATTCCAGGTCCGCAGCTTCATCCTATATCCCTATCTCAGTTTATAAGCGAATATTTCTCACTTTCTATGCATTCCTAGCTTAATTCTTTTATCAACATTCTTTACAAAAGAGGGTAGCCTTGCTTTCTTAACCCTTGAAACTCATTTAGCATCCAATCTTGCATTGCATGGGATTGGATCTTGTGGGTTTCAACCCCTCTTTTGAATGTAAAGTCTCTCCCCTAAGTGAAAACCATCAACCCTAGCGACCTCCCTTCTCTCTCCTTGGAGTTGGAAGAGGGGAGAGCAACTAGGGTTCGATCGCGATTTTCCGCTTTACATTTTGGTGAACCCGATGTGAACATCCTTTCTGATTTTTCATGCTTAGATCTGAAAAAATTGATTACATTTCCATGTTTGATCTTTTGCAAATTTTAGAGGTTGATTGCATAAAAACCCTAAATTTTCTTTTTAGTAATTAAACTTGTGAAATATTTAATTGTTAATGCTTGTTTCAGATCTGCCCTTCTATTACAAATTATCAATTCATATTTGTGCTTTAATTTTGAAAATTAAGTGGTTAAGTGTCAAAACCCTAATTTTTGAAACCCTCTTGATTCAACCTTTGTCCGATAATTTCACTGATCAAAACATCTCCAAATTAGCTGTAACTTTGGATTCCGCAATAAAATCACAATATCTTTCATCCCTGAAAATTTGGAAAAAAGTTGCAAGGACTGTGTGCACTCCGAGCGCCATCGTCCCCGACATTTTTTTCAAAATTTCGGGAGCGAGATCTTACTGTATTTTCCTGCTAAAATCCAGAATTTTGGCTGATTTTATCAATTATAACACCTTCAAAATTAAAGTCAAAGTTGGTCTAGGGATTGCTTGGATTAACGCTTCTAAACATTCAAAAATCATTGAAACTAAAATTTTGTGTCAAAATTGTGTTCTTACTGTCCTAAATCTAAAAAGTGTGTTTGCATTCATTCGAAATTTCAGTGCTTTATTCAAATTTTTGCAATTTGTGACTTTTGAAATTAAGTGCTTAATTACAACAACTTTAATTTCTGCTTTCAAAATTGAATTTTGCGTGAAATTGAGTCAATTCTTAAATTTTAAAACTTGCATTGCTTTGGACATTCCCTCTAAAATCATAAAATTCAAAATTTCAGTTTCCCTCTCTTTTTCAAAATTCAAATTTTGCATTTTTTGACAATCTTGGTAGGGTTCAATTTTGAGATTGCAACTTTAATTTGGCCTACCTACAGATCATAAAATCACTCAATTTTTTCAGATTGGCTTTAAAATCATCATACCTTTCATCCCTGCAAATTTTGAAAAAAGTTGCAAGGACCGTGTTGCACTCCGAGCGCCACGGTCCCGGACATTTTTTCCAAAATTTCGGGAGACTGTCGTGATTGCATTTAATAGCTTAAATCCAGAAGATTGGCTGATTTTACTGAAAATTGCTACCTCTAAAATCAAAATTTCCTCTTCCTTTCTAGTGCATGATTTTTACAACAATAAGCCCTACTTACACTATTCCCGTTAGACGAAGAATTAAGTCTTTCCGAGGTTTAACTACTGAGGAGATGGAACCTAATTTGAATAACCTTTTTAACGAGGACATGGGTAATTCCTCTAATCCTCCTAATGATGAAGAAGCTCTCCATGAGGTTTCTATAGAACAACTTTCGAAATTGGATAACCAATTTGACGATTTTCGACAATGGATGTCTCAAGAATACCCCGATAGTCAAGCTCTTCCTTTAATTGAGGGTCTAAAACGTATGCTTCAAAGTGATAAGAATGGAATTGATATTTTGCATGGTATTGCACACATTGTGGATTCGAATGTGATGCCTATGAAGAGTTGTGCTGAAAATTTGGGTTATACACAACCTCCGACACAAGTCAATCATTCTATTCCTTTGATGACTTCTATTGCTAGCATACCTACCTTTACATCAAACATAATGGCTACTTCTACACAAGACATTCCTCCTGTGATCACTAGTCAGGGGGGCAATCCCTCTTCTTCAATTAACCCTCTTCCTTCATTCAATCTGATTTCTTCATTCACTCCTTCAATGAGTGTCCCTATTATATCTCCACAAATGAACATGACGCAAGGGGGCAATTCATTCAACCACTCCATTCCTCCTTGTAGTATTCCTCCTGTCCAATCATCTCCTATGACTAATTATCATAGAGTCCCACCACCTTAATCTTTACCTTCTTTCAATAATATAACACCTCCATCTCAATCTAACACATCTAATATGAATTCTTCGACTGAAGCGACCATTAACAATCTTGCACAAACTGTCTCTTCTTTACAACAACAAATTGCCTCTATGAATCAATCTAAGTTTAGTGTGCCCGCATTTGACGTTGCGAGCCCACTTTCTCTTGACATTGTACGAGCTATTCCCCCTAAACATGTTGAAATCCCGCATTTGGAACTTTATAATGGTAAAGGTGATCCTCTAACACATATTAAGACTTTTCAAACAATTTGTACTGATTTTGCTTATGACCAAAGGTTGCTTGCAAAACTGTTTACTAGAACATTAAGAGACAAAGCCCTACAATGGTATTGCTCGTTGCCTTCTTATTCTATTACTTCTTTCGAACAACTTGCAAATGCTTTCATTCAACAATTTCAAAACAATATAAGTCCTAAAGTTACTTTGATTGATTTAATGCATTGTAAACAAGGTGTTAAAGAAAAAGTGATTGATTTCATTGGTAGATATAAGCATTTGTATGCTCAAATTTCTTTTCCAGTGCCTGACAATGATATTCAAAGAATCTTTATTTCTAATTTACAAAAAGATATTCGAGACAAACTTCTATTTTCTGAGTTTACTTCTTTCCAACAGTTGTGTGCAACTCTTCACAATTATCAACTGACTGTGAGTCAAATGGAACAATCACATTCTATGGCTCCGAGTGATAAGGGTGATAGCAGTCAACAACCATTTGGAAAGTTTAAACCGAATAGAGATTCCATCAAATTCAATGAAAACATTATCAACAACAATGTGAATGCAGCATCAGGTGTGCCTCCTATTTCTAAATTTTTCAAGAAAGAAAGAAAGTATACTCCTTTGAATGAATCATTGCATAGTATTATGAATAAGTTATTGGAACAAAATGTGCTTACTCTTCCTCCTATAAGGCAAATTGATCCTGCAAAGATTACTTCACCTTATTTTGATAACAAAGCCTTTTGGGCAATACATCTGTAGCTCCTCCTAACCAAAATCTACAGATTTTCACTGATCCATTACCTTCTCATACCTCTAATGCGATTGAGGCTAATGATTCCTCTCTCTCATCTGATGGTCTTGTGTCTATGGCTCCGATGGTGATTAACTTTGTAGAGCAGCAAGAAAACCCTAAAGAACCTTCCATCACATTTGATTCCAGTGAAACCATCAGGGCACCTGATGGTCCTTTATACATAGTTGCAAAAGTCAAGAATACACCTTGCCGTGGAGTGCTTATTGATCCTTCGTGCATGGTTAATGTTATTACTAAAGAATTTCTTTTTACTTTGCAATTGAATCAAGTGATATATGACAAAACAAATGTGATTGTGAAACTATTTGATGCATTTTCTTCTCCTGCAATTGGTTCTATTACATTGCCTATTGAGGTCCATAACAAATCCCTTGATGTGAACTTTGCTATTATTCCATCTTCCGAACAATTTCGTGTGAAGCTTGGCTATCCTTGGCTATCTTCCATGAAAGCTATTGCTTCTCCTATACATAAGTGTTTGAAATTTCCCCATAATGGTGAAGTTGTTACTGTCAATCATAGTCTTTTTAAACCAGCTGAAAGAACTTCTAGCGTTTCTCTTGATTACTGTTGGCCTAAACAATTCCAATCTCTTCCTCCGCGAAGTGATCATCTTTTCAAATCTTATAAAAAATGGAAAACAGATATGATCCTATCTTTAAGTGAACCTAGAACACCTAAACTTGACATTCCTATCATTCTTGAGAAGGAAGTTCTTCCTTTGAAAGATAAAACTAATGTCTTTCCTCAAGAAGATTCCCAACCCGTTCCCATGGATGTGATTATGTCTATGCCTAATAAACTTCCTAAAAGTAGACCTATCCCTCCTCGTCATGATGGACTTGGTCTTCTTCCTAAACCAAATATTCCTCTCTTATATGGAGCAGTTCCTCCTCCTTCCTTTTATAGAGAGAAGAGACCTTCTTCTTCTCCTATTGTTCAGCTTAAGAGACCACAACCTAAACACCCAAGTGATAGGGATGAGAACATTCCTCCTCCTCAATCTTCTTCACTTCCTACTAAGACTAGACGAAATCGTTTTGCACGTGAACGTCGGCAAAAGTGTCGTCTTAGAGCTCAAACTTTGCAATCTCCAAAAACACCTTCAACAAGCATTATTCCATTTTCTCCAAAATCTCCTAAACATAAGATGCATGATAGTCTTGATCCTGTGTGAGTTAAAGATCCTATTTTTATAAATCTTGATGATGATATAGATGAAAATGTTATTCATGATGAAAATGTTATTCCTCTTGCTTCTGATAGTGAATATGAACTTGTTGATATTGATAACCATTTATCTAACGAATTTTCTAAAGCACTTATCCTAGCTCCTAGACAAGAACAACGTGGCTTGGAACATGAACATAGCCCTTGTTTGGATCTTGTGATAGCTCCATCTACTGTGTTGAATGTTCCTCCTCTAGCATGTTCCCTGCCTTCCCGAAACATTGATCAACAAGATCGAGAGGTAGATGACGTGCTAGACTAGTTACATTAGCATAGCAGATTCTCTCCTCCTCTCTTTTGTTACTTCGTCTATATGTTATTCTCATTCTTCTATTTGTTGTCCTTAGTGTTGTCTACTTGAGGACGATGCAAAGCATTGAGATCTCTTGGTCTCTCTCATGTTGACTCAAAAGACACATGTGTTCCCTTCTTCTAGGTGACCTTCCTTGATTGGGGAATGAAGAACAATTATGCATACATACATATGATATATATACAGGAATTATCATACAGCATACTGACCCCGAGGAAAGCGAAGTCACCTCGTGCTTTGTGTTTTGTGTCTATTATCCTTGGGCTTATCTCACACTTGGGGGCTAAATCCTTGCGATAACGTGCTCCTTTCCTTTCTCATTTCTTATATGTATCACTACCTTAAAGCAATCACCCCCGGTAAGGCATGTGCGATCGCTTTAACGTAGGGGGGCATACATCCCGTTCATATCTTTTCAAGATACTTGAAAATTTCTTGACAAATTTTGCCTTGAAGATTTTTGATATCTTTCTTGCATGACTCATAGTGAGGGAACCTTACTACTGATAGTCATGGTTCTCCCTCGTGATCTTCCCTTTTACTTTGTCAATCGAAGTCGTAAGATCCTTAGTCCACTGGGGGCCTGGTGTATCTTGCCTCCTTGACGTGGTGAAAGTCTTTCAATATTGTTTCCTTGTACTTTACCAGAAGTATGAGCGTACGCTTATACTCCCGCTAAAGTGGGGGCTAAATGTAGCATCCTAAAATTGTGACACTTGCAATTTCGACTGCATTTGGGTCTTCACGATGGCAACGCAACATTGAACCTGAATGGAGACCCCGAAACTTGTTCATGACATCAAAAACTGCATTTTTCAAGCACCCTGGCCTGAACCTCCTTGCACCCTGCTGTCCCGAGAGGTGGGACCAGAGCGCCCAGCACCCTGGTCCTTCAGGACCAAGGCGCCTAGTGCCCTGGTCCCCCAGGACCATGGTGCCTAGCGCCCTGGTCCTTGGGTCCTATTTTGGGCCCGGTCTCCTTTGGACTTCGGGTCTTTTTGTTTGCAATTTGGAAAATAAACTTTCCTGGTCAGCCTAAGGTCGGGAAAATCAGTCTATCAGCCCTAAATGACAAGTATATAAACTACATTTTCCTCTCTCATTTGGAGAGATACATACATGATGGAAAAGGCATGGAAACTATACTCAAGCATTCAAGCATTCATTCCAAGTTTCCATTCAAGGCTAAGTGTTGCATTCAAGAAAAGGATTCAACCATTGAAGAGGAGATCACATACTACATGCTACATACAACATACTACTACAACATGCAACATACAACATCTAAACCTTTGCACATAAGGATACAAACAACCTTAGAACAAGGTATTAGTACTTGTTTTACAGTCATTTACATTTATAGCTCTTGCTCATTTCTTGGTTAATTCCAAAACCGGGGTTTGACCTAAAGGCAAACCCCTAATCCCTAACCCCCCAATCGTCTTCACTTTTCTGTGTGTAGGTTGCAGGTACGCGGCTGAAATTGAAGATCTGGAATCCTTGTGCAGAGACGAACAGATCCCCCTTCGTTTCGTGGATTTTTTGGAGGACCGTGGCGCCGGGCGCCATCGTCCCGACAACTTTGGCTCAAATTTGCAGGACAGCGCCGTATCGACATTTTACTGCTAATTCCAGGTCCGCAGCTTCATCCTATATCCCTATCTCAGTTTATAAGCGAATATTTCTCACTTTCTATGCATTCCTAGCTTAATTCTTCTATGCACATTCTTTACAAAAGAGGGTAGCCTTGCTGTCATAACCCTTGAAACTCATTTAGCATCCAATCTTGCATTGCGTGGGATTGGATCTTGTGGGTTTCAACCCCTCTTTTGAATGTAAAGTCTCTTCCCTAAGTGAAAACCATCAACCCTAGCGAATCTCCCTTCTCTCTCCTCGGAGTTGGAAGAGGGGAGAGCAACTAGGGTTCGATCGTGATTTTCCGCTTTACAGTGTCTTATCTAAAATTTAAAATTATTTGCAGGACCTAAAATAGTGGTTTGGATTGATTGTTTGACTTTTGTCCTGTCTCGGGTCCGAGAAACCCCAACCTAGGGTTTCATAAACAATGGTTGGTTCTCAACATTCCCAAGAGTGAAAAATTATCAAACTTAGGGGAATGTTTGGCCAAAAGGTGCACCATAGGGTTATGAGGTTTATGGAGATTTCCATGTGTGGAGGAGAGAGAAAAGTGTACTAAAGTGCTTGACATTAGGGTAATGGCAAGCAGTTGATGAAGGTTAATTGAGTTGGACAATTTCCAAAGCATGAAGACCAAAATTTTGGTGAATTTTTTTATTTTGACACTAGTCCTAAGTGTTCAAGTGGTTGTGGAGTTTATGTGAGTCCATCTAAGTGGTGTTGCTTTATAAAACAAGCCTAATTAGGACAGGTGGTGTTCCATAATATTGGTCCAAAGGAATCATATCTGGTTTTGACATATGTCATAGAGGGCCCAAAAGGGTATCCTAAACAATCATTTTTTTGTCTAGGGTTATGAGAAGTTTGAGAGTTACTGCCCAAAAACTAAAAATCTAGGGCTACTGAGGTTTTGAAGCCCTTGTGAAGAACAAGGATATTAGGAAGTTTGCCAATCACTTCCAATGGGTGAAACATGTCTAATTGGAAGTAAGAAGGCATGGTGCATGGGTGGTTTAGGTCCGTGTCGTCTTATCCATGTTTTGCCTTTGTAAGGGTGTGAATAGCCTATTGAGGATTAGGGCTATTTAGAGGGTATGTTGCATGAAGAATGTGTGTTGTCAAACAATGACTTATTGAGTCATTTGGGAGTTGCAAGTGGGTGTATGTAAACCTCTTGAGGGGTGTTTGTAGGTATCTTGTTGTTTGGCCTAGTGGAGCAAGTCGAGTTTTGTGTTGGGATTGGGTATCTACCTTGTTTCCCTGTGGCTATGCACCATAGTGGTATCAAAGAAAGTTTAGATCACTTGGGTTAGGTGGTCATGGTGTATATCAACATCAAGAAGTGAGGAAGTGGATGACACAATGCCTCCAAAGGAAATGCCACAAGAGGCACTAAAAAAGATGTTTGGAGAGATGTTTGAAGCCAAAGTGAAGGAGTGGGAGAAGGCTAAGGACAAAGGGAAGAAAGGAGAATGTGATTCTGATAAGGAGAAAGAAGGGGGAGCAGAAGGAGGAACCCCTATGCAAGAAGTGGAATCATCTGTAAATCAGAAAGCATTTGTGGAAGCCCTGAATGTAGTTAGCCAAAACCCTTAGGTGGAAAAGATGATGTTCCCATATTTTTTGGAGCATGGGATGCAGATGAGGTCTTGGATTAGATTGAGGCCTTGAATAATCATTTCAAATGTAGGGAGATCCATGACAACAAGAGGGTCATGGTTTCTAAGTCCAAGATAAAGGGAGCAACACTCACATGGTGGAATTGTTTGCAAGGAGATAGAGTAAAGGAAGAAGTATGATAACCTCATGGGATAGGATGGTAGCCAAGATAAAGGGACACTTTGTCCTTGTGGATTATGAGGTTCAAATATAAAGAAATATGCAAATCTTAAGAAAAAAGGATCTTTATGTGAGCACCTACACTGAGGAATTTCATAAGTTGAGCCTCATAACTAAGTACCATGAAGAAGAGCTAGAGAGAGTGGCAAGGTACTTGAATGGCTTGAAATACAATATTCAAGATGAGATCAACATGTTGGCCCGTGATACAATGATCAAGTGCTACTGATTGGCACTGAGAGTAGAGGAGAAGATGAAAAGGAAATTTGATTAGAATGTAGGGGTAGAGGAACATGAAAGAACTTCAAAGGAAAAGGAAAATTTGGTGGCAAAGGTCAGTCACAGAGGAGTCACGGTGAATCAATCTCAAGTGAGCAAGGAGGCCCCAATTTCAAAGGAGGATTTAGATGAAGGAGATCTAATGACAGAGGAAGAGGATCTGGAAGAGGCCCTTTCATAGGGAAGTGTTACACTTATGGTCAGACACACCACCCATTCTATAAGTGTCTGGAGAAGAATGCGTCAAGCTCTCAAGGTGGAGAGAGGAGAACACATTTGATCCAAGAAGACTTCCAGAGTGTGAAGTTACTTGCAGATATGGATAGAGAAGTAGGAGAGAGCCTAATGATGATGAGGACATTACTAAAGGCACCAATGCCTCAAGAACCCCCACAAAGGAAGACCATCTTTAGGACTACATGTAAATCCAGAGGTAACGTATGTCAGGTGATTGTAGATTCTGGTTCAACAGATAACCTAGTGTCCATAGAGATGGTAGAAAAGTTGCACTTGAAAAGGATACCTCATTCTTATCTATATAAAGTTTCATGGCTGAGTAGATGACAACAAAACCTAGTTAATGAGCAGGCTTGGGTTGATTTCTTCATTGGGAGGTATAAGGATAAGATCCTTTGTGATATAGTGACCATGGATCCTTGTCATTTATTGCTTGGGAATCCTTGGCAACATTATGTGAAGGCCCAACATGATGGGAAGAAGACACCTATGTGATTACCAAGGGTGATAAGCAATTCACCCTACATCCTAATCTAGACAGTGCAAGTGGTAGAGAAGAGGAACCAAAGGTGATGATAGTGGGAGAAAAGGAGATGTTGCAAACATTGAAGATTGCCAAAGTAGGATTTGCATTGGTCTTGAAGCCTAAGGATATAGTAGGTAAAGGGGGGAAGGTGATCCCTAAGGAGATAGAAGAGTTGTTACAACATTATGATGGAATCTTGAAGGAGGACATGCCTAATTCACTCCCACCTATAAGAGACATTAGCCACCACATATATTTCATCCCTGGAGCTACCCTACCTAATAAAGCAACATATAAGATGAATCCCTCACAAAATACAGAGATAGCCAATCAAATACAAGAGTTGTTGAACAAAGGATTGATTAGGGAAAGATTGAGCCCATGTGCAGTCCCTATTGTCCTAGTACCCAAGAAGGATGGGAAATGGAGGTTATGTACAGACTCTAGGGCTATAAACAAGATCACTATTAGGTATATATTCCCTATTCCTAGGATAGAAGACTTGATGGATTATTTGGGGGGAGCTTTCTATTTAACCAAGATAGACCTAAAGAGTGGTTACCATCAAATAAGAAGAAGAGAGGGGGATGAGTGGAAAACAACCTTCAAAACCAATGAGGGGTTATATTAGTGGGTGGTTATGCCCTTTGGGCTAACCAATTCCCCTAGTACCTTTATGAGGCTCATGAATGAAGTGCTTAAGCCATATATTGGAGTGTTTGTGGTTGTCTACTTAGATGACATACTCATCTTTAGTAAGACTAAGGAGGAGCATTTGAAACATCTCAGGATGGTTTTGGACACCCCACAGAAGGAGAAGTTGTTAATCAACTTGGAAAAGTGTGAATTTATGAAGCAGGAGCTGGTGTATCTTGGTTTTGTCATCTTTAAAGGAAGCATCAAGATGGATCCATCAAAAGTTGAAGCCATATTGAGTTGGTCCACTCCAAGAATAATGGGAGAGGTAACAATTTTTCATGGTTTAGCCACTTTTTATAGGAAGTTCATAAGTAATTTCAGTCAAATTTATGCACCTATGTTGGAAACCATCAAGGGTGGTCAGAAGTGTAAATTTGCATGGACCAAGGCTGCAGATGAATCCTTTGAGATGTTAAAGAGGAATGTGTTACAACAACCTGTCCTCACATTGCTTGATTTTAATAAAGTTTTTCAGATTGAATGTGATGCAAGCCATATGGCTATAGGAGCAGTTCTCAGTCAGGAAGGCAGACCAATAGCCTTCTTTAGTGAAAATTTGAATGAGGCCAAGAGGAAGTAATCCTCTTATGATATTGAGATGTATGCTCTTGTTCAAACACTCAAGAAGTGGAGGCACTACTTGTTACCAAAATAATTTGTTGTCTACACAGATAATCAGGCATTAAGTTTTCTAAATAGTCAAGAGAAACTTAGTCACAAGCACATGAAGTGGGTGGAATTCATTCAAGCCTATACATTCACCCTAAAGAACAAGAAAGGGGTTGCCAATAAGGTTGCAAATGCTCTTAGCAGAAGAGTGCTGACAGTACAGGAGGTGTAGTTGCAAAGTGTGGGGATTGATTCCCTAAAGGTAATGTATGCAGATGATGATGATTTTAGAGAAGTCTACAAGGTATGCTCTGACTTCACAAATAGTTGTTATGTTGAGTACTTTGAATTTTTTATTCAAGATGGATTGTTGTTCAAGGGAAGTCAATTATGTATCCCTAAGTGTTCAATGAGGGATAACATCATCAAAGAAAAGCATAGTGGCAACATGAGTGGTCACTTTGGGTTGGATAAAACCTTGGAACAGGTGAGGAGACATTATTTCTAGCCCAAGATGCAATCTGATGTCATAAGGTTTGTAGAGTGTTGTGTAGTGTGTCAAAGGGCCAAGGGAGTGGCTACTAATGCAGGACTATACCAACCTCTGCCTATACCCAATAGACCTTGGGAAAGTATTAGTATGGATTTTTTAATGGGGTTACCTAGGGCAAAACAAGGATATGAAAATGTTTTTTTTGTGTGGATGGATTCAATAAGATGGCTCATTTCTTGCCTTGTAAGAGTACCAATGAAGCTTCTCACATTGTAGGGATTTCTTCAACGAAGTGGTGAGGATTCATGGCCTTCCATTGAGCATTGTATCTGACAGGGATGTCAAGTTTGTAGGTCATTTTTGGTGGACTCTCTGGAAGAAGTTGGGAACCAATTTGTCTTTCACTTCTTCCTATCATCCCCAAACAGATGGGCAGATTGAAGTGGTCAATAGGTCCTTGGGAAAAATTTTAAGGTGTCTTACTAGGCATCATGGTAAATCTTGGGATTTGGTCCTTACACAGGTAGAATTTGCCTACAATGACTTAGTGAATAGGAGCACCGGTAAGAGCCCTTTCCAGATTGTCTATGGCATGCATCCTAGAGGTGTGTTGGAGTTGAGAGAGTTGCCAAGAGAAGCTATCCATAGTGCACAAGGTGAAAGTTTTCTAGAAGCAATAAAATATGTCCATGATAAGGTCAAAGCAACATTGCAAAAGACTGCAGACAAATACAAAGAACAAGCAGATAAGAAGAGAAGGGAAGTACATTTTAAAGTTGGTGATATGGTATGGGTACATCTGAAGAAGGAGAGGCTATCAAAAGGAAAACATAACAAGTTGATAATGAGGAAGATAAGACCTTGCAATATCCTTAAGGCATTTGGTTCCAATGCCTATGAAGTGGAGTTACCATAGGATGTTGGCCTCTCACCCATTTTTAATGTTTCACATTTGACTCTTTGTAAGCATGATGTTGTTGTAGGTTCTATGACAGATGCAATAGTAGTAGAAGATGATGAGTGGCTCAAGGATCTCCCACCTAAGCCACTTTTGAGGCTTGAGAAGATCCTAGACATCAAATTGGTGAAGAAGACTAGGAATCAGGTCTACAAGAAGTATCTGGTCAAATGTCACAACCTACCAGAGGTAGATGCAACAAGGGTGGATGCACATAATCTCTCAAAGTTTGGTTGCAGGATTGAAGACCTTTTCTCAATTGGACTTGAGAACAGTTCACCCGGGGAGTATGGTGCAGGGGCACAAATTGATTGATCCATGTGATATTGTCTCATCAATAATGTAATAAGGGTCAAGTAATTTTGTAAGGCTTTATATCCATTTTGTTCATTCAATCATACAATTATGTAATTTGATTTTACCATAGGTTCTAGGAGGTTAACCTTGGTCAAACTTGTGCAAAATGACCAAGGTGAGTCATGATGGGTGTCATGTGTCTTATATAGATCTAATTGGTTCATTTGTAATGGTTTTGAGTTGTTTGGTTGGACATAAGGCCAAATGTGGAAAAGTTGTCAACTTGTAATGACAACTGTTGGATTAGTTGTTCTCCAACAATCCATTGATTCAAAATTATGTTATGGACATTGGGAGACATTGGGGGATACACATACTCCAAGATCAATTTTTTAAGGTTGTTGATGGAATTTTGAATAAAGGTGATCTTTGTTGCAAGAAATTGTGTCTTAGTCCGTGAGGATTTCACTGTTCATTGTTAGAATGTGATTGGTGAATGCATTGAATGTGCTTGGAAGGTTGAAAAAGTGTCTTATCTAACATTTAAAAGCATTTGCAAGGCCTAAAATAGTGGTTTGGATTGATTGTTTGACTTTTGTCCTATCTTGGGTCTGAGAAACCCCAACCTAGGGTTTCATAAACAATGGTTGGTTCTCAACATTCCCAAGAGTGAAAAATTCTCAAACTTAGGGGAATGTTGGGCCAATAGGTGTACCATAGGGTGATGAGGTTGATGGAGATTTCCATGTGTGGAGGAGAGAGAAAAGTGCATTGAAGTGCTTGGCATTAAGGTAATGGCAAGCAGTTGATGAAGGTTAATTGAGTTGGACAATTTCTAAAGTGTGTAGACCCAAAATTTTGGTGAAATTTGTTGTTTTGACACTAGCCCTAAGTTTCCAAGTGGTTGTGGAGTTTATGTGAGTCCATCTAAGTGGTGTTGCTTTGTAAAACATGCCTAATTGAGGCTCTAGCCTAATTAGGATAGGTGGTATTCTGTACAATTGGTACAAAGGATTCATATATGGTTTTGACATATGTCATAGAGGGCCCAAAAGGGTGTCTTAAACCATCATTTTTTTATCTAGTGTTTTTCAAAGTTTGAGAGTTACTACCAAAAAACTAAAAGTCTAGGGCTACTAGGGTTTTGAAGCCCTTGTGAAGAACAAGGATATTAGGAAGTCTGCTGATCACTTCCAATGAGTGAAACATGTCTAATGGGAAGTTAGAAGGCATGTTGCATGGGTGGTTTGGGTCTGTATTGTCTTTTCCATGTTTTTCCTTTGTAAGGTGTGAATAGCCTATTAATGATTAGGGCTATTGAGAGGGTATGTTGCATGAAGAATGTGTGTTGCCAAACAATGACTTGTTGAGTCATTTGGGAGTTGCAAGTGGGTGTATGTAAACCTCTTGAGGGGTGTGTGTAGGTGTCTTGTTGTTTGGCCTAATGGAGCAAGTTGATTTTTGTGTTGGGATTGGGTATCTACCTTGTTTCCCTTTGGCTCTGCATTAGAGACCAATGAGCTCTCTTAGATTTTTGTTTTGAGAATTTTGAATTTTTAAGATTTTTGAGGTCCATCAATGGAGGATGGCCTATTGCACTGGTTTTCTTCTAAAAGTGAGTTTTATTCAAAAAGTGGAATTTGAGTGTTATTATGTCACAGTTTAACATGTACTTATAGATTTATTTTATAACATTTTTTATTTGGCTCAATTTGAGTTTGTCTTTATTCGGTTATGGTCTTTAGATTGAGCATGTGTGTATGAATAGTTAAAATGGAATATGAATGTGGCATTGTGTTGCATGATTAAACTAAAAGAAGAATGTAAAATTGGCATGTTAGAGTTGTTTTGATATTGTTTTGAATGCTTGACTTATATTGATTTGGATGCTTGATCCATGCCTTCTTGGGTGATCAATGAATTGATGTTCATATTGTGAGCAATCAAGACAAATGCAAATATGTGTAATGGAAATAAAATGTGATTGATGCCTTGTGTGTAATCATGTGATTTCGTTTAATCTCTTTGCACATGCTTACTAATTGGATCACTATGTTTTACACTTTGTTCCATATCATAGTGTTGGTACGCTAGCATCTTAGAATGTAGACATACTATGCCACACTAGATTCGACCACCTTGCTAGTTTTGAGTTCCTAGACAACCTCGTACAGGGTCAATGGTTCTTCGTGTAATGAAGAACTCTGGGGAAGCATAATTGCTTCATGGTTGGGCGGAAAAGTGCTTTGACAATGTTCTTGCCTGTGGTGTGCTTGTGGGAGATCAATGTCATAAGCTCCTATGAGGATTATTTGTAATCGACCTTACAAATAAAATAATTTCCTTATGTTTTCCTATCTCTTAGGTCATGTACTTAGACATTACGTCAAAATATAATTTTATGTTTCTATTTAATAAATATTTGAATAAGCTGTTTTAATGTTTTCTTAATTATGTGTGAGATTAAGTGCAATTATGTAATTTGGTATTTTAACTAAATGGAGGTCCTTACAAAGTTATTTTTCTCTCCCTAGCCCTAGTTACATGGTCATATGATCATATAGCTTGGCCAAAGGCATCGTAAAGAGAAAAAAAAATGTAGTTTTTTTTTGTATCAGTATTTAAATTTTTTATTAACCTACAATGGGTTGAATAATAATAATATTTTTAGGGTGACGGGTTGTAGATCCCCTATCCCTTGCGTAGACACCTATGTGTACTACTTCTGCAATAGTATGACATCGTAATGACTGCTGCTACCACTGGTAGGTGCCGACTGACATAGCTAAGCCCTTTGGTTTTGGCCCCATCTCTTTAAACCACACATTAAAATTGGTTTATTGAAAATCCCAAAACAATATTTTAAACTACCAAATAGATAATTTGTTTAAAAAATTTAAATTTATAAATTAAATTAATCTGGATAATGCAGTTGGGTATGATGGATTTTTCTATCACCACCTTAGTGGTGGTGCCACTAGTGGGCTGCCCACCTACCGCTTGAGGGCCACCCATGTCTTGTGCATATACTAAGCATAACTTTCACCTAGGGAGTTGATATTTGGACTTTTTATAATCGATAGAAAGCTCCCTATGAGCAATACATAATGGTATAGGTTTGGTTCAATGAGTTTGCTATTTTGATTAGTTTTTGGGGCTTGAAACTTAGATGTTCTTTGTTTCTTGGTTTTAAGAATAAGTTTTGCATATGGTATTAGTTTTCCAATTTCAAATAGGTGTTAGAGAGCATGAACGGTGCAATATATTGGTGCTATTATATTTTTAGTTTGATGAGTAGAGAAAGTTGAGTATTTGTTTGATCATTCGTAGGTGCTTGAGATTCATGGTGTGATCATGTGAGAATTTGAGTGAGTCAATAGATGAAAACTCAAGGGAGTACATATTTTTATGTGATATTTATGATGATACAAATGATTATTATATTTGATGCTTCCTAGTATAGGTTTATAGGTGTTTTCAGAGTTAAGGATTTGATGGTGATAGGTACATAGGTTTGTATACGATTTTGAGGACATGTTTTGAGGCTTGGATTCTTGTATAGGGGATAGTTGAGTTTAGGTACAACATTGGTGGTGATTATGTTGTCAATGATATACAAGTGCATTTGTGTATTGGCATGACATAATCAGGTTTGTGGTGTTTTGGTGGTGATTTGATTTGATAAGAGATTTTTTTTTATCTCCTTGATGCTTGTTTGGTTCATTGACTGTGGTACTTGGCCATGGACATGTTTGGAAAATTAGATTTGAAGCTGATTTGGTGTTTGAGTCATGCCGTCTATAAGATTATTCTCTTTGATATCTTGGTTTATAGGTTAATAATGTGATGATGAGTTTACATGTTTTAGTATTTGTGATCCACAAGTTATGCAATTTGTAGGTTTATAAAGCCTATTTGGTTGCATTGCAATGAATTGGATGTGGACTATCTATATCCACCAAATTGATTAAGTGTTGATGCACACTTTGTTAGTTGAACTTGTCTATGGTCATTTATGCATTGGCATGTTTGATTTGAGATGATAGGATGGATGCTTAGAGTACTTGGATAGTAAGTTGTTGGGACTCATAGCATGTGGTTTGTCATGATAGCTTGGGTACATTTCATTGGTTACACTTTTTAATGCGAGCTTGTGATAGTTATGATTTGACAGTGTAGGATTGATTATTGATATTTGTTTGCATTGTATCTTCTTGTTTTAAAGTCGTGGTTTTAATTGATTATCAACCAAGAGATTGTTATCACATTGTCATGGATATCTTGTTCAAATACTTCAATGGATCTTGTGATAGTGATGTTTGGCAATTGTATCACCTTGGCTTGGAGATCTTAGTTTTACTTAGCATTCTTGACATTCTAGTTATGTGTGTGTGGACCTAGATGATCTTCATTTAGGAGATGATTTTATCACGATGGTATGTGTGGCTCAGTATCACAAGTCAATTAAGTAGTTGGTAGTGATGTGGATTCACCATTTTATGGTGGATGATCTTCTTTAGTTTTGTAGATGTTTTGGAGGAGCTCTTAAATCTTGTTGCTATAGAAGGGTTCTTTCACATTTGCAAGCTCACTATTTAGAGGTGGCTATCTTCATGTTGATTGGAGATGTTGAAATCTTGGTATGGCATGGAGGAACTTTAGTCCTTGGTTGATGTGCCATGACTTGTTGACTTTGACATTGTTCATTGGTTTATAGGATAGCTTGGTATTGTGTCATGATATACTCTTGTTTATGCACATTAGAGTTTTGGCATGATATAGGTTATTTGATGTTTTCGTTGGAGCATATGATCCTCTTTTAGGAGATTTTAGATCATGATGTCATGTTTGTGTTTCCAATTCTTGAGATTGGAGCTTTGGAATTGATCTTGTTGGTTCTCTTTGCATTGTACTTTGATCATTTTATTGAGTACTTCATGATGATGGTATGCTATAGTTTGGAGTTTGGCATGGATTGATCAATTACAATTGCTCATGGATACTTGGAGCATTAGTTGAGAATTAGAGTGATGAATAGTAAATACTCAACATATAATGAGAGGGACAGGGGGGCGTGAATCAGTATAGCCAAAAATCTCCTTAAACCACTTTGACTCCAAAGACTGAACTAACTGATAAACAATATCACCGATCTAAAACAGGGCACTACCGGTAAAACACAATATGACTATGAAAAGCATAAACTGGTAACACATAGATCTCCACACAACCTAATATCTCATTACCACTTCACCCACATGCATAAACAAGTAATACAACTAAAATATAAAGGCCAATCGATCAACATGCATTACCACTTTAACAGAAAATACTAATCATCACATGAAAAGACATCACACATGACACACTGATTTTTCACATGGAAACCCAACTGGCAAAAACCACGATGGGGATGAATACCCACAAGTTGTTCTTTGAATTCTTTAGAAGTACGCTTTGTTAGGAGCCTAGTCTGGTTAAGGACTTTTACAATAGGTTCTGCTAGGAACCGATCCTGCTAGGGATCACCCAGTTAAGGGATGGCTAAATACTCGGTTAAAGGTTACAACCCTGTTAAAGGTTACCTCGCAAGAGGATTTGAAGAACCCAATGAATTTGAGTCACCCTGTTAAAGGATTTATAGAAATCCTTTTAAAGCTACCCAGTTAAGGGATTTTCCAACTACTGAAATGGTTAGAAGTCAACAGGTAAAACACTGGTATGATAACAACACTAAATGCCAAGACAAATCCACTTTAGTTCCTTTTCTTCTACAATCACACTCTGCAGGTATCAACACACTTCTCTGGTGTGGCAAGAAACAAGTATCTCTTCACTTGGATACACACATAACATTTGCCAATAACTTCATAGTGCAAATCATCATCGACCTTATAGAAAACACATAGGTCGGTAGCATAAACCCTAAACCCTAAACATTTAGGTTATCAATACAGTTGGTCCAATCCTGACCGTTCAATCACATTACATTGAATAAAATAGTCTTGAACAGATCTCAAGACGTTCTCCATCATTTGTTCTTTGCCGCTTTTGGAGGCTGATAACCCATCACGCGCTCTCCACCGTTTACTGAGACTTCGCACATTCCTGAGGTAGATAGTGTAGACACCTAAAATTGTCATGTCTAATTAAATAAATATCTTTATTTATTTAATTACTTTAGCCTAATTCTTATATTAATTAAATAAATATTTATTTAATTAATTAATTCATTTATCCTCTTCTAGCCTTATTTGTCATTTGAATAAATACTTTTATTTATTTAAATTATCCTTTTCTTAAATTAAATAAATATTTTATTTATTTAATTTGATCCCACTTCCTCTATTAATTAAATAAATCTTTATTTATTTAATTAATTCATTAACCTTTTCCACCCATGACACATGTCACTGATCTCTTAATTCCTACACTACCTACCCTCTCATTATTTTATTATTTTCTTTACCTACCCTTTAATCATAGCCAAGCATTTATCTTTTACACCTCTCAATCTTATCCCTCCATTTCTTATAGTGCCTTCTATATAAGGAGATGCTTCCTTCATTATCAACCTCCACTGACTACTCGATGATTACTCGACTACACTACACTTTTGAACTTTCATATGCAATCCTACTTGCAACCACATTTCCGTTCTTTGTTGAGCTCTTGTGCACATAAAATCTGAGAAAAAATATATCAAGCAAGATCAATGGAGATAGGAAGAATGGAGGTTCAAACCCTATTGGACATGTGATGGTATAATCTTTGTGATTTCATTTGATTTGCATTGTCTTAGGTAATCCTCATATGTTATGGTGGATCTTTGTTGTTGTTAGGCTAGGGTTTTGTGGTTGAATTCATTTAGTCTTTCAATATTGTTGTTTCCACTTTTCACCATATACATATAGTATCAATCTTCTTCATGCAAGATCCTCAAGGAAATCCTTCTTGCATACAAGGCTAACGTGGAAGCACGATCTAATCTCCATTTCAGTACTACCCCATCACAAAATATTGTCGGTCGAATCACACAAACTTGAAATGCATCAACCGAAAGCCCTGAAGCTAAGACTACCAATCGGTAGTCATATCAAATGAAACCTCCATACAAAACTTTGCATATATGAGTTCACATTCCAACATACCAGTTGACTTGAACAAACATACTGCTTCACCTTTTCACATATACCGGTTCACATCATCATACCAGTTCTCTTACCAGTTTGCTTACTTCAATATACCAGTTCATACTGTTAGGCCCAATATGGAAAGCTAATGTACTGAGAGGGGAGGGGTGAATCAGTACTCCAAAACTTTTCTTCGATAATAACCTTACTGTTATGCATAAACAAAATAGTGTAGTAACATAAAATAAAACTAAAATCAATAGATAACAATCATACATGATTCACTCCATAACACATATATTTTGGTCACACAGAAACTCTTGGTTAGAGAGAAAAACTGCGGTGGGGATGGCACCCACAACTTCACTACTGCAATAATAAAGAATGCTCGGTTAGAGCTACATTTAGCTATTTCTGATAGCTTACCCTGTTAGGAGTATCAAGATCAGTTAGATCTACCTTACTAAAGGATTTTACAACACTATATAAGTGTAGCACTTGGTTAAAGGATTTACAATTTATAGACTTGGTTAGAGTCTTTTACCCTGTTAAAGGTTTCTCTTACAACTTCAAAATATTACAATAAAATCATTACAAATATTTGCAGCTTTACATCTGAAATGCTAAAGCAGATTCTATGTGCTCTGAATAAGATTACCTAGCTTGTAGCATACCTCGGTAACCCATAATGAAACTCGGTAAACCCTTCTGTTTACTCTGTTCTTCAACTGTTCACTGATAACCTTCTCGGTGACCTCTCTGTGTCTTTGTAACAGTCTTCCTTCATGCATACACACTATTTTTTTTCTAACCCTAGAATCATGCTGTATAAATAGATCTCTCATAGCGGTGATTTAATTCATTGCTTTGATCTTATAAAAGATTCTTCGAATGAATGACTAAACAAAATATCTCATTGGTTAGATTGACCTTGTAATCATACACAATCTCCTAATGTAATTTCCAATGCAAAAATAGTTAGATGTGCCTCGATGTTGTAACATGTTTTCATGTGCATGTCCAGGTTCAATGTATTTGGTAAAATGTTTCACTCGGTGAATATCAACTCGGTGAGTTAACTTTACCACTCGGTAGCCATGAAACTTTACTCGGTAAACAACTTGGTGAATACTACATTCTGTGACTGCTTTCTTTTGTAACCAACTAGACTATTCATACCAACTTCTCTATGTGTACCAACTGCATGATTTGGTAATACTAACTGACTAGAATATATAGTATGACTTTGGATATGAAACTAATGGCAATTTGATAAGTAGTAACAATCTCCCCTTTTGACATTAGTTGAGATGTTTGACAAAAACTACTTATAAAGTCATAACTCAAAAACTATATACTTGACAAAATGACTATACTTGACAATATATACAATAGTCAATAAAATAGTATATGCAAACATACTCCCCTTATCATTATTCTGTACATAACTCTGAATTTTGTATGTTCGGTTCTGTTCTGTACTTGTGTGCTCTGAATGCTCTGTATATTCTGCTCGGTATACTCCCCTTGTATACAATACTCAAAATTGTGTTAACAAAACTGTACTACTCTCCAAATGTAGAATTACTCCCCCTTTGCTGGGCTTTCCTCTTTGTAGTATTGTAGAATTACTCCCCCTTTTTGACAAACATTAAGAACTTAATTTCCATCCGAAGGCAGTAAGTGATCAAAAATAGTCTTGTACTTGGTCTGGGCGTCGGTGAGGGCGACTGAGAGTGAGTCCTTGACACTTTCCATTAATGAGTTTTGTGCTTGAATATTAGATAATAGTGATATCAAGCCATCAAGAGTGCTTCCCTCCTATGTAGTTGATAAGCGTGTAGCTCGGTTGAGCTGTTCCTGTACTGATGAGAGATGAGGAAGGAATAATGTTTGAAGGGTCATTATATCCATCCTAATTTTATGCTCTTGATTCCTCAGTTCTAACTGTTGAGCCATGAGGTGTTGTAGCTTTTTGTAAAAATTCTGAACTAAAGTAGGCTCAGTGGTCAACTTAGATGAGAGATCGGTGATCTCTTTCTCAATTGTATCAGTTTTATTTTTGATATCTTTGATAAATAAAGAAAATGTACACAATTTTTGGAATAAATAAAGAACGTGCTTGAGTTGAGGGGACAACTCAGCAATGAATTTGACAAGTTTTACCTTGCCAACAACAATTGATTTTTGTACTTCCTCTATCATTTTTGCTATAAGCTCTTTATCCTTGAGCTTGCTTAAGTACTCAGATGCATCAACTCCAGATGTTTCAATCTGATTGAGGAGTTCATCCAACTAAATATGGATGGCTACATCAGTTGACACTGTTGCTGATGGTAGCATATCTGTTAGTAGTGTCCTAACTTTCTGAAGTACTTTATTCTTTCTCTGTATGGCCAGTTGCTTCTCCTGTTCGGCCTTTGCTTTGCATAGTTCACCAAATTCAGTGAGTGCTTGCCCTTTCAGTTTGGAAATGTCTACATTGGGCAACACGATCGGTTTAGATAAGTCAAATTTAAAACCATGCTTTCTCACCTTCTTTTCTTTTCCTTTGGTCTGTGGCACTAAGACAAGTGCTTGTGAGGCTTGCTGACCCTCGGTAGGTTGCTCAGTAGATGCAACACTTTGGTCTATTCCTGTGGCCGTTGTAGTGTCTTTGGGTGGCTCGGTGCTAGGGGTCTCAGTTGTAATAGTTGTAGTGCTTGTCTGTGCTTGAGACTTCTAATCTTTGGTTGTATAACCTATAGCTTCAAATTTGTTACTTGTATCTCCTGCAACTTCAGATTTGTTGCCTTTGGTAGCTTGCTCAGTGTCCTTGGGAGCTTCGGTTGAGACTGGTGGCTTCATCAGTGGATAAGGCTGAACTTGTTCTAAGACAGATTCACTAGAGACAAGTTTTGCATAAGTGGTGCCTTCAATCACTTCCTGCTCTGGTGCTGCTTCATTCATTACATCTTCATCAATTTGTATAGTGTCAACCAGGTCTGGACCTTGCTCGGTGACATCTAGATCTTGCTCGGTGACATCAACAATTTCAATTTGAGATTGTTCACTGACATCCTTTTGTTTGAAGATCTCCTACCACTTGGCTTTAGTCTCATTCTCCACATCAATATATAGCCCATTCATCAATTTTAAGGCTCTCTATTTCACAAGAAATTTAGAATTGTATGTGGTCAGATGCTCCTTAATTTCAGCTACGGACATGTCAGGAAATAGATGGACTAGACTTCTTTCTCTTATTTGTCTCTCTGAATCCATTGCATATTTCCATCTGTTATCAATGTGTGAGTAGAGTTCACTCAGAAGTGACTTTTCTAGTTCTAATGGTGCTAACCGAAACTTTAGAAGTGTACATATGATAGCTTCTTCAATCCATCATTTCTCATCATTATTCCTAGTTTCATACTTAACATATCTGAATCTTGCAAATCCACCGTATTCTTTAAGATTGGCACAAAAATTTTCAACACTGTGAATGTTTACCTTTTTGCTTTTCACAACTTGGAATTTGTTTGCATCATCAGACTCTGTATCACTTGACTCTTTTGCCAAAATGAGTCTCCGAGTAGATTTCTTGTAAGTCTTGGTTACCTTTGGAATGGCAACAGTCTTTTGTTTCTTACTCGGTGATGCAGCTGATGCTCTGGTGTTGGATCTCTTTGTTGGTGGAGTCGGTAGGGCCTTTGTGATGTCCTGTTTCTTTCTTTTTAGAACTTTTCCCTTTGGCAACTCTATGCTCAATGTTATTGCAGCCTCCTGTGCTTCTGATTCCTCTTTGGTAATCGCAAGATTGCCTTTGACAGGTGAAGAGGAGGATTCTTCTCTGAATTTCTCAGATAAAGCTTTTATCATCTTTTTTTCTTGTAGTCGTAGGTACTACAATGCTCATTTTTACTTTCTCCTTCACCTCTTCATAGGTTCCATACCTTAGTTCAGTTGCATGCCTTGGCAATGATAGATAGGCATCAATTTGTTGTTGTGTAATATCATAATCAATCTCATAACCCATTGGTTGCAATGATTGAGTCCTCGGTTCAACAACATTTACATAGCAATAATCAGTGTCGACTTCAAAACATATATTGTCCTTGTATTTTTCGACCAGTTGTGGTGGGATCCTATACTTGCTGTGCATTTTCTCTTGGAGTTTGTTGAAGTAATCATCCATGATATCATTAAAGTTATCTCCTAACTTCTTGATGTAGTCATTGATCTGATGGGTGATAGGTTGGTGTAGCTCCCATACTACTTTACCGACTGAGGGAAAGAACTTCTCAAAATAGAAAAACATACATACAAGTAGTGAACCGAACTTTAGTGTGTTTGTCGAGTTGTTCTTCTTCGGCTTCCTTATTGTGTTTAGGTTCTCAAACAAGTTCTTTAGTAGTACTTCACATAAGTCTACTTTCATTCCCTTCTTCACTATTTTGTAGGCCAGGTCCACTGCAGCACATGGTACACTATTTTCCCTTGCAGATTGGAAGAAACAGTAACCAATAACTCTGATTGCAAATTTTAGTTCAACATCAGTGACATTATTCAATTTCAGTCCTCGGTAATCAGATTCTACTCCGGTTAGACTGATTAGCTCCTTTTGTGATATCATTTTCTGTGCACGAGCATGATCGTAGATGGGATATCTGGTGATCAGGTGAATGACTTCCTTTGTGATCTTGAATGGTTGCTCTTGTAGCCACATGAATCATCATGTACTTTGCTCAATACAAACTTAACCCACTGGGGTTTGAACACACGGGGATAGACTAGGGCTTCAGTTAATCCCTTAATTTTGATATGCTCAAATTTGCTATCCAGTTTGCCATCAGTGCATAGTTCATCATATGTGTCACTAATCTCTACATGACCGATTTCCTCAACATGACATTTGGTAAAGAATCTGACATCTTCCACTAACAAGACTCGATCCGGGATGAGTGAAAATGCAGTTTTATCATCCGGTTCTGAGGCAACTTTAGGAGTTAGAGAATATTTCAGCGAGGGCTTCTCCACATTTTGGAAAACTACAGGGTCTTGGATCTTGGGCACCATGGTAGATTTTGGGTAAGATTCGACAAGTTATCCTTAGGGTTTACAAGCGACTAATGCTTCACACTCGGTAGACAATAACAATTTGACTAGATCAGAAACTAGCTTAACAGTGTGAATAGATTGATGTAAATACCTCTAAATTCACTCTGAATGAAGTTTGATCGCTTTGATTCGCTCTGCTCTACTTCTCGAAAACTTGGGTGAATGAAAATGATCGCGAAAACACTTTTAAGTACTTAAAAATACCTTATCGGGCTCCGTGGAAGTTAGGTCAAGATATTAAATGCACTTGGTTCACCTTTTATTGATTTACTCTTTTTCTGCTTTCACCAAGTACCCAACTTTGCTTTATTAACCGACTTGACAGGTTTCCTGTATACACCGACTTGATAGGTTTCCTGTATAGTATATAAACTGACTAATTGCATCTTAACTATGTAGATTTTGAATTTTGTACATAATAGAATAGGAACTATTATGATTTAATTTTTAAAGAATGCAGTCCCTTCATACCTTTCCTTGACTAATTTGAAATAGGTGCACCTAACTCGGTAGGTAAGGTGCTTTCTTCATCAGACATAATTTCTTTCTTTTTCCAAATCATCTTGAATTTTTCTTTTATCTCTTCAGTGTCTTTTCTTGGTTGATCTCTGCAATCTCCAGCTAAATGTCCAGCTTTGTGATAATGAAAACATGCCATACCAGGATTTCTCCATGATCTCTGGTTGTTCATTCCAAATCTTATAAAATAGTTGGCACTTATATGTCCATATCTTCCACAATATTCGCACCATATCCTTGTATTATAATCCCATGGTACTACTGTATATTGTCGGTAAGGATCTGTGTGAGTTCAGTAACCTCCAGTGTTTGCTCGGTGTGGATACTTCATGTAGTTCTTTTTCTTAAACCAACACTTCTCGGTACTATGTCCATATCTATTGCAGTTTTTACAAAACCCTTTGAATTTTGCCTTCTAATAGTTGTTAACAGACTTTGTCCTACATTGATTAGGTGTGTGACCATATTTATTGCAGTTGTAACAATATCCATTGGACTTAGAGATATTCGATTGCTTACCTTTTCTGATCTGGCATATGTTGGCAGTATGACCTTGATTTCCATAGTAGTAGCAAATAGGCTTCTTCTTTTTGATGTTATTCCTTTTTCAGCTTGTTTTGATGATTCTCCTCTCTCGGTAGTATGAATTCCTTTCTCGCTAGAGTCTTTTCCTTTGTAACCGAGTCCTCCATCATTGTAGAATCTTCTTGTATTCAGTTGCTCATCCAACATCTTTGATGCTTCATAACTTTTCTCCAATGATTCTTTGGATTTCTTCTCAGTTTCAAGTTCACCAATCAACCTTGATACTTCAAGTTTCAATGACTGATTTTCATCATTCTTCAGAATTGCTTCATGATGTGCATAACCTAGTTGATCTGTCATATTTTGTTGAATACCAGTTAACCTTATGATTTCATCATCCTTATCAAATACTAGAGATTCAAGTTGTTGTTTCTCTCTTGCTTTATCCTCGGCTGTCCTTAATGCATCTAGATTTTCAGTCATTTGTGTACTGAAATGTTCATGTTCTCTTTTCATTGCTTTTAGTTGATCAACCAATGCTTTGTTCTTTTCTTTCAACATTCTAATCATTTCTTCAGTCTCTTCAGATATATTGTTCTCAGATGATGTCTTGATTTGTTCCACTAGCTCTTGGGAATCCTGCAAGTCATCAGATAATCTTCTCCTTACTTTCAGAGATTTTTGCATTTGCCTCTGCATTTCTGCAATCACTTGATTTACATTATCCAGCTCTTCTTGAAGATGCACAATCCTCCAAGATTGTTTGTAGCCTTCCATTACTAAGATCTTTCTCTTTAGGTAGTTAAACCCTTTTCCAAGATTCAAGCTCTGATACCAATTGTTAGGCCCAATATGGAAAGCTAATGTACTGAGAGGGGAGGGGTGAATCAGTACTCCAAAACTTTTCTTCGATAATAACCTTACTATTATGCATAAATAGAATAGTGTAGTAACATAAAATAAAACTAAAATCAACAGATAACAATCATACATGATTCACTCCATAACACATATATTTTGATCACGTAGAAACTCTTGGTTAGAGAGAAAAACTGCGGTAGGGATGGCACCCACAACTTCACTACTGCAATAATAAAGAATGCTTGGTTAGAGCTACATTTAGCTATTTCTGATAGCTTACCCTGTTAGGAGTATCAAGATCAGTTAGATCTACCTTACTAAAGGATTTTACAACACTATATAAGTGTAGCACCTGGTTAAAGGATTTACAATTTATAGACTTGGTTAGAGTCTTTTACCCTATTCAAGGTTTCTCTTACAACTTCAAAATATTACAATAAAATCATTACAAATATCTGCAACTTTACATCTGAAATGCTAAAGCAGATTCTATGTGCTCTGAATAAGATTACCTAGCTTGTAGCATACCTCGGTAACCCATAATGAAACTCGGTAAACCCTTCTGTTTACTCTGTTCTTCAACTGTTCACTAATAACCTTCTCGGTGACCTCTCTGTGTCTCTGTAACAGTCTTCCTTCATGCATACACACTATTTTTTTTCTAACCCTAGAATCATGTTGTATAAATAGATCTCTCACAACGGTGATTTAATTCATTGCTTCGATCTTATAAAAGATTCTTCGAATGAATGACTAAACAAAATATCTCACTAGTTAGATTGACCTT
The DNA here is from genome assembly GCF_030272615.1 of Cryptomeria japonica. Lineage (NCBI taxonomy): Eukaryota > Viridiplantae > Streptophyta > Pinopsida > Cupressales > Cupressaceae > Cryptomeria > Cryptomeria japonica. The sequence continues at coordinate 201,165,879 of NC_081411.1, read as the reverse complement.
GTAATCATACACAATCTCCTAATGTAATTTCCAATGCAAAAACGATTAGATGTGCCTCGATGTTGTAACACATTTTCATGTGCATGTCCAGGTTCAATGTATTTGGTAAAATGTTTCACTCGGTGAATATCAACTCGGTGAGTTAACTTTACCACTCGGTAGCCATGAAACTTTACTCGGTAAACAGCTCGGTGAATACTGCGTTCTGTGACTGCTTTCTTCTGTAACCGACTAGACTGTTCATACTAACTTCTCTGTGTCTACCGACTGCATGATTCGGTAATACTAACCGACTAGAATATATAGTATGACTTTGGATATGAAACTAATGGCAATTTGATAAGTAGTAACACATACTTCAGCATACTGACATCAATGACAACATACAATATCATCATGTCATCAAGCTCTGCACATACGCCTGTTGGCATATGGACACTCCAAGGAGACATTGTGTGTGATTGAAGGTTTTGTCATTGATGGCAACCATGCAATCCTATGGCACCGACAAGACTTCATACCGGCAAAGCATTACATAAGCAAGATAGTGCACCGACATCAACAAGATCACTCTACACCGACACTGGCATCGACACAGAAGAAAAGATGTATATCGACATAAAGGCCGATAGGATTTTTGATATGTAATATTTTGTTTATTATTGTAAGTCGACTTGGCAAATTGTAAAATGACCCTTGTATATAAAGGAGATCATTGTAGACATTTAAAAAAAAAAATAGTGAGCATAAAAGAAAATTATTAGGCAGACCTAATGTGCGAATTATAGGTCAAGGGTATATGTAAAGAACAGAGTTAGAACCGGTACTGAATATGGCATTGGAGATGTTATTGTAAAGTAGTATAGATCTTTGGATTAGTATAATCTTCATTGTAAGTTAGTGTGACTTCTCATTGAGCAGTGAGCTCTAGGTAGTTGGCCTTCCTGCATGTGCAGGCCCCTATTGTAAGTAATATTCTCTTATTGGCCAGTGAGTGAATATTGTGGGTCACAAATCGCACCAAGGTTTTTCCCACACCGGGTTTCCTTGTTAAACATCTTGTGTTATGGTGTTCTTTTCATGTGGATGTTTTTGATTTTGTTTATTGCATTAATTCTTGCATATCGGTATACTGCTATTTTATGTTCTGCATATTTTAACTTAAGAAATTCTTATCACCGATTAGATACTGATTCACCCCCCCTCTCAGTTTTCATGGGAATCCTAACAATTGGTATCAGAGCCTGGTCCTCTATTTTTATAAGCCTAACAGCTTGAGGAAGATCTTGACATCGGTAAAGATGGAAAATTTGATGAAGCAACTTGAAGGAGCTCTTATTGACTATGATGTAGAGAAGTTGAAAAATATCAAATTAGAAGATGATTTAAGAGCAGCTCAAGATATCATTCAGGCACTTCAAGAAATCTTACTGTTACAAGAAATAAGAGAAGAGAACTTGGTGAAAAATTGCAAAATGAGAATGATAAAAAGGAATCTCTTAATGATATGATAAGCAAGCTGAAACAAGAGATCATGACAACAAAATATGAAATGCAGGATATGACTATGAGATTTTGCAAAGAGATTGAGGATAGAAAGAAGAATGAAGAAGAATTGACCAGAAGACTAAGTGATGTAGCAAATGAGAACACAAGACTTAGCTATGAAAATGACATGTTGAAGATAGATCTGATGCATACTCAGAATGACTCAAATGAACTAATGAGACAAAAAGAAATCTTGGAAAGGGAATTGGAAACTGCAAATCAACATAAAGAAAAATTCAAGAAAAGCTCAGAAGAACTTGGTACCTTATTGAAGAATCAAAAACCTAAAGGTGACACCTCTGGAATTGGCTTTGAAGTTGGAGAAACCTCCGGTACTGCAAATACTCGGGATCATAGCAAACCGGTAAGACCACCTAATGCTTATAAATTCAATGGAAAATGCTTTAACTATAATAAGTATGGTCATAGGGCAAATGAATGTAGATCTAGGAATTATCAGAATATCAATACACCCACCGGTCAATGTTCCAAATGCAACAAAGTTGGTCATAACTCTGAAAACTGTAGAATGAATGTGAGATGTTATGTTTGTGGAAGATTTGGACATTTATCTAATCAATGCAGAACACAAACCGACATAGGTTATGGGAAAGCTATTCAGAAAAATAATGTAACTTGTTATGCATGTAACAAGATTGGGCACATTGCTAAATTTTGTAGAAGTAAAAGTACACCGGTAGACAACAAAAGTGCTAGCTTGAAAGGAAAAGAAAAAGTTGAAGAGGTTAAGCAAGAATTCTCAAAGCAATGGATTAGAAAAGCTGATCTAAACATTGGGAATACTCCTCCACCGGTAGAACCAACAAATGCTTCACTGGCAGGATAGAGTGATGCTTCACCGGCAGGATAGAGCAGTGCTCCACCGATAGGAAGTTCTTCATCTAATTGAAGAAAATTTCCTTGAGGGTTTGGCAATCTAATGACACATGTGCTATTATTCCCTTGGTTAGAGATAAGAAGTTGAAAATTACTTAACCGACAAACAATGTTAAGTGAATACTTAACTGGCATGCAATTAATGTGATAGATAGCGAAAAAGACTTTATAAAATAAGGTTTTGGCTCCATTTCATTTCACTGTGATTTCAAACTTTCAGAGAGCATGAAGATTCAGAGCTAAAGGCATTTCAAGCAAGAAGCAAGAACACTCCAAGCAATCATTCATCCAAGACAGAAAAAGGTATTTAATCATGGCATCCACCTCTGCAATTGAATACACAATGAACCCTACTGTTGTGGAAGAAATTAAAAGACCTAGGCCCATATTTCAGTTAGTCCCCAAAATAGCAAAGAAGGATGATACCTTAGGTGCATTTTCTCAAATTCCTAAAGGTGTTGTATATGTTGAAGACCCTAGAATGTACATCCACTGCAATATTGAAGAGTTAGGAGATGAGGAAATCAAAACCATGTATAAAACCAAGATATGTGATGATACCGGCAATGTTAAAGCTGAACACAAGGTTATTGAAACCCTAGGATTCATAGAAATCCTTAGCATTCCTGAATTCCCTAAAGATGTGATTAGGATAGTGTTAAGCAGAGCTCATGGAGAATTTTTCTGGTTAGATGAAATTCATAAGATCACCAAGGAAGTGGTAAAGGATGTCACAGGGTTATCGGCCACCGGTAAAAGACCAGACAAAAACAAGAAGGTTTCAAATGATTTAGTCATAGACCTAATAGGCGCAACATTTGATAAAAGATCTCTAAGGGTTAACGATGTAAAGGATACAAATGTGAGATTCTTAAGTATGATATTAGGTTACAAAGCCACTCATGCTAATAGACTTAACTCAGTTTCAAGTTTATGCATTAAGAGTGCTTATGATATGATAACAGACAATGCAAAAATTGACATTTGTGAATGGTTAAAGGATAAACTGATAGACAACCTTGGAAAGATAAAGAAGGATAAGAAAGGAACTTTCAGATTTGGAAATCTGTTAGTATGCCTAATGCTTCATATAACAAAATAGGTTCCCGGTATAGGATATAAAGAACTAGGATATGACATACTGGTAGGAAAGCAATTGACAGAACTATTTAATACCATGGGTGAGAACAAGGAAAACAACATTCATGACTTTTTCCAAGCATTAAAGACAAAAATGAAGAAAAGGATAAGGTAATCTCAAAAAATTGTAGATAAATACAAAGATGATATATGCTTTATTATTAAAAAGGATGAAATATGGATGGAAGCAGTCATCCCAAGGACAATCTAGGTAACAGAAATGGGCTATGAGACAGATGACCACATAGTTGAAACTTATGCCAAAGCACTTCTAGAAGCCCCCAATGAACCTAAGGAAGAAGTATTTGGTAGTGCTAAAACCATAGAAAGCCAAATACAGTCCAAGAAAAGAGTGAAGGTAGAGGCATTTGTGAGGAAAGGATCCAGACAACCAAAGGCCATTAAGGAAGATGTATTAAAGAAAACTGACATAGCTGAAGATGAGTTGGTTGCCCCACAACCTGAAGATCATCTATCACTGGTAGGTACTTCTTCGGAAGGTGACATGCCAACAACTTTTAAAAGAGTTGTTAGGAAAAGAGATCCCTCACTGGCAACCACTCCTTCACCTAGAAGGACAAGGTAGAAGCAACAAGCTGTGGGATCTCTGGTCAGAAAGGTCACACCTAAAAGGAAGCTAACTCCTAAGAAAAAGAAAAAGACAAAAACTGAATTGGCACCTCTAGACATATTGCTAAATGAGATCACAGAGGAAGGAAAATTGAAAAACATAGGGAAAATTTATGACACCCTATTTGCTGATGAGAAAGGGCAAGTTGAGGAGAGTGTAATACTGCATATGGACATGTTCAAATTTTTTTTGATGGAAGTTATCAATGAAATACCTGATGATTTATACAAAAGACTTGAGGCCAGAAGGCAAGGAGTGATTGAATTAGACAAGAAAATAAAAATAGAAAAACTACTTGCTGTATATCTGGTAAACTCCCCAAAGGAAATTGATGATCTAATTGCTCAGGCAAACTGGAATGTTTTCTCCACTGCACACCGACATATTTCACTGATGGCAGGAAGAGTTACAGAAGTTACAGAGGAAACAAAAGATGGTTGGGACATATTCTTGGTTGAAAAGGAAAAATAAGAAGAATACAGGAATCCCAAGCCTATTAAGGTATATCTAAAGGATAAGGACAAAGGGAAAGGCAAAGTTGGTGGACCTCCAAGCATAAAGGTTAAACACAACCTGCCTCCACCTGTGAAAATCACAACTCCTGAAGACCAACCGGCAGCAGAAAGCATGGATGTAGAGGATAGTAATCCAAACCCTAAAGTCCTATACACTGTAAATGTTGATACCCAAAAGATCAACATAACAGTTGATAAAGATACAACTCAAAAGTTAGATATGGCTAAAAAGCCTCCAGTAATAGGAGATATAGAGAAATCGACAGAGGATACAGGGAAAAAGATGGAATCTAAGTCACAAACAAAGAAACCAACAGAGCTAAAGGCTCCGGAACAGGCTCACAAGGAAACAATGCCACTAGTAAGCAATGAAGCAGGAAAACCAGTGCTAAAAGAAATACAAACACAAACTAACCTACCAAAGGTCAATACAAGCATGGTCACTTCCACCAGTACTCAGACTCTTGGATCATCATCAACATTCAAGTCAACTAATGTGATTGAGGTATTGCTTGAATCCATTAAGAAAATAACTAACTGTAACTCATAGGCTTACAAAGCAATAGATGATTCAATACCAATTTTGAAGATAATTGCTCCTGATTGTAATATAGATAATAAAGATTCTTTAGGACAGTTGGATACATTATGTAAATACATTTCTAGAAATATTGATAAAATAAAGGAAGAATTAGTAAAGAACATAGTAGAAAAGGAGAAACATAAATTCTTTGAAGAAGAAATAAAGAAGTGTAACAGAGACTTTGACACACTTCTATCGGAACTGTGTAGTTTGTTGAAAGAATATAAAAATCTGTATAAAGACACATGCAAAACAAACTTCTTGACTGTAGATATTGACAAGAAAATAAGCAAGACACAGGATGAGATAAATAAGCTTGCAGACAATTTTGTCAACTCACCGGATTCACTATCTGTTTTTGAAGATAAGTTAGCAAATTTTGAGGAAGAATTGCTTAAACAGGAAAGAGAGAAAGAGAGAATAATAAACAAGGCAAACACTTGAGATCCAAACTAAGTCCAAGATTGGACTATCTAGCATCTCTGCGGAAGGAAATCTCAGAGGCATTAGCACAGGGAAGTAAAACACCGACAGAGCAATTACAACATCTCACCAGTACTGTGAAGAGGACTGAAACAACAATAAAAGATAGCAAAAAGTTTATGGATAGTATAAACTTAATTTTGGGCGATCTTTTTCAGATAATAACTACCCAACTACAAGGTTGAGGATATGACTACAAACTCTACTAACATCTTGACAACCTTTGTCATTGATGCCAAAGAGGGAGTAGTAGGATGAGAAAGTTCAAAGACAGGAATCATATGCTTAGGGGGAGCCCTTCATATTTTTGGTAAACATTCTTTTTGGTAAATTTTTTTTGGACTACACATTTTGGACAATTTTTGAAATTTCTTATGAGTGTTGCCATCAATGCCAAAGGGGGAGATTGTTGGCATATGGACACTCCAATGAGACATTGTGTGTGATTGAAGGTTTTTTTATTGATGGCAACCTTGCAATCCTATGGCACCAGCAAGACTTCATACCGGCAAAGCATTACACAAGCAAGACAGTGCACCAGCATCAACAAGATCACTCTACGTCGGCACCGACACCGGCACAGAAGAAAAGATGTATACCAGCATAAAGGCCGACAAGATTTTTGATATGTAATATTTTGTTTATTATTGTAAGCTGACTTGGAAAATTGTAAAATGACTCTTGTATATAAAGGAGATCATTGTAGTCATTTAAAAAAAAAAAATAGTGAGCATAAAATAAAATTATTAGGCAGACCTAATGTGTGAATTATAGGTCAAGGGTATATGTAAAGAATAGAGTTAGAACCGGTACTGAATCTGGCATTGGCGATGCTATTGTAAAGCAGTACAGATATTTGGATTAGTATAATCCTCATTGTAAGTTAGTGTGACTTCTCATTGAGCAGTGAGCTCTAGGTAGTTGGCCTTCTTGCATGTGCAGGCCCCTATTGTAAGTAATATTCTCTTATTGGCCAGTGAGTGAATATTGTGGGTCACAAATCCCATCGAGGTTTTTCCCACACCGGTTTTCCTCATTAAAAATCTTGTGTTATGGTGTTCTTTTCATGTGGATGTTTCTGATTTTGTTTATTGCATTAATTCTTGCATACCGGTATACTGCTATTTTATGTTCTGCATGTTTTAACTTAAGAAATTCTTATCACCAGTTAGATACTGATTCACCCCCCCCTCTCAGTATCTGTGGGAATCCTAACAATGCCAACAATCTCCCCCTTTGGCATTGATTGCAATATACAAAGATATCTCTCCGCTTCACATCTTCTCCCCAATCTCTTCCATATTATGTCTTCAAAACTGCAGATATCTTCTTTGCTTCACATCTTATCCCCCTTTGACAACAATGCCAAAGTGGAGGCACAAACATCCATATTCCACTATGTTGTTCCCCCTAAGGAGTAGCATCCTTCAACACACCAATCTTGAAAAGATTTTACAATGCAATACTTGACTGATGTGGAGCACATACCTTTAGTTCACCTCTTGAAGGGGCAGCACCCCTAATTCACCTCTTAAATAGGTAAATGTAGCCTTTGGTAGAGGCTTGGTGAATATATCTACTAACTGCTCCTTACTGGAAACATGTTCCAATACCACTTCTTTGTTCTAAACCTTCTCCCTCAAGAAATGATACTTGAGCTCGAAGTGTTTGTTTGTAGCATGCAAAACCGGATTCTTGGAAATATTAATTGCACTTGTGTTGTCACAAAAGATACTCACCGGTTCAGATACAGGGACTTTGAAACCACTTAGTACATGCTTCATCCAAATTTTCTGAGTGCAGTTCATAAATGCTGCTACATATTCTACTTCTGCTGTAGACTAAGATATACAACTTTGCTTCTTACTCATCCATGAGACTAGTCTACCACCAAGAAAGAATGCACCACTAGTTGTGCTCTTACGGTCGTCCACATTACTAGCCCAATTGACATCTGTAAACACTTTGAGGTTGAAATAATTACTGTATGGATACCACAATCCATAGTCTACAGTTCCCTTCAGATATCTAAGAACCCGCTTGACTGCTACCAAGTGGGATTCTCTTGGACTTTTCTAGAATCGTGCAACAATGCCCACTACATGTGCAATGTCCAGTCTGCTATGTACTACATAGTACAACTTGCCAATCATTGATCGGTAATCTTTCTCATTCACCAATGCTGAGTCATCTTCTTTTGACAATTTACAACCTATCACCATCGGTGTACCAACTGGTTTGCTGTCTTCCATGCCAAAAGTCTTCAACACCTCTTTGACATAATTGGACTGAGTGATAAAGATACCATCTTTCATTTGTTGAATCTGTAGTCCAATGAAGAACTTAATCTCCCCTATAAGTGACATCTCAAATTCCTTCTTCATCTCATCTGCAAAATCATGACTCATCTTGTCATCTCCACCAAAAATTATGTCATCAACAAATACTTCATAGATCAAAATCTGATCTCCTTCTGATTTCAGATAGATATTGGTATCTTCACTTGTTCTTTGAAATCCAATCTCCACAAGATGGGAGTGTAAGCATTCATACCATGCTCTAGGTGTCTGCTTCAATCCATACAAGGATTTATGTATCCTACACACCATGTCACTGTCTTCTGATAGGGAAAACCCATCTAGTTTCTCTATATACACTTCCTCTTCAAGTATTCCATTTAGGAATGCAGATTTTACATCCATCTGATACACTTTGAATCCCTTGAAGGCTGCATATGCAAGAAGCATTCAAACTCCTTCCAATATACCTACTAGAGAAAAGGTTTCTCCATAGTCTTCTCCTTCTTCTTGAGCATATCCCTTACACACTAGTCTGGCTTTGTTTCTTACCACTGTGCCATCTTCATTTAGCTTATTTCTGAAAACCCATTTGGTGCCAATGACATTTTTATGCTCAGGTCTAGGTACCAAAGACCATGTACCATTTTTTATATCTGGTCAAGTTCCTCTTCCATTGCTGTGATCCAGTCTTCATCTTTATGTGCCTCTTTAAATGTTTTAGGCTCAAATTCAGAGATCATGAAAGAGTTTTCTCTGACCTTTCTTCTTGTAAGAATTCATGCATCCTTATCTCCTATGATCTACTTTGGATCATGATTCATCTTTACATACCTAGGAATGATCTTAATAGATTCCTCTTGCTTTTCTTCTTCATCCTCATCCTCATTAGCATCAACATCTACCGGTGTAGGAGCACTATTACTGGTACTAGGCTATTTTGCAACCGGTTCCCAGAAGGTTACAACCAGTTCATCTACCACTTGCTCACTGCCCGTTTCCTCAGGTTTCTCAGAAGTTTCATCAACTCTAACATTGATACTTTCAACAATTCTTTGAGTCCTATTGTTGAAACACTTGAGATCTTTGCTCTTGGTGGAATACCCTAGGAATATTCCCTCATCACATTTTGCATCAAACTTGCTCAGGTGTTCACTCCTCTTGATATTAAACTTGCTACCAAACACTCTAAAGTAGCTTACTACAGGAGTCTTATCAGTCCAATACTCATAAGGTGTTTTATCCTTACATTTCTTGATGAGTACCCAGTTCATTGTGTAAACTGCAGTGCTCACCACTTCTCTCCAAAAAGTGTCAGCAACCTTTCCTTGAATCAACATGGTTCTGGCTACTTCAACTACAGTCCAGTTGTCCCTTTCTACTAGGCCATTCTGCTATGGAGTCCGGGGGGTAGACAGTTGCCTCTTGATGCCATTCTCTTCACAGTACTTATTGAACTCACTAGAAGTGAACTCACCTCCTTGGTCAGGTTTAAGGCATTTGATTCTCTTACCACTTTCTTTTTCAACCAGTGCTCTGAAGGCTTTGAACTTTCCAAAAGCTTCAAACTTGTCTTTCAAGAATGTGACCCACATCATTCTTGAGCAATCATCAGTAAGAATCATAAAGTACCCATCTCCTTGAACACTCCTAGTCTTCATAGGACCACACAAATTAGTATGCACAAGATCAAGTAATTTTTTTGCTGTAAAGGATTTACCTTTGAAGGTTGAGGAAGACATTTTCCCCAGTTGACATTCTCTGCACAGAGGATTCTTCGGTTTGTTTAGAACAGGAAATCCTCTAATTGCCTTGATCTTAATAGCTTTCACAATGTTATCAAAATTAACATGACAGAGTCTCCTATGCCATATCCAACTGTCATCAAACTTAGCCATTAGACATTGACTGATATTTGTATTTAACTGAAATAGGTTGCCTTTGGTCTGCATACCGGTGGTCATTAGTTCACCATTCTTTCCTTTGATTTTGCATACTCCATCTTTGAATTCCAGAGTGAGTCCATTATCATTCAACTGAGCAACACTCAGAAGGTTATGCTTGAGACCTTCTACCCAATACACATTATCAACACTTCTTTTTCCATTCAGAGAGATAGACCCTCTTCCTTTTACCATACAAGGTGCATCATTACCAAATCAGACTACACCTCCATCATATTCTTCCAAAGATAGAAACTTTCTCTGGTCACCGGTCATATGGTGAGAACAACCACTATCAATAATCCATTCATTAGAATTATCAAAACGGGAGACAAGAGCCTTCTTGTCTGACACATCTTCCTTGACAACTACAAATACTATGTCTTCACTTTCTTCATCTTCTGATTCATCATCAGTGACACCTTCATCAACTGCAACAAGATAGTTTCTCCTATTTCCTCCTTTGAACTTTTTGAACCTCTCCGGTTTGTCCTTATTATCACCATTAGGACAGTTAACAACAATGTGTCCAATCCTATTGCAAGAAAAGCATTTCAAAGGGAGCTTACCTCTGTATTTACCAGTTCCCTTAGGAAGTCTCTTGGCTAGAAGAGCTTCAAATTCCATTAGGATTTCCTCATCATCCATATCTCTACTTTGTCTAGGTTCACAACTGGTAGTAACTTCTTTACCCTTTCTAGATAGTGCAACAAATGCTTTAAAGGCTGAATCAGTCTTCTGAACACTGCCATCATAACTGTTTAGCTCATAAGCGGTCAACTTAGCAATGATAGGATCAAGGGACACCTTTGTCTTGTCAATAGATCTTAGCTCCTGAATAGTGGCAACCCTTATTGCATAGACCGGTAATAAGGTTCTCAAAACTTTTCTAACAATGGTGGAATCATCCATTGTGCATCCTGCACTCTTGATGTCTCCAACAATAGTTTTAATCCTTATCCCATATTGTTGAATGGTCTCTCCTTCAACCATTCACATATCTTCAAACTTTCCTCTAAGGCTTTCTTCCTTAGCCTTCTTTACATGCTCATCACCGCCATAGATAGACTCCAGAGTATCCCATACATCTTTGGGATTGTCTTTATCTTGAACATCTATAAACTCAACATCAGATAGGCTGCTTGTTGGTATATGGATTTGTCTTTCATTATGTAATTAAATAACATCAGTGTGTAACATAGAAAAAACAGACAATTTCTCCTACCAAACAGTTGGAAAACCATTTAATTGATTAACCTCTGAATTTAGGTATAGCTCCCTCTAGTTAATGTTCATTTGGCTCCAAATTATATACAGTCAATGGAATGCTTTTCACCAAAAATCACTTAAAGGCAGTTGCATACACCAGTCAATACAAAATGAATGCAGGTACTGATCCATATATAATTTTATATATAAAGCCGACAGACTTCATATGATCGCTAAAAAAATTTGAAAAGGCTTCCAAAATGAATCTAGCCAATAACCTTCTGCATATATAAAAAGTATAACAACCCTTTCTTCAAAATAGACTTGCATAGAAATCAACTTTGAAATCAAACACACAGATTTGAAATTGAAAATAGCTATTAAAAAGATTCACATTCACAGATGTTCCTCCACTTTCTTTATACACAAAATGTATTTAACTAGTCTTAAAGCCAGTCTTTTCAAAAACTTAGTGAACCTCGACAAAGTCATTACACCAGATACTTATAGGTCACCAGACCCAATAGTTTTTAACCAAAGTAAAATTAACTCATAAGAGTTAATGGAAGTCAACCCTAACTACAATAACTGAATTTTAAAGAAAATAACTAGACTTGCTGGCAAACAACTGCCAGTAGTGCTAGTCATGCAGACTGCTCTATTTTGGTGTTATCACCCAGATTAGTATCTTGGATAGACACCATCACTGCCTTGGCCGCGCTCCATTCTCGATGTACCTTTGAAAACTCTTGGATTACCGTTACGTGCGGCAAACTGATATGATTAACTCTCTGCTTCCAAAGCTCCTTCTTCCTCTTTACCATTTGCACTTTATCCCTGTGAGAATCCAGATGATCGAGGCACACAGTGAGCATTGATTCCACCTTAGATATCCATGTAAAATCTTCCATAGACAAGGTTTTCTCCATCTTAATCTGCCTGATGTGACTGCTGAATTGGTTATTCATTTCTGTGGTGTCCTCTAGAGTTTCGCTGCCTTCCTTAAGTAATTGAACATCCACACACCGCAAGTCCTTCTGCATGGTTGTCCTCAAGGCTGTTAATTCACCGCGCAAGCTGGCTGATTCATTATAACCCTGCTCAATAATCTGATTGTGCCATTCGATACTTTCTTTGCAAATGAACATGACATCTTCATTCAGGCTTGACATTTGGTTTTTAGCAAGAAAATTCATTAGCCCATAACATTGGACATCCTGCATCTGCTTCGAAATCATAGTCCATTTAGACTTTTCTTTTTTCCATGAGACCAAGTTGGTATCTAAGGTTTTGGTGACCTCATTGGCATCCTTAAAAATCTAAACCAAGTCGGTTATGTAATTGGTTTCCTGGCACATGATTGTGGTGAGCCATTATGAGAAAACCTCGGCGATCATCCTGTTCCGTTGAACTTCATCCAGGAATTTCTGATTGCTAGGTGAATTTGGACTAAAAGGTCCTAAATGTTGTGATAATGGCATTAGGTTGTTCTGCAAGGCATGGATATATTGAGCCATTTGTGTCAAACTTTGTTTCAACTCAGCCTTATTCCTTTCATCCTTCTAGGTACGGGAGATGATTCGTTTGGTAGAAGTCTCCAGGTGTTTAACATCCACAGCTCTGGTTCTGACTCCCAAATCTATCCGTTTCACAACATAATCTACTTCTGATGCCATAGTAGCATCTTTGTTAGGCCCGGGTCTAGTGATATCTGCAATCTAGTGCTTCGTATTTTCATCAAAGCCAATAATTGACTCTGTTTTTAATTTCTTAGGCTTCACAGACCATCCCAGGCATTTGCTTACAGTGTCCTCTATTGATACTGAAATCAGAACTACATTCCTTTTTCTGGAGATGGAGTCATTTAGCCATTTTGGTGCTAGGGTTAACTCTTTTGAGGGCATGGATGAAAACCCTACTAAGGACAGGGGAGTGGTATGACCTACATGAGACTGAATCTCAAGTGTTCCTGAATCCTGAAAAATAGTATCAATGTCAATTGAAAGCTTGTTTGCTTCTGAAATAGGGGATGTCATTTTGCTCAGTTTTTCTTCTAGATCCAAATCTAGAATGAGGTGAGAAGCTGACAGTTTGAAACCCTTCTTGGAACTTGATCTAGTTACCCAACCAACAACAAGAAATTCGACCCCGATGCTAGGTTTCTCCTCCTTAATCCTTCCCTGTACTTTCCCTGCATCAGAAACAAGAATGTTAGTCCCAGTAAAAATTTTATTCACAGTATTCCTCTTCCCACTTTTGGTTCTCGAGCTGGTGGTTCACGCTGGGTGAGAACGACGACCCCTCAACCAATTTTCTGTCCTTCGGATTACACCAAAAGTGCGCGTCTGAACACTGTCACTCATCTTCTTGTTCCAATCTACTTCTGGAAGAGGTTCATTATGAACCCGTCTCATAAACTCAGAGTCAAGTGTATCCTCATCATCACTGGTGACACCTAAAGTATCCATGGGTAACTTCATATCATGAATTTGCTTCAAAGTTAGTCTTGACCAACTCCTTCTCCGTACTTCAAATTCATCTTGACAACCCTCCCAATAATCTTCCAACTGAGAAACATGTTGATCAAACACTGCTTTCTTTACATACTAGGGAATGAAACCCCTACTATCAAAGTTATCCCTCTTTACAAAGGACTTCAAATGAAACTTTTTAAATTTGAGTTCAAGGTTCAATGCATTAGAAACTGATCTACAGCTATAATGTCCCAAATCAATGGGAAAAATCCCGCTCGTGTCAGAGTCCTCACCATAATCTTTGGCCATGTAAGCAAGCTGTCTAGATACCTCAATCAATATGCAAGAGTCTGAGACGTACCTAGGAAGCCTAAAGGGCTCACCCTTAAATCCTTCGATTCTTAAATAAGTGAAATGGCTGAACTATATGAAGAAACTGCTATATACATTGACGAGTTCAACTGCTTCCATGAACATTATTCTGTGCAAATTTCCCTGTAACTCGAAGGTTAGCCTTCCAGCGAAAACATCATTCCAATGGAGGTAATCATCAACATGCCCTTTCAAAGTTAAACTAGGATGATACTCATAAATTCTCATACCTTGAACCCATTTTACATGTGACAACCCGGACCACTCTCTGACATAGGCAAGCATGTATACCAGATAGGATGACATATAAAAATTGGACATTCCAAGATAGTTACTCAGACCCTCATGTAATCTTTCTGTGATAATAGTTCCCCAATCAATAAACTAATTTTTATCCAGAGTAACCTGGATGAAGAAATACATCCAGTCCTCCCAGTAAAAAGAATGAGAATTACCTTTTACCCTGCTCAGAAGTATGACCACATCTCGGATTACTAGGATTAAGTGTTCATGAGTTAAGGGTCTCAGTAACCTTGAGCCTCCCTTTTGGAATTTTATTAGCCAATTTCGGGCAATCACTATTCTATAATACTGCTTCTTCTCAGAGAAGATCTCGTATGATTTACCAATGGTCCAGTCTTCATAGGGTTCCCGGTGTGGGATACCCATAGCTGCCATTACCGTCTATCTATCAATAGACAACAAAACTTCACCATCGTTTCTCCTTATGCACCTTTTGCCCTTGTCATGATGATTCATGCACTCTAAGACTAATTCTAGACAAGGAGCAGCAGTGGGGAAACCAACGGCTTCCAATAAATTGCTCTGAGCCACATCTTTCATCATGTCTGCGGTTGAATTTTTAATTCTTCCCAGAAAGACCTCTAAATCTAGTTGAACAAGGGCTGTGTCTCCCAATTCTGGTAAAGAGCTTACAAGAGAAGACGAACTCACCAATTTGGGTAAAACAGCTCATTTTTTGGTTCGTGGTTTTTCCCAAAATAACCCCAGGTGAAGAAAGAAATTGAACACAAAACAAGTAGCTAAAGAACACCCAGATCTCTTAAAACAAACTGCAGCAATTTAGAAAATTGTTGAACATGTTAGGCCCAATATGGAAAGCTAATGTACTGAGAGGGGAGGGGTGAATCAGTACTCCAAAACTTTTCTTGAATAATAACTTTACTATTATACATAAACAAAATAGTGCAATAACATAAAATAAAGCTAAAACAAATAGATAACAATCATAGATGATTCACTCCATAACACATATATTTTGGTTATGCAGAAACTCTTGGTTAGAGAGAAAAACTGTGGTGGGGATGGCACCCACAACTTCACTACTGCAATAATAAAGAGTTCTTGGTTAGAGCTACATATTAGCTATTTTTGATAGCTTACCCTATTAGGAGTAACAAGATCTGTTAGATCTACCTTGCTAAAGGATTTTACAATATTTAACCTAAATGTTGCACCTGGTTAGAGGCTTTACAATTTATAGACTTGATTAGAGTCTTTTACCCTGTTAAAGGTTTCTCTTACAACTTCACAATATTACAATAAAATCATTACAAATATTTGCAACTTTACATCTGAAATGTTATAGCAGATTCTATGTGCTCAAAATAGATTACCTTGGTTATAGCATACCTCGGTAACCCATATAGTAACTCGGTAAACCCTTCTATTTACTCTGTTCTTCGACTGTTCTCTAAAAACCTTCTCGGTGACCTCTATGTCTTTGTAACAATCTTTTTTTTTTCTCATACATACACCCTTAACTCAAGCTATATAAATAGATCTCTTAAGACAGTGATCCAATTCATTGCTTCGATCTTACAAACATGATTCCTCGAATGAATAACTATATAGGATATTTCATTGGTTAAATTGATCTCAAAATCATACACAATCTTCTAGTGCAATTTCCAATGTGATAACAGTTAGATGTGCCTCAATCTTGTAACATGTTTTCATATGCATGTCCAGGTTCAATGAATCTGGTAACACGTTTCACTCAGTGTATATCAACTCGGTGTGTCATCTTTGCTGCTCGGTAGACATAAAAAGATACTCGGTAGACAGCTCGGTGTATACTACATTCTGTGATTGCTTTTCTCTGTAACCGACTAGACTATGCATACTGACTTCTCTATGTATACCGACTGCATGATTCAGTAATGTTAACTGACTAGATTATATAGTATGACTTTGAATATAAAACTAATGGCAATTTGATAAGTAGTAACAATCTCCCCTTTTGACATTAGTTTAGATGTTTGACAAAAACTACTTTTAAAGTCATAACTCAAAAATCTACATACTTTGCAAAATGACTATACTTGACAGTATATACAATAGTCAATGAAATAGTATATTCAGATATACTCCCCTTATCATTATACTGTACATAACTCTAATTTTTCATGCTTGGTTCTGTGCTTGTGTGCTCTGCTTACTGTCCTTGGATACTCTACATACTCTGCTCAGTATACTCCCCTTGTATACAATACTCTAAATACTATATCAAAACTGTATCACCAAAACTGTATTACTCCCCAAATATATAGTATCACTCCCCCTTTTTGACAAACATCAAAAAACTTAATTTCCATCCGGGGGTGGTAACTGGTCAAAAATGGATTTGTACTTTTTTTGGGCGTCGGTGAGAGCGACAGAGAGTGCATCCTTTACACTTTCCATTAAAGAATTTTGTACTTGAATATCAGCCAATAGTGATATTAAGCCATCAAGAGTGCTTCCCTCTTGTGTAGTAGATAGGCGTGTGGCTCGGTTAATCTGTTCTTGAACTGATGAAAGATGAGGAAGGAATAAAGTCTGGAGTGTCATTATATCCATCCTGATCTTATGTTCTTCATTTCTTAGTTCCAATTGTTGAGCCATGAGCTGTTGAAGCTTGGTATAAAAATTCTGAACTGAATTGGGCTCTGGGGTCAACTTATTTGAGAGATCGGTGATCTCTTTCTCAATTGTATCAGTTTTATTCTTGATTTCTTTAATGAATAAAGAAAATGTATAGAGTTTCTGAAATAACTAAAGAATGTGCTTGAGTTGAGGGGACAACTCAGCAATGAATTTGACAAGTTTGACTTTGCCAATAGCTAGAGCTTTCTGTACCTCTTCTATCATTTTTGTAGTAAGCTCCTTGTCTTTAGCTTGCTCAAGTACTCAGATGCATCAACTCTGGATGTTTCTACTTGATTAAGGAGTTCATCCAGTTGAATGTGGATGGCTACATTAGTTGACACTATAGCTGTAGGTAGCATATTTGATAGCAGTGTCTTCACCTTCTGAAGTACTTTATTCTTCTTTTGTATGGCCATCTGTTTTTCTTGTTCGGCCTTTGCTTTGCATAGTTCACCGAAATTAATGAGTGCTTGCCCCTTTAATTTTGATATGTCCACATTGGGAAACACTATTGGTTTAGATAAATCAACTTTGAAACTATGCTTTTTCACTTTCTTCTCTTTACCTTTGGTTGGTTGGATCAAGACAATAGCTTGAGAGGCTTGTTGACCCTTGGTAGGTTGCTTGGTAGAGGCAACACTTTGGTCGGTTCCTGTAGCTGCTGAGGTGTCTTTTGGTGTCTCGGTACTGGGTGTCTCAGCTGCTACATTTTTAGTGCTCGATGGTACTTGAGAGGTCTATTCTTGAGTAGTATCTTCTCCTATTGTAGATTTGTGACCTTTGGTGCCTTGTACTGTATCTTGAGGAGCTTCACAGGTTGAGTGATCAGTGGATAAGGTTGAACTTGTTCTAAAATGGATTCACTAGATACAAGTTTTGCATATGTAGTGCCTTCTATCATTTCCTGCTTTGGTTCCTCTATATCCATGACATCTTCATCAATTTGAATAGTGTCAGCTAGGTCTTGTTCGATAACATCAGGACCTTGCTCGGTGACATCAGGATCGTGCTCAGTGACATCAACGATTTCAACTATAGATTGTTCACCGACATCCTTGATTTTGAAGATTTCCTGTCATTTTGCTTTTGTCTCATTCTCTACATCAATATATAGCCCATTCATCAGTTTTACGGCTCTTTGTTTGATAAGAAATTTTGAATTGTAGGTTGTCAAATGTTCCTTTATTTCTGCTAATGACATATCAGGAAATAGATGGACTAGACTTCTTTCTCTGATTTGTTTCTCTGAGTCCATTGCATACTTTCACCTGTTATCAATATGCAAGTAAAGTTCATTTGGAAGTGACTTTACTAGTTCCAATGGAGCTAACCGGAACTTTAGAAGTGTGCAGATGAGAGCTTCTTCAATTTGTCTCTTCTCATCATTATTTCTAGTTTCATACTTGACATATCTAAATGAACCAAATCCGCCATATTCTTTCAGATTGGCACATAAGTTTTCAACACTATGTATATTTACCTTCTTGCTCTTGACAATCTGGAATTTGTTTGCATCTTCAGATTCTGAATCACTAGACTCTTTTGCCAAAATGAGTCTCCGAGTAGATTTCTTGTAGGTCTTGGTTACCTTGGGAGCAATAACACTCTTTTGTTTCTTACTCGGTGATGTAGCTGATGCTCTAGTGTTAGGTCTCTTTGTTGGAGGAGTCGGTAGGGCCTTTGAAGTGTCCTGTTTCTTTCTTTTTAACACTTTGCCCTTAGGCAGTTCAGTGCTCAATGTTATAGCTGCCTCTTGAGCTTCTGATTCCTCTTCGGTGATGGCAAGAGTGCCTTTGACAGGTGTAGAGGAAGAGTCTTCTCCAAATTTCTCCGTTAAAACCTTTATCATCTTTGTTGCTTTTCTTGTAGCTTTGGGTACTACAATGCTCATTTTTACTTTTCCCTTCACTTCTTCATAGGTTCCATACCTCAGCCCAGTAGCATGCCTTGGTAATGTAAGAAATGCATCAATTTGCTGTTGTGTGATGTCAAAGTCAATCTCGTAACCCATAGGTGGCAAAGATTGAGTCCTCAGTTCCACAACATTCACATAACAGTAGTCAGTGTCTACCTCAAAGCATATATCATCTTTATATTTCTCCACTAGCTGGGGTGGAATTCGGTACCTGTTGTGCATCTTCTCTTGAAATTTATTGAAATAATCATCCATTATGTCATTGAAATTATCACCTAGTTTCTTGATAAAGTCATTAATCTGATGGGTGATTGGCCGGTGTAGCTCCCAAACTACTTTATCGACTGATGGAAAGAATTTTTCAAAGTAGAAAAACATGCATACAAGAAGTGAACCAAAATTTAGAGTATTTGCCAAGTTTTTCTTCTTCGACTTCCTTATTGTGTTCAAATTCTCAAACAGGTTCTTCAGTAACACTTCACATAAGTCAATTTTCATTCCCTTTTTCACAATTTTATAAGCTATGTCAACTGCTGCATAGGGTACACTGTTTTCCCTTGCTGATTGGAAGAAACAGTAACCAATTACTCTAATGGCAAACTTAAGTTCTGCATCAGTGACATTGTTTAGTTTTAATCCTCTGTAATCAGATTCAACTCTAGTTAAACTGATCAATTCCTTTTGTGATATCATCTTTTGAGCTCGTGCATGATCATAGATAGGATAACCGGTGATCACATGAATGATTTCTTTGGTGATTTTAAATGGTTGCTCTTCTAGCCACATAAAATCATCATGAACTCTGCTCAAAACAAACTTGACCCATTGGGGCTTGAACACACGAGGATAGGTTAGGGCTTCAGTCAATCCTTTGATTTTGATGTGTTCATACTTGCTGTTTAATACACCTTCGGTACATAGTTCATCATAGGTGTCTCTTATCTCAACATGACCGAGTTCTTCAACACGGCATTTGGTGAAGAATCTCACATCTTCGACTAACAAGACTCGATCCGAGATGAGTGAAAAGGCAGTTTTGTCATCTGGTTCGAAGGCAACTTTAGGAGTCAAAGAGTATTTTAGTGAGGGCTTCTCTACATTCTTGACAACAATTGGATCTTGGATCTTGGGCGCCATTTAGGATTTCAGGTAAAAAACTAGTAACGAGTCCTTAGGGTTTCAGAATTTCAAACGACAGATGCTTCACACTTAGCAGATAATAACAATTTGATAAGATCAGTAAGCTAGCTTAACAGTGTGATGAGATTTGATGAAAATACCTTGAATTCACTTTGAATGAGGTTTTGATCGCCTTGGAATCGCTCTGCTCTTCTCTTTCGAAAACTTGGTAAGTGTAAATGACCGCGAAAATGCTTTTAAGTACACAAACTACCTTATCGGGCTTCGTGTGGGTTAGGTCAAAAACATTAAATGCACTTGGTTCCTCTTTAACCGATTTACTCTCCTTTTTGTTTTAACCGAGTAACCAAATTTCCTTCATTTACCAACTTGACAGGCTTCCTGTAAAGTACTTTTGATAGAACTTACTAATGCATCTTAACTATGCAGATTTTGAATTTAGTACATAATAGAATAGGAACTGTTATGATTTTAACCTTCAGAGAATGCAGTCCCTTAATACCTTTACTGATTAATTTGGAATAGGTGCACCTAACTTGGTAGGTAAGGTGCTTTCTTCATTTGACACAACTTCCTTCTTTTTCCAAATGATCTGTAATTTGCCTCTTATTTCTTCAGTGTCTCCTCTAGGTTGATCTCTGCAATCTCCAGCCAAGTGTCCAACTTTGTGACAATGAAAGCATGCCATACCAGGATTTCTCCATGATTTTTGGTTGTTCATTCCAAACCTTATAAAATAGTTGGCACTAATATGTCCATATCTTCCACAACATTCACACCATATCCTTGTATTGTAATCCCATGGTACTGCTGCATACTATCGGTAAGGATCTGTGTGAGTTTGGTAACCTCTAGTGTTTGCTCGGTGTGTAGACCACATGTAGTTCTTTTTCTTAAGCCAACACTTCTCAGTACTTTGTCCATATCTATTGCAGTTTCTACAAAACCCTTTGAATTTTGCCTTCTGATAGTTGTTAACAGACTTTGTCCTACATTGATTAGATGTGTGACCATATTTATTGCAATTGTAACAATAACCATTGGACTTAGTGATATTTGGTTGCTTACCTTTTCTGATTTGGCACATGTTGGCAGTATGACCTTGATTTCCACAGTAGTAGCAAATAGGCTTCTTTATTTTGATATTATTCCCGTTTCCAGCTTGCTTTGATGATTCTCCTCTCTCGGTGGTATGAATTCCTTTCTCGGTAGAGTCTTTTCCTTTGTAACCGAGTCCTGCATCTTTGTTGGGTCTTCTTGTATTCAGTTGCTCATCCAACATATTTTATGCTTCATAACTCTTCTTCAATGTTTCTCTAGATTTCTTTTCTCTTTCAAGTTCATCGGTCAATCTTGATACTTCAAATTTCAATGCTTGATTTTCATCATTCTTCAGAATTGCTTCATGATGTGCATAACCTAGTTGATCTGTCATATTTTGTTGAATCCCAGTCAACCTTATGATTTCCTCATTTTTATCAGATACTAAGACTTCAAGTTGTTGTTTCTTTCTTTCTAGATCTCTTGCTTTATCCTTAGCTGTCCTTAATGCATCTAGATTTTTAGTCATTTGTGTGCTGAAATGTTCATGTTCTCTTTTCATTGCTTTTAGTTGATCAGCCAGTGCTTTGTTCTTTTCTTTCAATACTCCAATCATTTCTTCGGTCTCTTCACATATACTGTTCTCAGATGATGTCTCAATTTGTTCCACTAACTCTTGAGAATCCTGTAAGTCATCAGATAATCTTCTTCTTACCTTTAGAGATTTTTGCATTTGCCTTTGCATGTCTGCAATCACTTGATTAGCATGATCCAGCTCTTCTTGCAAATGTACAATCCTCCAAGATTGTTTGTAGCCTTCCATTGATAAGATCTTTCTCTTTAGGTAGTTAAACCCTTTTCCAAGATTCAAGCTTTGATACCACTTGTTAGGCCCAATATGGAAAGCTAATGTACTGAGAGGGGAGGGGTGAATCAGTACTCCAAAAGTTTTCTTGAATAATAACTTTACTGTTATGCATAAACAGAATAGTGCAATAACATAAAATAAAGTTAAAACAAATAGATAACAATCATACATGATTCACTCCATAACACATATATTTTGGTTACATAGAAACTCTTGGTTAGAGAGAAAAACTACGGTGGGGATGGCACCCACAACTTCACTACTGCAATAATAAAGAGTGCTCAGTCAGAGCTACATATTAGCTATTTCTGATAGCTTACCTTGTTAGGAGTAACAAGATCTATTAGATCTACCTTGATAAAGGATTTTACAACATTTAACCTAAATGCTACACCTGGTTAGAGGCTTTACAATTTATAGAATTGATTAGAGTCTTTTACCCTGTTAAAGGTTTCTCTTACAACTTCACAATATTACAATAAAATCACTACAAATATCTGCAACTTTACATTTGAAATGTTATAGCAGATTCTATGTGCTTAGAATAGATTACCTTGCTTACAGCATACCTCGGTAACCCATATAGTAACTCGGTAAACCCTTCTGTTTACTCTGTTCTTCGACTGTTCTCTGAAAACCTTCTCGGTGACCTCTGTGTCTCTGTAACAGTCTTCTTTTTTTCTCATACATACACCCTTATCTCATGCTGTATAAATAGATCTCTTATGACGGTGATCCAATTCATTGCTTCGATCTTACAAACATGATTCCTCGAATGAATAACTATACAAGATATTTCATTGGTTAAATTGATCTCAAAATCATACATAATCTTCTAGTGCAATTTCCAATGTGATAATGGCTAGATGTGCCTCGATCTTGTAACACATTTTCATATGCATGTCCAGGTTCAATGAATCTGGTAACACATTTCACTCGGTGTATATCAACTCGGTGTGTCATCTTTGCTGCTTGGTAGACATAAAAAGATACTCAGTAGACAGCTCGGTGTATACTGCATTCTGTGACTACTTTCCTCTGTAACCGACTAGACTGTGCATACCGACTTCTCTGCATATACAGACTGCATGATTCGGTAGTGTTAACTGACTAGAGTATATAGTATGACTTTGAATATAAAACTAATGGCAATTTGATAAGTAGTAACAGAACATACCTTCCTTTTCTCTCTGTACACCCTTATCGCTACCTAATTTTCCCACTCTGAAAACTCCTTCCCCAAAATCTTCTCACGAAAAATAATACTTCTGATGAGACAACTAATCAGTTTTTAAAGCAGTGAAAATCTTACCCATCATTACTAAAACTGCCCTTATTGCTCCTTGTTCATGTGAAGTTACTTTGAAATGATTACGCTATGGTTCGCCTTAACCATTAAGTCACTTCTCTTCTGACATTGCCGATTTTCACACATACTTGCCATAAATGGCAAATTTCAAATCACTGGAAAAAGAATATTCTTTCCTTCGGCGGCCATCAATCGAGTTCTGAAAACCTGTGCCATCACCACGTGGCAAGTCACATGCCTTCCAAAGAACCCGAATATATAACTCAAAACCTTACATGAGCACCACAAAAAAAACATTAACATGACGAATGTTGAACTTGAACCTTGAACCAAAACGGTTCAAGTTCAAGGTTCAAAGAATGCAAAACACTGGTAAGACTAGCAAAGCATAAAGTTGCACGGGAAGAAAGGTTGCTCAAAACAATGCTCGTTGAACTTTGAACCTTGAACCAAAAAGGTTCAAGTTCAAGTTCAAGTTCAAGTTCAAGTTCAATGCAATGAAAACTAACAAGGACTGAAAGACGAGAAAAATTTAATCAAGCCTTCGACCAATGAACTAAACCAGCATGACTACAAACAGGGATGCATATAGAATGGAAATTTGTATATGGGCCCAACATTGCTGATAAGAACTTCCATTACTTTCCCATTCTCCTGAATTTCTCTTCTTTGATCATCAATGAGAGTATCGATAGGAACAACATAAGTATTCTCAACATAGCTCCACTATTGAGCACCCATTCTTTTGATGTATATTTTCATTCTATCCTTCCATATCTTAAGTTGTCTCTATTAAACTTAGGACCTTCCCTCTTCATCATTAGAAGAGGATCTTTTCCTCAAGCGGTTAAGCTTACAACATAGATGACCTGGAGGATGCTTTGATACCAATTGATGAATAATGATGAATAGTAAATACTCAACATATATTGAGAGGGGGGGGGGGGGGGGGTGAATCAGTATAGCCAAAAATCTCCTTAAACCACTTTAACTCCAAAGACTGAACTAACTGATAAACAATATCACTGATCTAAAATAGGGCACTACCGGTAAAACACAGTATGACTGTGAAAAGCATAAACTGGTAACACATAGATCTCCACACAACCTAATATCTCATTACCACTTCACCCACATGCATAAACAAGTAATACAACTGAAATATAAAGAGCACTGGATCAACATGCATTACCACTTTAACAAAAAATACTAATCATCACATGAAAAGGCATCACACATGACACACTGATTTTTCACGTGGAAACCCAACTGGGAAAAACCATGGTGGGGATGAATACCCACAAGTTGTTCTTTGAACTCTTCTGAAGTCCACTCTGTTAGGAGCCTAGTCTAGTTAAGGACTTTTACAATATGTTCTACTAGGAACCAATCCTACTAGGGATCTCCCAGTTAAGGGATGGCTAAATACTCGGTTAAAGGTTACAACCCTGTTAAAGGTTACCTCGCAAGAGAATTTGAAGAACCTAATGAATTTGAGTCACCCTATTAAAGGATTTATAGAAACCCTGTTAAAGCTACCTAGTTAAGGGATTTTCCAACTATTGAAATGGTTAGAAGTCAACAGGTAAAATACTGATCTGATAACAACACTAAATGCCAAGGCAGATCCACTTTAGTTCCTTTTCTTCTACAATCACACTCTGCAGGTATCAACACACTTCTTCGGTTTGGCAAGAAACAAGTATCTCTTCACTTGGATACACACATAACATTTTCCAACAACTTCACAGTGCAAATCATCATCGACCTTATAGAAAACAGATAGGTTGGTAGCATAAACCCTAAACCCTAAACATTTAGGTTATCAATGCAATCGATCCAATCCTGACCATTCAATCACATTGCATTAAATAAAACAGTCTTGAATAGATTTCAAGATGTTCTCCATCATTCATTCCTTGCCGCTTTTGGAGGCTAATAACCCATCACACGCTCTCCACCATTTATTGAGACTTCGCACATTCCTGAGGTAGATATGATCGATCTTCTTCATGCAAGATCCTCAAGGAAATCCTTCATGCGCACAAGGATGACATGGCAACACTATCTGATCTTCATTTCAATACTACCCCATCACAGAATATCGTCAGTCGAATCACACAGACTTGAAATGCATCAACCGAAAACCCTGAAGCTAAGACTACCAACTGGTAGTCATATAAAATGAAACCCCGATACAAAACTTTGCATATACCGGTTCATATTCCAATATATCGTTCACTTGAACAAACATACCACTTCACTTTTTCACATATACAGGTTCACATCATCATACCAGTTCTCTTGCCAGTTTGCTTACTTCAATATACCGGTTCATACTTCAACATATTGACATCAATGACAACATACAATATCATCATGTCATCAAGCTCTGTACATATGCCAACATAGAGTTCTCTTATGATTAGAGATGTATGTTGAGATGGATACTCTTGATGAGATTTCAGAAAGAAACTCCAAGGAGAACCTTGGTTGGATATGAGTTCAACATATACTTGAGGAGATTTTCCCTGGATGAGTCATGATGACTTGGATATGTTTAAGGAGCATTTTCATCCCCCACTCTTGGTCCACTCGACAATTTTTCATTTGGAAATGAACCTATTCTCATTTCAGATGAGTTATGTTTTATGCTTTATCTTTCATAGATATGGATCTTGAGCTATGGATAGATGGTTAGTTATGGAGAATTCATTTTTAGGGGTGGATAGAATGGTTATCTCCTTGTGCATATGATTTTATATTATGATATCATTATGAGGATCTCAGGAGATTATTTATTGGGCTATTTCCCTAATTTGGGAATGGTTACTTTGTGCTTGATCTCTTGATTAGAGAAGCTTACATCCATGATTGGCTTTATTACATTATACATATGTTGTATTTGATCTATGAGATTGAATGAATGGGTGTTAATAATGCTATTCTCTTTGGGGTTTTTTGGAGGAGATCATACTTATCATAGCTTAGCATTTAAAGGTGTATATAGAAGTACATACTACATGTTTTGATTTGAAAGTTTTCTTTTTGGTCTTGGTTATCTTCCTATATGTCTATATTCACATGACATTATTTTTATAGTTTGGCTGAGCTATGTTGATGCATAGTTTGTGGTCATGTTTTGTCTCTTGTAATTCATTTTGGGTGATGACATGGAGGTTCCTTTGTCTCTTTCGCTTATTGGGTGTGGATAACATGGGAGAGATATGGAGACTTGTGATAATAGTTGTACTTGTAGGTTATTGGTTTATAGGTTTTTCATATCATTATGGATGTTCTTTGGTACTACATGATGTTCTTTACACCTTCTATGTGATGCTATTTGTAGACTTGATAGGCCTTGATTATTTTTATATTTTCATTACCCATGCGATGGGAGTTCCTCTATGTGTGTTTTCTTCATTGATAGGTTTGTACATGGAGCTTGTGATTGCAGTTTATGGGTTATATATGTTAATTTCATGAGTTTACTATGTTTCATATACCTTTGAGGTATGGATAGATAGATGTGTTAGCAGAAGTGGCTAGGCCCATATCAGATAAAGATGCCAAAAAGCTTAAAACCAAGGCTATGATAGATATTGATGATGACACAGGACACTGGGTAGCAGAAGTGGCTAGGCCCATATTAGATAAAGATGCAAAAAACACTACTAGAAAAGATTATGTTGTTGAAAAGGTTGATCTAAGAGTTTCTTCTAGGACTACGGATGCCAAGCATTTGGAGTCCTCTGCCAATAGGATGATATCCAAAATCTGGAAGGATGAAAAAGACAAACAAGAGTTGAAACAAATTGTCAGACAGACGACAAAATACATCAACGCTATACATAAACTGAATCCTCAACCTTTGTCACAAATGTCACTATCCTTTGATCCTAAATCACCAATGAACCTAAACCTATTAGATAAAGTTCAAAGGAACCACATGATAGCTGAAATTTTTGATAAATGGCTTGATTCCATAGCATAACAAGGAACAAATTACATCGATAATCTGATAAAAGTGTTTGGGAATGCCGTGGTTGTGAGTAAGGAATTGGAATTGGAAGCTATAGCATGGGAGAAAGAAAAAAATAAATGGGCAATGGTACTGACAAAAATGAATGATGTGCAAAAGTTTTGGGTTATGAAATTTCTTGCCGAGACGCCTGTAGATGATTTAGATGATAATGTGCTGTATGTAGCAAAGAAAAAAATTGAATGGAGGAACTCAATTATCAAACAAGGCCACTAAGAGTCCATCAAATTGATTAAGGAGTTAAAGGATCTTGTTAACATAATGCAAAGAGATCTGAAATGCACTGATATAGAACTCTTAAGGGATGATAGTCAGACAGTCAAGGATGCAACATAAATGATCAAGGCCTGCAAAGAAAGAGTGAAGCTCATCAAAGAGATGAAATCCCTGACTACTAATGACTTCTCTCAAGTAGCGAGGATTGAGTCTATGTTGATAGTTTGTTTTGATCATCTGGAAGCACATAAGGTAAAAGTCTTGCAGGTAAGCAAGGATAAAGAGGTCTAGAAATAACGAATTATACATATTGGGCTTCCTCATTATTAGGTTGTCCTCAACTTCTCGGCGAAACATCTGGAGTAGCAGAACATACATGGCACTTCAGCAAAACAGGATAAGAAAGAAGATTCTTCGACTACAGCAAAATCTTGATAGTGCCACCAATGAATTGTCACCCTATTCATGGCCTTTGGCCGGTTATCTTTTTCTAGTTACATTAGTTATAAGAAAAATAGTTTCTTTAACTCTTGAATAGAGTTAAAATTTAATTAAGGTTATTTTCAAAAACTATGAGCCTGGAGGCTATTTATGTAATTATGCAAAATATTTCAAGGGTCCGAAAAAATTTTAGATGGATTAGCATACTTTGTTTTCTTTTGATAAGTTATGGATTTTAAATGAAGAAATTTTATCTATGAATGAAATGATACATTTTTTGTCGTCTTCAAATTTGTGTTTTTGAGTTTGAAAGAGGACCTCTGTTGGGATTTATATGTGCAAAATATGTTATCTTCGTGATTATGCATTTATTTGTATGAATGAGTAAGTTTGTGAATGAATCCATCTCATAAAATTTGTTGTTAGCTCTTTGCCTAGGCATTCTGACCCCCTTTGTCCTTTGATGCATGAGAGAGACTTGATTAGAGTCTGGGGAAATTTGAGTCTATTGAAAAGGGTATTTTCATAAAATGGAATTGATTTGATTGTAAAGTCTATGAGCTTTGCATATATAAGTATTTATCTCTTAACAACATTCATATTTTGTTGATGAATGAATACGTGATGATTTTCTCACTTTCTGGTTAAAAGTGAAATCAATGGTTAGTTTGTGTTTAAAATTTCATTGAATATCATAGGGGAGCTGTACTCTTATGCAGAGGGTAAACCAACAATCAGTTCACCCAACTATTGGTTTATTTTTGCCTTTCTATGAGGGAATATATGAGTCATTCACTACAGAATTAAAGAAGGGAATTTTTTTTTAACCAACAGTATGATATAGGAGGTGGAACTATAACATAAATAGGAGGAATGCAAGGTGTGGGGAGGAGTCCAAGTCTAGGATGAGGAGGTGGAACATGCTTAGGTTTACTAACTTGGAAATCATCTCATGTTTATATTATTGGTAAGATAAGAAGAAAATGTCTTGATGAGGTTGTAATGGTTGAGGTGTTTGAGGCCAAAAGAAGTCAAGAGATAAGTTCCCACGACTTGCTAGAGGCTTATAGAGACTATGATTGACCGTGATAATTTCTCCATTATGAGGGAACTTCAAACACTTATATATGGAAAGGAGAAGCAATAGATTTCATGGAAGTAATCCAAGGAAGTCCTGATATTACTTGGGATTGGTTGGGGGTTGGGATAATTGCAAAGGTGACATCTAAGAACTTCTTACCAACTTCAATGGGAAGAGTAAGAGAACCATGGGTAGGGAAAGAAAAACCATCATAAGTCTTAATCATCATATCATTTTTTCATAATTTTCTTGATGAAATTATCTTTTTAAGACATGTTCTTTAGTCACAACATTCACCATATACACAGGGTCAACAAGCACTCCCTGAGATAATTTACCAATAATCTTCATAGAAATGTATAAGGGTCCATCTAGTGCCTTAATAATATCCTCAGGATCAAAGATAATGCAAGGTTCAGACTTAGATTTTGGTTTTGGTTTGGATTGGTCAATAAGATTGACAAAATTGTTGTCCTCAACACAAGTATTATCAATGTTCATGATAGTAAGATTGCTAGGATCAACAATATTGGAGGAAAAGGAAGGTAATAAGTGGGTAGGGTTAATGAAGTTGGTAGAATGAGAAGGCAAAGGATTGGTGTAAATTTACAAATATTGGTTAGGAGGTGCAAATGATTTATTTCCTTTGTCATTAACACTTACAAGAGTTATGGTGTTGGAATCAATGAGGTCTTGGACAAGATTTTTCAACCTATAACACTTCTTAGTATCATGGCCACGTTGACAGTGGTATTGGCAAAATGATTTGGGATCATGGGAAGCTGAAAATGGTTTGGAAGGATCATGTGGTTTGATGGGAGGAAGTTTCAAAACATTAGAATCAAACAATTGCAACATAAAATTATGCAAAGATTCAAAAAGAGGTCTAAAATTATGAGGTAGTTTAAAAATGGACAACAAAAGAGCTAGACCTAGTGTTGCAATTGCCACTTGTGTATCAAAATTATTTGAGGAATTATTGATCTTAATGATTCCTTTGTTTACTTTCTAAATTTTTTTGAAAGCTTGTTGAGTGGAATCATTCTTATCAATGTGAGGCATTGGAGTGGATGACTTAAATTGGTTCACTTGAAGCTTTGATAATTATGAAGCACTGCACACAATTAGTTTAAAGAAATAAACTTAGAAAACAATAACTTATCTCTAATTTATTTTTGAAAATTAGAATAAAAATTATTTGAACATCCATAATAGGCAGAAGATAATATATTTGAGCCTGCAAATGTTTATATCTACCAATAAAATCAGTCACTTTTATCTTAACACTTTGTTTAAAATGAATCAAACTAGCCAAAGAAAATTGAGGACCAATAGTATTTTGAAATTGTTGAATGAAAGCATTAGCCAATTTTTGAAAAGAATTAATGGAATAAGGAGAAAAAGAACAAAACCATTGCAAGGCCTTTCCTATAAATGTCCTAGAAAACAATTTAGCCATAAGTCCATGATCATTTGAAAAGTCACTACACAAGGTTTGAAATATTTTCACATAAGTCAAGGGATCACCTTTTGCATTATATTTATCCAAGTGAGGATTTCTATGTATCGAGGGATAATGGTATGAATGATGTATTGGGAAAGTGGGCTAGCAATATCACAAGTGGGAATATTGAATTTGGATTGGTTCATGAAAGCGAGTTGTTGTTGCAAAGATAAAAATACTTTGGGCTAGGTTATTAATGGTTGCTTCAATGGATAGGTTAGTTTTGGACATGTTGGATGATGAATAATGTGAAATATTATGGGAAATAGACAGAGATTTGTAATATGAAAGCGAGACATTGTGATAAGTAGATATTTGAGAGGGTTGGGAAATAATTGGAACACTCACAAAAGGAGGTATGAGATGAATTCCTACAAGATTGACAAGTGTAGGATTGACATTTTGTGTAGATGTATCCATTCTAGGTGGAGTATAAGTAGGCACATTAGGCAATTTTGTTGGGGTAGGAATGGGAAATTCAATGTTATTATAAGGATTAGAAAGATTAATAAATTCAACACAAATTTTCATGGACATGATATTATCATTTACAATATGAGTATGCCACGCAAAAAATCTATACCATGATCATCATTTTGAAACATCCTCCTCAACACTTCAATCAAGGGGATTCCCTCACTAATCGAATGTTCTTAACCCAACCAATGTTCAAGATTTTTCCAAATCATGGATAAGCTTTAGTACTTGGCTAGGAGATAGTCATGTTAGGGAGTCATCCTCATCATAAGAAGTGTGTAAAGAATGATTGTCAACAATGTTAGGTAGTTCATGAGTAGGCATAGAAGTTTCACCCAAGTTCCCATGGAAAATGTTAGTTGACTTGATCTCCACACCTCTTAGGAAAGTCATAAGTTTATAACTTCTTATCATGGGGATATTAGATGTAGGGCTGAAAGTCATAAATCTCATGTACAAAGCCAATGAAGGAAATGTATAAATAATACAAATATTTAATAAATTGATTATTTAAACATTACATTAAAATGAATAAATTTTGAATCTTTAAATGCATAAAATGTAATACAAACCAGTTATAGACATCCAAATTAGAGATAATAATAGGATATGTCAGGTTCACCAAAATGTAATGTTGGCAAAATAGGAATCACAAGTCTACTCATATAAATAAGGAATCTATTTCATTCCCACCGATTACATTAGAAGGAGAATGATCCACTAGGATCAAGATGAATAAGTACAAGATGGATGCAATGGTAATTCGCTGTCGATGGAATATGATTATGCAAATTGTAGAAGAATGCACAAACTAGGATCAAATAGGTTGAAATGACAATTTTTAACATGCACCAAAAGGTAGAGAATTGGAAACCAAATTTTAAAAAAGCATCTAGTAGAGCATTCTATGAATAACCTCTAGTTTGAATTTTAGGCAAAAATGGAGGGAGCAAGGGTGATTTTCTCAGCTTGCTCCTGACACTATGGCAATTTTCTTGGCTCACTCTCGACAATTTTAGCTTCGATGGATTGTAGACTGTAGCTCTCCTCCTACTTTCTCTATATCTATTTTTGTAGGTCTATCACCTATTCCCTTACATAGAATAGAGATAAAATTTTGGGTAGAAAGGGGGTTGCCTAATTTGAACACTGATTTTAGGAATTTTACTTGAAATTGAATTGAATTGAAAGTGTGTGGTTAGGTAGCAGAACCTAGAATTAAAAAATTGAATGCTTATACCTTCATAAATCTTTTTGATGTTCAAATGCTCATGAAGATGTTGATGTTGACTTGAATGAGTTGACTTTAGGAATAAACAATCATGGATACCATCACAAGTGCATAGATATGCAAATTACTCCTAATCTTCATTGCCTTGATGCTTTATCTCTTGCTTTTAGAATTGAATTATGTTTTTTTGTCTCCTTTTTTATTGATATTCTCAAGCTTGCCCAAAATAAGGGAGAATACCTTGATTATATACCTCTCCCAAGAGTTTTAGGGTGCAAAACTCAAAGCAGGTTGACACGAGAAAACATATCTTGCTTAATTATGCTAACCATTAAGTGATTCAAGTTTGGGGTGGAACATGGGGGACCATGGCACTTTTATTGGCTTGCTTTGAGGAGCAGGTCACCCTAGGTGCCTTTCTCTTTCCAATGTGGCCCCAAATTTGGACTTGTGGTCCAAAATGGAAAGGAGAAATCAAAATGAGATGCTAAATTGGGTTGGATCAAAAATGTCAGGCATGGAAGGACAAGAGTGCTAAAATAGGGCTTAGATAAGCAAGAAATTGCATACGGATGCAATTTACATTGCTATAAAAACAAGCCGGAGAATATTAGGAATTAGGTGTTGTACAACTTTCATAATGTTCATAATGTATAATTTATTATCATGTGTGCAATGCACTTAGAGGAACCCATTAATACATGCATCAACACGAGTTAACATTCTTGGGGCTACTTTATGTGTTGCATGTAACATGGGAAAGTATTTAATTTAATATTGGAGAAATATTTAATAAAGTGAAAAATTGGTATCCAATATTAAATTAGGGGTTAATTGTTTTTGTAATATTATGGTAGTGATCACAAATTTTTATTTAATATCACTTGGTTGTTTTGTGTGAGTTTATTATAAAAGAAAACATAGGGGTAGCTGTTTAAGGTTGGCTAGTTAAGGTTTTGACTAAGCTATCATTTTATTTAGTATTATTTAGAGGTGTGCATATGTGAAGCATGGCATGGGATGTGTGGATTCATACTTGGACACATGGAGGATACATTGAAAAGGTTTGATGTTTCAAAGGTGTTCATGGAAGCTGTGTAAGTGTATTGTAAAGTTTTGTTGTTTAATAATAAATTGAGCATGGATTCTTTTGGAGTTTGGATTTATCCTCTTGAGGGATTTTGTAGGGTACATCTTGTGTTATCTTGTAGCTTGTCTATATGATATTTTCATAATATTATTATGTAAGATTGTATGCATGCTTTTTTTCTCATGGGTTATGCAGGAAATGGATTAAAAGTAATTGGGTATTGCTACACTATTTCCTAATAACCTCCTTGAAGAATTTTTGAGATGATGGATTTCTTCCTTGTAGATTCTTGCACTAGGGTGTCAACCTTGCATATATACCCTTCAATAAATTTTCTTCTAAACAAAAATATAACTTCTCTAAAAATGGTTGTACTATTCAATACCACAATAAAAATCCAAAGACATTTGAAACTCTGACTAATAAAATCAATATCCAAGTAATGACATATTAGCACATGCTTGGAAATGAAAAAGATTTACTTTGTTGGGATAAAATGACATAAGAGGTATGAAATGATAACAAGTGAGCTCTCCATATAGAAATGATGAGAAATACATGAGCTCTCCATAATATATTATTTTCAGTCATAGAATATTGGACCTCATAATTAGGTAAAATGTGACTTATGTAATACTCAACTTGTTCTTTGTAACCATAATCATTATGTTGTGCCAACAATGTTGCAAGATCATAGACAAAGTATAAAAGAAGAAAAGGGCATTTGGAGACTAACAATGTAAATAGGAGGATTAGCCAATTTTTTTTTTAATCATCAAAGGATTATTGACAATCTAATTTCCAATTGAAATCAATATCCTTTTAAATAAGTTGAGTAAAAGAGAAAGTTTGATTTTGTAATTTTGAGACAAAGTAACAAATAGCATGCATCTTTCCTTGTAAGCTACAAAGTTGGGAAAATTTTTTAGGAGGTGGCATGTTGATTATTGCATCAATATTATTTGTATCCACTTTAATAAAATAATACAAAATAATTAATCATAATAGTTTTCCACTATCAACAGTACTAAAGACACATTTATGAAGATTCAAGCACATATTGTATTTATGGCACATTTAAAAATTGACATAGGATTTTGACATGATCTTGGCATGAAATAGATTTGGATAAGATATCATAGAAATAGTCCTCCAATATCTTATGAATGTAATAATGAAAGATGAGATTCATATCACATTGGTATGTTACAACAACATTATTCAATCCAAAATACATAACCACCCAACAAAATGTTCTCCATGGTGTGATAAATTTACTTTAAATATTAATCTTGAGGGTTGATAAAAAATTGGTTGTGTTTACAAAAGACATCAATAAAGAGAAAAAAATAATGGCTCACATTGAATCGACAATCCTATCCCACAGTGTAATTGACAATCCTATCAATGTTAAAAAGAGAAAATTTATCTTTTAAAGAAACTTTATTAAGATCTAAAATCAATGCACATTCATATACAATTATTTGGTTTATCAATTGCAACAATGTTGAAAATATAAGGGGAATAGATAGTAAGGTAGATAAAGCTGCAAACACTTCTCAATCTTAGCCTTAATAAATAATGCCACCTTGGGGTTCCTCTTTCATTTTTTTTTTTTTATAGAGTTAGCATCAAGATGTAACACAATATTATGCATCACAATCTGTGGATCAATACAAAGTATATGTGAATAAGACTGAGAAAAAAGCTGATTAAATTTATATAGAAGAGAAATATGTTCACATTGTTCATCAACCTTTAATCATTTTCCAATCTGTATAACATTTTCAATATTATTTGGGTCCATCAAGACATCAACATTATGTCCCACAATGAGTGTACTATGTTGTAGGATATCTAGTAGATGAAAGAATTCTTGGAAAATTTACAAGGTATCATTAGATAATCTAACTTCACTCCCAAAGTATGCTTCAAAATTTAATCAATAAGAAAATTTATGATTATGATGTTATCGAGGAATATTGTCATATAAATCCATAAATTCAACTAAACAACCATCTCTTTAGAATATGTCGAATGAAGGTAGGCCTAAAGTGGAACTAACATGAATTACTTTAGGATGAATTAACATGAGAAATTTAGAAGAAGTAAATATTACATTCAAATTGAGAGATGGTCATTAGGAATCTTTGGTGGACTTGAAACGATGGTAGCCAAGACCAAACAAAGCATCATGCAAGTTGGTTTCTATGGGAAACTTAATGGCTTGTTTATTTACACCACAATAAATGCCTCTATATCCACTCTTAGACAATATGTGAAAACCGTGACCATATAGGGATGTTATTTCTACCAGATATGGTCAATCCTTGTGAGTCTCAACTTCATATGTAAATGAATAATGGATAAAAAAATAGAAGCAAAAGTAGCTATGGAATTAATCTTAGATATTTTGACAAGAATTTAAAATTTTCATAGATGTCATCAATGCTACCTTTGGAGTTTTAGGTTTTGATGGTGAGGATTTATACTCTTCCATATGGAAGGTGTAAAATATAATAAACCCTAATGATCACCTAAGACTTGGAATCCTCAAGTAATTGAGAACTATTAATAGGAGATGGTATATCCACTTTAGTTGAAAAAATAATCATAGAGTTAAAAGAAGATTTCGTTCCTATTTTTGTTTGAAATTTTTTTTTCATATTTTTATCAACTTCTACTTTTCATATTTTTATCAACTTCTACTTTTCATATTTTTATCAACTTCTATTGTGTATAGTTTATTTTGGTGTATGAATTTAAATATGCAATTAAGCATTATTGGAATCATGTGCGTAATATGAATAGGGTGTGTACCTAGAAGAGGATTGCATGCGAGAGTATCAGGTGTGACATGGATAAGCATGTCAAAAGTCATAGGTCCTACTTGAATTAGTAGTGTGATTGTACCTAACAATTGTCTACCAACATTGTCAAGGATGTGAATAGAGATAGAATTTGGTTGTATGAGAGGGATATCCACAATGATCTTACATAATAGGTCTATCCTACAAACAGTAAGACCCAATCCATCATTAATTAGGTATGCTTTATTCCATGTCAATTATTGATAACTAAAATTATGAGAGGATCATATTGATTTTAACTTCCAAAGAAGGCACTTCATGTTGTGAGAACATGATATTAATCTTTGATGCATGCACAAGCCATAACAAGGTTGTTATGTCATTCAGTCTCAAAGAAGTTTGAGCAACTATCTCCTGCAAGGCTTCTTGGGGCATCTTTTGGTATGTGGGAGAAGTTTGAATTGATTCCCTGAGGGAGTTCTTAGCTAGAGAAGCACAAAGCTACTCAACAAGAAAATACTCCTTACCAAAATATTGAGGAAGATGGGGTTTAAAAGGAAACACATGTCAAGAAGAAATAGGAACACATGTTATAGGTTTATGTTTACTAGTTTTAGTGCTATAAATATGAGAAATTGCATTAGAATGAGGTTGTTTTGAGTCACGTTGGTTAATTTTTACTATATTTAGTGATTTGTTTTGCAAATTTTAAGTAGTAACTAGGACATTGAGATGGGTTATCAACACCTAGAACTATATTAACAAATTTTTTTTTGTGTGGTTGAGTAACATTTGGATGAAGGCGGATAATAATATTAGGTTTATCAAATTATTTCTTATAACCATAAATATGGATCAAGTTAATTAATATTTAGCAAAGAGATGTTTTAGCAGACACAGTGAATGATTATGACAAGATGAAGTCATCAATGGCTACATCTAACATATCAAAATCATTGCTACTAAATGGCTCATCAAATGATTGAAAATAGTTAAAAAAGATATCCGACATATTTAGATAAGCTCAATTTTCCCAAGATTCATGTTGATAGAAGAAATTAGAAAGAGAGATAAATAGAAGAAAAATGATGACAAAACAAAATATCTTAATAAAGGGATAAAAGAATTTTTTGTAGATGACTCTAAGGTACTCCATTCTCCTTCCAAATTTTTGACACATGGTTTCTATCTTAGAAAAGAAATCATATGGATTATACTACTAATTTATATACCATATGGATTCTATTATGCTTTCATTTTGTAGTTTCTTTGTCTCTATTGCATGATAGTCATGAAGCTAGCTTAGGAAATCATTTAAATTTGTTTTTAAACAGAATTTTTAGGAGATTAATTGTGCAGTCATATCTCCTAAATAATATTGATTCTTCATTGTCCACTTGATGTTAATGAAGATAGGAGCTTTAGGCTTACTAGATCATGATTCATAATTAGTATAGGTATTCAATATCTAATTCACAATATCTATATTATCTCATTTGAATTCATCTTAGCTTGATTATATTATCTTTTCCTTTAAGTCACTAAACTATCATACAAATGTACATATCTAAGAGTTAAATTTTAACTCTATATAGTTTTAATCAAGAAGCGAAACACACATTGATTGAAACACAATGTTAAAATGGAACTCATAACAAAATAGATTACCTTGGAGAAACTAAATGTCACAAGCTTAAGAAGAATTAGCTAATGCCTTCTCTTGCCATTATCTCTTGCAACTTCACAAGTCAATTTATAATATTACTTGCAACACCAACTACATATCAATAATGTTCTAATAACTTTCTATGCTCTAAAACTTGTTCTAATACACTGTCCTAATATAGGTAATATATATTTGATTATATCTTTTCCTAGAGAAGTAGCATATTTTTTGAAATATAAAAAAGATAGTATAATTTTTTTTCAACTTTTCAGAACTAGAAAAATAATCTATCACATACATTAAAATAAAATATTATTGTGAAAGATCTTTTTAATCTTTATGATTAAAAGATTACATTCTATATATATTTATTTTTATTCGATTACATTTTTAAACAAATAGACACCTCAAAAATAATATTTCCTAACATCTTTTACATGAATTTGAATAAAAACAGATACTAATATACCTATTAACTTCTTAAATAAAATAATGAAAAAGAAAAAGTGTTATCCACCTAAAATGTGAAAAATAATGAAAAGTAAAGCGAACCGGACATTTTAGTACCTTTGGTATTAACAAGAATTCACCTAGAAGATTCGAAAATTCTACTCTACTCTTTCACCGAATACACAGTTTGCACAGCAGTCATACCCAAAATAAGCATCGCTGCCACAATGGAGACAATATACCATGGCTTTGAACAATATTCTTCCCTAAATTGACTCCCCCAAACTGTCCATCGATTTTTATAGTGCTCCATCACGCTTCTCATGACCGCCTCAATTTCATCATTTGGGTCGAATAACGTTCCTCAATCATACGGCTGAACATACGAGCCGTATCTTCGTCGCTGCCGGTGATGCTCCAAATGACGTCCGAGTTTTTTAAGTATAGAAACATCTTTTTCTGAATCGATTAAATTCCAAAACATCATTACATATTGTGAAATTACTGTCTCTTGAGGAGACCACGAGCACCTCTGACATTCTTCATAAGCCATCAAGTTCCGCAACCTTGTTTCTGTGCAGCGGTCCACTATGATTCCAGGGAGGAAAAGCGTACTGCTTCGACACCTTTTCTTTTCAAATCTGATTTTCCCGGGTTGAAATTTGATACCAGCGCCTTGTAATTGGAAACAAGGTATATATGTGGTACTATCGGATAACTGCTGACCAAGGGTGGAGTTGGTAGCATGAAAACAGTTATTAAGTATATCGACACAGCTAAGACGTTGCCTCCAATCAGGTAGTCCCACATTCCTCCACCATCCACACCGTTCACGGTCATTGGTGATATTATTATCGTCGTTACCATCAGGATATTCAACAACAGGAGCTGATTCCGGACTTGGATGCGCCAACACATCTATAATCAGCATTCTAGACAAATCCAGTAGATAGAATGGAGGGGGATTCTTCTGTAAATGTTCCTTCAACTTTAATTTAGTCTGATCATTTGAAAACGAGGAAAAAAAGGGAGACCCATCAAATAATGGGGACATAATCAGCCGTTCAACTAACTCTGTAATTGTCTTTTCCCGGGTCTCATACTCCAATTGAAGAAGAGTTATGAGAATGTATAGTGGAATTTGGTTTTCCATCTTTAAAATATCATCTAAGATATCAAGTAACATGGAGTTACAAGTATCGTCATTTTGAAAAACAAGACTAAAGCAATTTATATCACTGTCACATCTTGGTTTGGCTAAGGATTTAAAGAATTCAAGAATAAAGCAAGCATCCATTGTTAGCATCCAAGATAATGTTTCACCATCCCACTCAAGTGGTTCTCCATAACATTCTCTTATTTCACTTTCCAGTTTTTGAATCTCGCCAACCAATTCGGTAACATTTATATCCAATCTTGCCAACACTCTATGAACTGCTTCGAGTTTATATTGATCCATAAGAAATAGTCGAGGGATTTTCCTGTGATGGTATGGCCCAAACGATATTACAGAAGGAGCATAGGCTTCCACTTTCCAATCCATGATGCATTTCGGCATCCTATAAATGCAAACCTTTGTAGAAACTTGCCACATTTTATGTGGAGGAATGAAAGCCTTTTTTACGTCGATAAGCCATGATTCAGAGGAACAATTGCTTTCTGTTTGGCCTTCACCATTTCGCCGAGGATTTTGAATTTCTTTACCTTTGAAGCTACATCTACTAGATATGTCTTGAGCCATCTGCTCTGCCTTTTATCTTCCACACTAGTTTTAGAATGAACTTTCAATCACTTGTCTCTGTATCCAACATGACAACCAAATGTTAGAGAGAGAGAGAGAAATGAAAACATAGACCTTCAAATTCGGAATCAATTATATTCTCACAAAGACAATGTGAATTCAAATATAGAAAATTTAAAATAAATCAGATCGACAATTGTATTCAATGTTTTGGCTATGAAAGATTCTTTTGAACATGATTTTTTCCATTATTTAAGATGGAATCGATTAACATCTAGCAGTCATGTTTTAGATTGGGTGCATTAAACATTTATTAAAATTCCACAGCAACTTTTAGTTGTTTTGATGATTATCGCATGTTTTTTAAATCGAATTCTAATTAGGTAATATAATTATATATCTTTTAGTTTTTTAATAACAATTTAGTTGTTTCATAATTATTTTCACTTTTAATTATTTTTATTTATATGTTCCAGGGGAGATTGATTAGTAATCATGTGGACTAACTTTGTCAATGATCTGCAATTACATGAAATATCATAATATTTATGTTTTTTATAAATGTAAAATGGATATTTATTTATTTACAACTAATATTTAGAAGTGTGTTTACCACACAATTTGTCAAAATAACACATAATATGAACTGTGTTAAAAATGATTTTTTAAAAATTTGACCAAAATGTGATTTAAGAATCCCTAATAATTAAAAAAGAATGTCATCTCTTAATTTTGATTAAGATAAAAAAGTTTTTTTCCTAAGATCCAAACCATCATACAAAATAAAAGGATTACTGAAATAATTATTAAAAAGAAGAAGAACTAACAAAAGATTAAACCAAACGCAACTCACTGTCAGGAAAACAATCCTGCAAGAAGTAACGATATTTCTTGTTAAAATAAAAAAAATTACCTTTGAAATCTAATTTGTTGACATCTAAGACATCAAACGCACTTCCCCAAATTCCTATGTCATTGAACATTTTTCTCAACCTTAACAAGCACCATTAATAATAAAATAACATTCTCCACTTTAAATACTTTTCCAAATTCAGGGCAATCACTTTTTGGGATTAAAATATTTATTTTGGCCACTTTATAAAGTGGTCGTTTATATTTTAGAATTACATTTCAGATAAAATTAAATCATTCGTTTGTCTTTGTTCTTTATTCTCTACTTCTAGATTGCTGTCTTCTCTTTTCCTTGCCCTCTTTTTAACCACTGGTTTATTTTTCTAAAAATATACATGTAAGTTCAGAAGGGCATCCTTTACCACAGTGAAGTTGGGAGCATGAGAATACTGAAAGTGCATTTCTATGACAGGATAGTCTTCGCGATCTACTTTGGAATCCTTTTTTCATCTGTATCAGTTGCTCTTGAAAAGAAAATTGTATGCGCATGAACTCATCAATAACCTACTCTGTTAGATTTTTCTTTAATAACTTAGCAATATTTTTTTGCAATTTGATGCCAACTGGGCTGACTCTCAAAATTTTCCAGGAATCTGCACATAGTCACCTTAACAAAGGCATAAATCTCTGTCATTGCAGCTTCTCTCACTTTCTTCCTTCCCAAGTTTTTGCTACACTACAACAACATCTCCATTCTCCAATTTATGTATAATCTAAAAAAACCCTTGTTCCTAAACCAGCTGATTGAATGAACAAAATAGTAGGAAAAGATAAACAGTTACAGTAATGAAAATTGTTGAGATTAAGGTGTTTCAAGTTTTGAGTATTTGAATTAATAATTAATTTTATTAATTATTTGGTGCATATTGATTTATTCTATTTTTAGGAGGTTGGAATAAAAAATTGAATTGTTTGATTTAAAAAAATTAATTTGACAACTTCTTAGGAAGACTTGGTAGTCAAAATTTGTGTTTTCTTTTTTCAGAACAAGAAAAAGAGTATAAAGTAGTTTTTTGATTTATCTTTTCTTGGAGGCTCAGTTAAGAAGGGATTTGTTTTTCTTGGAGTTTTATGCACAAAAAAGATAATGTTTTTATTGAGTCATGTTGGAGCCATTAATGAAGTGTTTTTAGATTTATTGCTTTGTATGATGATGAAGATTGCTATCCTTGGCGCCTAGCTTGTAAAGCTTGATATATATACCTTGTAATTCATTTTGTATGAGAGAATTCTGATT
Organism: Cryptomeria japonica; assembly: GCF_030272615.1. NCBI lineage: Eukaryota > Viridiplantae > Streptophyta > Pinopsida > Cupressales > Cupressaceae > Cryptomeria > Cryptomeria japonica. The sequence goes on along the minus strand of NC_081411.1, from coordinate 201,123,685 downwards.
TGAAAGCTACTGTTATGCTGCTGAAATAATTCTAAGTTCTGGAAAATTCTTGAAGAGTATTAGCTCTAGATAATTGTATTCTAACTATTTACTGAATAATATAATTGTGCAATGGGTGCTTTGGAGTGTGGGTTTTTTTTTTTCTTGAAAGGGTTTTCCCATGTAATTTATTGTGTTATGGTTTGCTGATTTTAATTGTGCACTTAATTGCTTTTGTAATCGAACAAGGGTTTGCAAGAATTTTCCAACCCTCTCTTGTATTAGATTGGTATAGGAAGTTCTTTGCACCTTTTCAACTTCCTCTCCATTGGTATCGATGCCTCACCGGCTTTGTTTCATTTGGTGGGTACAAGGGTTTTTTGTACTAATCTCAATCTTTAGTGGGAGTTTGGCATAGAAAGATATTGTAAATTTATTGCAGGGTGGCTGCAAGAAGTTGAGTCCCACTTTTGGGCAAAAAGTGGAAGTGTTTTCTCTGTTTTTCAAATTTTCTGTCGATTGATGTCAAAATTTGATGCACTTAGAAATTGAATCTCAAAAAACTTCAGTAATAGAAAATGGTGTGTACGACCACCCTTTTTTGATGCAAATAAATGATTTTTTGCAAATTCTTTTGGGAAATGATACCTAAGACACCAAATATTGATGAGAATATTTTTACTTATTTTTTTATTGAATATATTTTTTTTTAAATTAATTTTTAACTGACAATAAAGTATATTTTCAAAACATCGGGTGTATGACCACCATAATTTGATGAAAATTTCATATTTTTCAATTTTTTTTTTAATATGAAGTCAAAATGAGATGCTAAATTGGGTTGGATCAAACATGTCAGGCATGGAAGGACAAGAGTGCTAAAATAGGGCTTAGATAAGCAAGACATTGCATACAGATGCAATTTACATTGCTATAAAAACAAGCTGGAGAATATTAGGAATTAGGTGTTGTACAGCTTTCATAATGTTCATAATGTATAATTTATTATCATGTGTGTAATGCACTTAGAGGAACCCATGAATACATGCATCAACATGAGTTAACATTCTTCGGGCTACTTTATGTGTTGCATGTAACATGGGAAAGTATTTAATTTAATATTGGAGAAATATTTAATAAAGTGAAAAATTGGTATCCAATATTAAATTAGGGGTTAATTGTTTTTGTAATATTATGGTATTGATCACAAATTTTTATTTAATATCACTTGGTTGTTTTGTGTGAGTTTATTATAAAAGAAAACATAGGGGTAGCTGTTTAAGGTTGGCTAGTTAAGGTTTTGACTAAGCTATCATTTTATTTAGTATTCTTTAGAGGTGTTCATAGGTGAAGCATGGCATGGGATGTGTGGATTCATACTTGGACACATGGAGGATACATTGAAAAGGTTTGATGTTTCAAAGGTGTTCATGGAAGCTGTGTAAGTGTATTGTAAAGTTTTGTTGTTTAATAATAAATTGAGCATGGATTCTTTTGGAGTTTGGATTTATCCTCTTGAGGTTTTTTGTAGGGTACATCTTGTGTTATCTTGTAGCTTGTCTATATGATATTTTCATAATATTATTATGTAAGATTGTATGCATGCTTTTTTTCTCATGGGTTATGTAGGAAATGGATTAAAAGTAATTGGGTATTGCTACACTATTTCCTAATAACCTCCTTGAAGAATTTTTGAGATGATGGATTTCTTGCTTGTAGATTCTTGCACTAGGGCGTCAACCTTGCATATATACCCTTCAATAAATTTTCTTCTAAACAAAAATATAACTTCTCTAAAAATGGTTGTACTATTCAATACCACAATAAAAATCCAAAGACATTTGAAACTCTGACTAATAAAATCAATATCCAAGTAATGACATATTAGCACATGCTTGGAAATGAAAAAGATTTACTTTGCTAGGATAAAATGACATAAGAGGTATGAAATGATAACAAGTGAGCTCTCCATATAGAAATGATGAGAAATACATGAGTTCTCCATAATATATTATTTTCAGTCATAGAATATTGGACCTCATAATCAAGTAAAATGTGACTTATGTAATACTCAACTTGTTCTTTGTAACCATAATCATTATGTAATACTCAACTTGTTCTTTGTAACCATAATCATTAGTGGGAGTTTGGCATAGAAATATTTTGTAACTTTATTGCAGGGTGGCTGCAAGAAGTTGAGTCCCACTTTTGGGCAAAAAGTGGAAGTGTTTTCTCTGTTTTTCAAATTTTCTGTCGATTGATGTCAAAATTTGATGCACTTAGAAATTGAATCTCAAAAAACTTCAGTAATAGAAAATGGTGTGTACGACCACCCTTTTTTGATGCAAATAAATGAATTTTTGCAAATTCTTTTGGGAAATGATACCTAAGACACCAAATATTGATAAGAATATTTTTACTTATTTTTTTATTGAATATATATTTTTTTAAATTAATTTTTAACTGACAATAAAGTATATTTTCAAAACATCGGGTGTACGACCACCATAATTTGATGAAAATTTCATATTTTTCAATTTTTTTTTTAATATTAAAAATAATTGTATGTATATTGATGCCATATAATTTATTTTTCTAAAATCCTAAAAACCAAAAAGGTTATTAAAGTTTTAGTGAACCTTGGTATTTTAGGTTTAGGTTCCACTTTTGATTAATAAATAATACAAAAATAGTAAAACTAATCTTATCACTATAAAATTTACATTTCTGAAATTAGGACGCTGAAAACTCTAATGGGTTTTCATTTCGTCAAAAAATTCAATCAAAAAGGCCCTCAAAAAATTAGGCCAAGGTAGAAATTTGATGTTGTTTTACCTTAGTCATTTTTTTGGAGGTCCAAGCATAGGCTTGGTGAGACCAAGCCTATCCCGAAGAAAAAAAAAAAGCTAAGGAATGTTTCTCGCCCCTAATTTTAAAAAATGGGTGCCCGTTTCGCTCTGTACCGTTGAAAGCGAAACAGGCGCTCATTTTCAAAAACGGGCTCTAGTTTTAAAAAACGGGCACCCGTTTTATTCAATAACAGGTGCCTATTTTAAAAAATGGGCACCCATTTTATTCAATAATGGGCATCCGTTTCTGAAAAGATCCATTGGGCCAGAAATTGGCCCACAAGAACAAATCCCAATGATTGAATGATTTTTCAATCATTGACTGACAGGTACGATCTGCAAAGAGAATGTTTTGATTAATCATTCTCTTTGTTTATCTTATTGTCGATTTCGTAAGGAGATTGATTTGAATTCAAATTTTGGTGTAGCCATGGGATCAAATCAACGCAGGAAGAGGCAAAGGAAGGTTCTGACAACTGAGGAGATTGCAGCAAATAGGGAGAAGGAGGCAATGCATCAACGAGAGAGAAGATCAAGAATAAGACAAGGAGCTTCAAGTTCCACAATCCTTTTAGAAGAGGAGAACATCAATGAGACCATAAATGCTGATGAAGGAAATACAATGTGCATCTTCTAATCCATTATTGGATACATGTATGTCTTCACAACCCTATGTTTTTTCTCATGAAGAAATTGGTGATTTAGTAGAAGCAGGTTACTTATTAAATGAAATTGTAATTGAAAATCAAACCCCAAATAAAATTAGAAGTCAAGTTGAAAGTGAAATTGAAATCCAAATTGAAACCCCAAATGAAACTAGATCTCAACTTGAAACTGAAATTGAAACGAAATTTGAAACTCTGAATGAAATTGAAAATCCACCTGCAACTAAAACCAATAATGTGTATGTAGACATGGAAACACCAATTGAAAATGAAACATGTTTGAATGATAATCAAATGAATGGAAATTTTGAAATTAAAAGTGATGTACTAGACAACCTTCCTGGCTTGGTTTCATGGAGACAGATTAGGACACATGCAAATAGATTGTTTAGACATTTTTTTATAATAAGAAATTTGGGTTTCAATGTCAATTAATGGTACAACTAATTAAAATGACTAAAATGCGAAAAGTGATGAAGAAGTTAGGCTTTTATGTCAAACCCAAGAAGAAGGAGGAGTCTTTAAAACAAGTTGTATCGACTGTTGCTAGCGCCTTTGATACAATTGGAAAGAAAAGTCGTTCTAAAGATAAAAATGCAGCACGATGGGCAATAACAACAACTTTACTAAGCCAAACAACTTCTAATAAAAGAATGATGAGTAACATAAGTGGATATCTCAATATTCATCGCAAAAATTTGTCAAGAGATGTAAAAAGAAGAGTTAATTTTGAAAGTGATCTGGCAAACAAATTGTCGACTACCAAGGTCTGATATGAAACTTACTGGTGAAGTCAAAAATTTGATCAAAAAATTCTGGCAGGATAATACAACTGTATCACCTAATGTTAGAGATGTTCTTAAATTAAGAGTTGGGTCAAAAATTTGTGATCCACATCCAAAAAACCTATTGGACATGACTCAAACTGAATTGTATAAATTTTTTGGATGATAAGGTGTTGACTATTAGCATTTGTCAAAGGTCTTTTGAAAAGTGTAAACCTTGGTATGTTCAAATTAACAAGGAATGAGTCACATGTTGTTGCAAAACTCATGTTCAATTTCGCTACCATTATGATGTATTTCGATATATACATGTTACCATGCATAGTAATGGAATGTTCCAAAAATGTGGTATAAATATACCACCTAAAACTATAAAAGAGTTTATTTCAAGTTTGTTTTGCAACCCACTAAATGAACAAAATTTTCTTTTCAATGCATGTGTTTCTGGTGTATGTGATATATGTGGCAATCTTGCATTGTTGGATGAATGTTTGCATGAAAATCTTTCAAATGATTTTGGACAATAATTAATTGATGTCAAAAGATTTAAAACTATTGAGTATCCACTGAAGGATGGAAAGGTTGGAAAACGATGGGATCTAATCACTGAAAAAGTTAGTGTTCATGCATTTATGAATGAATTCAAGAGTAACATCATACCTAAATATGTTAAACACACTCAAAATGCTAGATTATTTGGTCACAATTATTAATCTAAATATTAGATCATTAATAAAAAATGGTATATAATATAATTTGTAAATACTTAATTAATATTATTATTAGAAATATATTATTATTATGTATATTATTAATGTTGTTTTATATATAATAATTTAATAATAATTAAAACTAATTAATGCATACTTAAATGATTAAAACTAATTCTTTTCCAAGAATCTAATTAGATATAAAAGAAAACTACTGAGTGATGAGGGTAATTGACAAGCCTATAATTAGGTATTGCGATTTGAATTTACTCAAACATATCAAATCTAATGGGGTTGATAGGACAAATTAATCACTTCAAAATTTGAAAATCCAATTCAATTGAATAGTTTGGTATGCATCTAGCTCAGCATATTTTTCCTTTTGTTATTAATGAAAATAATAAAACCATTTTAGTTATGGATATTTCCATGTCAACGTTGTCTACAACACTTATAATGCATATCTCACAATTTTTAGTTTGAAAATTAAATGTAATGGCCAATAATACTTACTACAACTTATGGGGCATTGGGGTTCTTTCAAGTGTGTTTTATGTAAGGAAATTAGTGAGATTACGATCATCCTTTTGTGCAATGTGAATTTGCAAAAATAATGTGGAATTCATTTTTGCAAAGATGGGGGATTGAATGGACGATGCCACACAATCTCCCTAATATTTTGGACTATTTGAAATTTAATATGTCTAGTCCTATCTTGTGGTTCATTTGGAATTAAACTCCTATCATCATCATTTGGCCTATCTAGCTAGAAAGGAACATGCGAGTTTTCAAGGATAAGGAAAGAGTAGTTAGTACAATATGGGATGTAGTGGAGAGGTCTCTTTGGTCGAACTTGGTAGCGATCATATTAAGATGATTAGGAAGTAAAGAGGAAGAGATGGCTTGGGTGGATGCTTGGCTGAATTTTAGGTGGCATGGTGGGCCAACAATAGGGGTTGATTGGGTGACCAGTCTAGGTGTGGGGCAAAAGGATAATGATGGGTTTTTTGATGTGAAGCAATTATAAAAGGAACATTAATCCATGGTGTCCAACTCAATTGCTTAGGACATGAAAATGTTAAAATTTCTAACACTAAATATAGCCACCATTACAAATGCTTAAGGTGGTTGATAACATAAATGTTTAGGGTTTTAATTAGAGATTATTTTAGGGTTCAGGGTTAATCAACCAAGATAGTCAAATTTCTCCTGGGACTTGTTTGTTTTTTTCTATTTAGGGTTTATTGTTCATTTTTCTGTTTAGGGTTTATTGTCTATTTTTTGTGTCTAATGTTTATTGTTCGTTTATGTTTATGTTTTTTGTTTTTTTCCTACGGTTTTTACTATTCATGTTTTTTGCAATATTTGAAAACTAAAAACTATTTTAAACATGAAATAAAATAAAATAAAAGACGATTTTCAAACTTTAAAACATAAAAATTAAAAAATAACAATACATTAACATTTTTTTATATGAAAAACAATAAAAATAAATAAAATAGAATATAAAAAATAAAACTAAATACCTAGAAGGAGGTAAAAATGGTCTAGGGGGTCAGCTGGGTTGAGAAAAAGGGGTACTCATGCTCCTCAGAAATGCCTACCCTTTTTTCAAATAGTAAAAATGATAGAAAATGGTTAAAAAAAAAAAAAAAATACATTTTAAAAAAGGGCACTCATTTATTTCAAATCGGGCGCCCGATTTGAAATAAACGGGCGTCTGTTTAGCTTCGGGCACCCATTGCTAAACAGGTGCCCATTTTTTTATGGCTCGGGCACCCATTTCTAGCGGGTTCATTTTCCAACCCGCAGACTTCCGTGCAATTGGGACCCAACTTTGTGCTTTCACCCTGCAAGAAAAATTGACAAGCACATCCAAAATTGAAATGGAAAAGTTTAATGTTGGCAGTTTTGAGTTGTGGAAACTTAGGATGGACAACATGCTTGTGGATAGAAATTTGTGGGTTGTAATGTCTCGAACAAAACCTTAGACTATGAGCCATGAAGATTGGGATTTAAAGGATTGAAAAGCCAAGGGTTCAATCACACTTTGTTTGGCTAATTCAGTACTCTTGAATGTCCATGACAAGAAGACTACAAAGGATCTTTGAAAAAGCTTTGTGATGACACCTTCCACGAGAGAAAGAGAAGAAACAGAGTAAGGAGGTAGTTCAAGTTCTACCTACTCTGAAAAGAGACGAACTACGTACTCTTGTTGAACTTGATGATGAGGAGGGCTCTAGTAGCTCTAATAATTTTGAAGAAGATGAAGAACCTCAACCTCAACATTTGAGGAGATAGCTAACAACCTAAAATATATGGTTTTTCACAGAAATGTTTGGATACTATTTGTTTGATTCTAGATGTGTATTTGTTGTGATTTCTAACACCAATGAGCCCAGTACTACTAGAGAGGCTATGGGTATGAGTGATGCAGATTCCAAAATGAAAACCATGGATAAAGAAATGGCTTCAGGCTACATAGGATATAGTGCCCTTTCCCGAAGGAAAACAAACTTTTGGTTGTAAATGGGTGTTCAAGTGAAAATCTAGTCCAGATGACAATATTGAGAAGCATAAGGCACGATTGGTTGCTAAGGGTTATTCCTAAGTGGAGGAATTGATTACAGCGAGATTTTCTATCTTGTTGTGAAGCTAACATCTATTCAATTCTTGTTATCATTTATGATTTAGAAGTGAAACAAATAGCTGAGAAGAAAACATTCCTTCATGGTGAATTGAAGGAAGAAATTTATATGCCACAACCAAAGCATTTTGTTGAAAACTATAAAAAAAAATTGGTTTGCAAGTTGAAGAAGTCTTTATATGGTTTGCAGCTCAATCTCTTAGAATGTGTTGTACAAGGTTTGACACCTATGTGTTATCTTTAGGATTTTTGAGCTCTAAATCTAACCATTGTGTGTATTTCAAATCTGATAGCAGTCACATTCTTATCATAGTTCTTTATGTAGATGATATGTTGTTTATTGGGAATGGTATAAGTATGATTTCACATTTGAAGTCTCAATTATCAACATAGTTTGAAATGAAGGATCTAGGTGCAATCAAGTATATTCTTGGGATTGAAATCAAAAGAGATAGATCTAATAAAAGGTTTTGGTTAAGCCAAAGGAAGTATGTGAACTCAGTGTTGGAGATATTCAACATGACAACTACTAGACAATAAGTTTTTCTAGTGTTACAACAGATGAAACTTTCTATTGAAGGTTGTCCAAAATATGCTATTGAGATGGAAGACATGGCTAGAGTACCATATGTGAGTGTTGTTGGTAGTCTTATGTATGTTATGGTTTGTATGAGGTGAGATATTGCCTAAGCAATGAGAGTCCTTAATTGGTACATGTCTAATACTAGACAAGTACATTGGAATGTGATAAAGAGAGTGTTTAGATACTTGAGGGGTACTTGTGAGCATTCCTTGTATTTTCATGGTAATTCTATTGAATCTCAATATTTTAGGAGTATCCATGGATATGTAGATTTAGATTGGGTAGGTGATATTGATAGTTAAAGATCTTCTAGTGGATAGGTTTTCGTGATGTTGGATGCTACTATTGATTAGATGAGTAAGCGGTAGGTTGTAGTCGCTTTATCTACTATAAAAGCAAAGTACATGGTAGCTACTCATGCCTTTAAGGAAGCCGTTTGGCTTAAAAGATTATGTTTTTATATTGGTTTTCATGCAAGATAGATTATTATCTATTGTGACAGTCAAAGTACCATTTGCTTGACAAAGAATCCTACTTTCCATGCTAGAACAAAGAGCATTGATGTTCAATTTTATTTTGTTTGTGATATGGTAGAAGAGAGAAAGGTGAAGTTGTAGAAAGTTGACACTTTGATGAATGTTGTAGATGCACTTTCGAAGTCAGTGAGAAAAAAGAAGTTCAAATGGTATGCTAGATCTATGGGCCTTGGGGTCTTCAATAATTAATTGTATTCGACTCTTGACAAGTCTTCGACAAGCGGGAAAATGTTCGGATTAAGGTGTCTCAACATTTGAGTCCTCACATTAATAACTAATTTTTTAATTATTTGGATCATATTGATTAATCTGACTTTAACGAGGGTTGGAATCAAAAGTTTTATTTTTGATTTAAAAATAATAATTTGACGACTTTCTACAAAGACTTTGAAGTCAAGTTTTGTGTTTTCTTTTTTAAAACAAGAAAAAGAGAATAAAGCAATCTTTTGATTTATCTTTTCTTGAAGGCAAAGTTAAGCAAGGATTTTCTTTCCTTGGAGATTTATGGACAAGAAGAGAATATTTTTATTAAGATCAAATTGGAGTTATTGATGAAGTGCTTTTTAACTTTTATTGCTTTGTTGAAGATGAAGAATGCTATCTTCGGTGCCTATCTTGTAGAGCTTGATATATATGCTTTGTAATTCACTATTGTATAAGAGAATTCTGATTTGAGAGCTACCATTATACTTCTGAAATTATTTTAAGTTCTGGAAGACTATTGTAACTATTTACTGAATAATACAAATTTTTTCTCAAAAAGATTTCCCACGTAAATTATTGTGTTATAGTTTTCTGATTTTAATTTTTTAAATCTGATTTAAACTATGCACATAATTGTTTCTGGAATTGAACAAGGATTCAAAATAATTGTGCTACGCTCTTATGTTAGATTGGTGTAAAAAACTGTTTCAGCTTACCCAACTTCCTTTCAAAAATAACAATCCACTTACTTCATCATCTTATCTCATACGGAAAAAGATTATCATTTATAAAAATATCAGAATTGTAGTATGCTTTGTTTTTAATGGAATAGAGCTATATTTTTAAACATAGATTTTTCTTTATATTGCACCTTGACAAAAATTACAAAGAGGTTGAGTATATATAGAATTTGCGACCTTTCAATAAAGTGTAATGGTGGAACTTAACAACAATTAACTCCACTTGATTCTTTGCATTATTGGCTGAAAAATACTTCACAAAAAGAAAACCACAACTAAGAATAGACTTCCTCAAATCAACGTATGTGAATAGACATGGTTTATTCTCATGCATAAAACTAAAACTCAATTAAAAAAAAAACTGTAGATCTGAACTAAAACTGAAAGCTATGAATCTATAGATAGACTTTGCATGAATAGCATCATGACAATGCATGGCGGTGAGTTGTTGTTTCAAGCCAAGTTGAAACTGCATGATCAACATAGATGGAGCTAGCATCGGTTTTCAACAATTTTTAAGTCATTACCATTCAGATGGTAGCTCTACATTGACATTAGGGGTTATATAATTTGACACCAAGGTAGAAAATAAAATATGAACCATTCACCTCAGCAAGGTTAGATTATAACCCAAGATGATCTGCGCACAATCCATATTCTCTTGAAATTCTACTGGAATGCTAAGTTCATCACTAATCTCATGGTAACATCTAATTGCTCATTTATTCAATTTCTTTCTAGGGGACATTGCGATGTCTCTCCAAGCTCCAATAGCTTCAACTACTTGACCTATATCTTCTCTCAGTTCAAATCCTTTATCTAGCATTGCCAAGTGCAGGTTCTTTTGAATCTAGGAGACCATGAGAAACTGCATGTAAGCCTTCTGTTCTCCAAATTTGGCTTTGGGATCTTCCTTAGTTTTCTCATCTTTGTTCATCTACCCCGATGGTATAGGTTTTTGCTTGAAGAGATTATTTTTCTCTTTCCCTCCTTTGGTAGTCGAGATTAAACCTTTTGGAGGTGATAGTTCCTTAGCTGCATCTCTTGTTCTTTGTCATACTACAAGGTGGATATCTCTATAATACGTACACCTTTCGCATCTATTATAATGGTTGAGATTGTGATATTTTTTTTTGGAATTCTATCAGTTACTAAGGCATGTTCTCTTTTCCTCTTTCAATTCTATTGTCCAACCTTATTCCTCTTGTGTCTTTGCAAGTAGTAGAAATTGGAGGAGCCTGATAAGGAGGGCTTAGAGTGGAGGTGGTGAACCAAGTGGGCTATATTTTGTAAAACAGGAGACCTTAATGGAGAAGGGTTTTTTATTTGAGCCCTGTCTGAAGATTAAGCCTCTTCTTCATGACAAGAAATTTATTCAATTATGACCTTATCAACTTTATCTTCCCCTTCCTCTCTTATTCTTTTACCTGCTTCTTTCCTTTAAATCATTTTTTTATCTTCTTCTTTCTTTTTATCCTTCCTAGCCCCTATTTTCTCCTTAATAATTTGCACCAATGCACAATTATGTGTTATATTTTTGGTTCATGCTTCTCTAGCATCATAAATTGTAACTAGTATAATTTACACTTCATGATTATGCTCCCACTTTGGTGTGTCCTATCCCCATCCCCTCTCTAAGTCTATTCAAGGCCTATTATCCAACTTTGATGTTATGTACACCCTTTGGTGGGCCCAATAATCGGATCCCCTCCTCCATTTCTCTTTGTTTTGGCCCTACTTGCTAGAGGAACATGGCATGGAAGTTGTGTAACACTTCTCTTTGTCTCTATACTTGGGGGGCATTGATTTCTCCTATTGTTTCTAAGGATCCATTTTTCCTTTGTGTAGTGGTATTTGCTTACGATATGATGTTATTCCTTCTGTGAATTTGTTTGTTCAAGGTTTAGGCAATATGTGTGTATCTTTGTTTACAACCTTTTCTTCATTGGGCAATGTATATCTATTATAAACAAACCCCTCACATTGGGTTAAAAGTGTGTCATCCTTCATCAAGAATCCTTTTACCTAGCAATAGGAGGAATGCATGACTTCTTGTCCTCCTTCCTTTCTTTTGGTAGATGATGTTATTTTTTCTCAAAATCTCCTCTTGAAGGTGGATTTCTTTGAGAAAAGATATCCTCTCCTCCAAGGATTCTCTTTACACTCATTGCAAGATATATTTTTACAACTACCTTTTCCTTTCTTATAGGAGTTAAATCTCTTTGGGTTGGAATTATGCACATAATTGATTGAAAGGATATCTCCTTGGTGTTGAAGGTGTGTATCCTTATTTCCAGCTTCCTTAAGACATCAACATAGGAGTGTGCTGACATCTTAATGAGGGGAATGCATATCGCCCTCTTTGTACTATATTTTTTATGTCTTATATGGAGTGTTTAGACTTGAAACCAAACTAAACAAAGTCTTATTGATGCTGTTCACCTAGCTTGCTCACACTTCACCTAGTTGGTGTTGCTCAATTCCACCAACTCTCCAGGCCTAGCTATGCTCTAAGGCCTCCAAGTCCTCAATCTCTTCTAGGTCTTTCTTCTTGACAACTTCAAGGTGTTTTCTTCAAGTGTTTAACTAGGAGCCCTACCAATTTACAATGTTTCCCATGTGCTCATTATGGTTGTCTTGGCTTCAACTCGTCAATTTGACCTCCTACTATTGTGAGTTGATGTAGAGGTGTGGAGGTGGCTTCTAACATGTTTTGAATTTCTTTTGGGTCCATTTGAGGTTTTCTTTTATTTCCCTTCTTATTGATTTCACCATTTTTCCTAGAAAAGGGCTACAACGACTTAGCCCTATTAGGCCTCCAAAATCCGGTTTTCTAGGGCTTGGAAGAAAATGGTCCAAAATACCCTACAACAAGGGTTGATATTATTCAATGGTACACCTATCCCCAAGTGATTTATATGGTTTTGGTTTCTCAACCCACTCTACAATTCCCTAACCCAAAAATGAGGGTTTTGAAGGGTTTCTAGGCCTTCTAACCGATAGTGACTGGTCAAGTTTGTGTTTGGGCATAAAATGGTCTTTTTAAGGCTTCTCCTTGCATACTAAAATCTGTATGAACATCATGGAGCCCTACAAAAGGTTATTTTTTGGTCTTGCATCCACCCCTGCACTTTAAACTCCAAATTCACCCTGTCTCCTCTAGCCGGGTTGCTCTTGGACTCACCTAGAACAAGGTGACAGTCATATCAAACTTCATCTCCAGAACTTGTCCCTACATATGTACACTATAAATTGGTTTCCTTCCATATCCCAACTGGCCATGATGGTAGCACGGAGGGAATTCATGGGGCAACCATTTTTCACAAAAATGCTATTTACAAGCCAAAACTGGCTGTTTGCAAACCAAACCAAGAAAACACCAACACACCCTACCTAGAAAGCTTGGAGTGAATTAAAAGACTCTAAAATACACCAAAGAAACTCAATCCATTACTAGATCAATGGATTCAATCCATTAGTATTCACAATATGAGCAAAATAAGTCAAAATGATGACAAACAGTCCGAAAATGAGTAGTTTCAGATTGTTGATCTCAAAAAAACAAAAATCCAACCTTGGTAACTATTCAAGAGAATTTTTTTATAGTGATCCCAATGTGTGGAGGCATTATAGGGAATTTTTCTATCCCTAACTCCATCGCTAAGCATTTTAAGACAAAAATTGTCATAACAACTTTCAAAAGTTGTCATGACAACTTTTTGCAACCTTGCACTTTTTGCACCTTTTTCCTTTTCAACCTATGAGACCTATTCTAAGTCATTAATCATGAATTTTAAAGAATTAATAAGACTATTTTAACCCTCCCTAATGCTTATACCAAGTTTTGATACTTTTGACCATCAAGAAGGTCAATTACCTACTCAAACCACTACCTATGTACAAAATGCAAACCTAAGAAGCAACTAACTATACTAGGCCTACATTTGACTCAAAAAACTCACTCTTGGACCCTCCTAGAGTCCTTATTCAATACCTGACTTGGCTAGGGTCAGTACAAGCCAAATTTGAGAAAATCCTATAAGCCTAAGTCCTAGGTGCTCCTGCACCATTCTCCCAAACAAAAGAAAATTATGTCACCTCTTTGGGAATCAGATTTTGATCAATGCCTATCTTCTTAAACTCTATCTCAAGCACCCATGTAGCTTCAACATCATCCATACCATGCCATTTTATTAGGTACTCCCTATAGATTTGATGGCTTGTCTTCTTGGCGATCCTTGAACTCAACACCTTCTCGGCCTTTGGATTTGGTCTTGCTGGTAGTTGAAGGTTGTTCACATCATATGATACCTCTGAGTGATTGCAATCTGAACCTTGAATTGGTCCGTTGTAGGCAACTAAGTCTACTATGTTGAAAACCGGTGACAATCCTTTGTCACTAGGTAGGTCCACCTTGTATGCATTTTCTCCATACTTAGCTAAAATGGCACATGGACCCAACCTTCTCATTTGAAACTTGTTAGGCACTCCTTTCTATAGCCTTGCTTTGTTTAGGTGCACCATGAAAAGATCTCCCACTTGGAATTGTAAGTTCTTCCTTCTTTCATCAACTTTTGCTTGATTTTGCTTCTATTCTCCATCAATTCTAGCTTGACTGATTCATGGACCTCCTTCATTGACTTAGAAAAGTCTTCTGCATATCCACTTCTTGCCACTGCATTACTTAACTCTCTCAACTCCAAAATAACTCTTGGGTGAACTCCATATACCACTTGAAAAGGGCTCTTGTTGGTAGTCCTATTTATGGTGTCATTGTATTCATATTCAACTTGTGAAAGTACTTGATCCCATGTCTAACCATACTCTTTGGTAAGGCACCTTAATAAGTTCCCCAAGCTTCTATTCACCACTTCGGTCTACCCATTTGTTTGTGGATGGTAGGCTGATCCAAAAGATAGGTTGGTTCTAAGATTTTGCCAAAGTGTCTTCCAAAAATGACTCATGAATTTTGAGTCCCTATCTGAAACAATGCTCATGGGTAAACCATGTATCCTTATCACTTTTTTGAAGAACAAATGAGCTATTTGGCATGCATCATGAGTAGTCTTGCAAGGCACAAAGTGGGCCATCTTACTAAATCTGTCCACAATGACATAAATGCTATCAAAGCCCTTCTTTGTCCTTGGTAAACCTACTAAAAAGTCCATACTAATGCATTCCCAAGGTCTATTTGGTATGGGGAGAGGTTGGTATAAACTGACATTTGAAGAAGTACCCTTGGCCTTTTGGAAAACTATGCAAGTCTCCACATACTTTTTCACATCTTGATTCATCCTTGGCCAGTAATAATACCTCTGAACCAACTCTTGAGTCTTATTGACTCCAAAATGACCACTAAGGTTGCCATGATGCTTCTCTTGTATGAGATTTTCTCTCATTGAGCCTCTAGGCACACAAAGCTGCCCACCTCTAAACAATAGTCCATCTTGCAAATTAAATTCAGAATACTCACTATGGAAATTATTTTGATACTCCTTACACACCTTGTAAGCATTTGAGAAGTCTTCATCCTCCGGGTATAAGTCTCTAAAACTATCAACTCCTATGCTCCTCAATTGGATTTCTTGGACTATCAAAAGTCTCCTTCTTAATGCATCAACAACCTAGTTTAACTGTACTTTATTGTACTTGATTGTGAATGTGTAGGCTTGCATGTACTCCACCCATTTCATGTGTTTATGACTGAGTTTGTCTTGTGAGTTTAGAAAGCTCAATGCTTGATTCTCTGTATAGACTACAAATTCCTTAGGAAGGAGATAGTGTCTCCACTTCCTCAAAGCCTGTACTAAAGCATATAGTTCCAAGTCATAAGAGGAGTAATTCCTCTTTGCATCACTTAGCTTCTCTCTATGGAAATATATTGGTATTTCTTCTTGTCTTAGGACAACACCTACTGCAACATTGCTTGCATCACATTCCACTATGAAAAATTTCTCAAAACTAGGCAACACTAGCACCGGTTAAGTAGCTATCTTCTCCTTCAAGGTTTCAAAACCTCTATTTGCTTGTTCACCCCACTGAAACTTTTCCTTCATTCCATCTCTAATGGTGTCTAACACTGGTGCACATATAGCACTGAATTTCCTAATGAACTTCCTATAGTATTGAGCTAGTCCATGGAAGCTTCTCACCTCTGTTGCTGACTTAGGAGTAGGCCAATTTACTATGGCTTCAACCTTGCTGGGATCCATCTTGAGGTTTCCTTGAGACAACACAAACCCAGGGTAAACCAACTCCTTCTTAACAAATTCACACTTGTCCAAGTTCATGGTTAGCTTTTCATCATACAATCTTTGTAGTCCGTCTTGCAAATGATTAATATGATCTTCCCTATCCTTTTTGAAAATGAGAATATCATCTAGATAGACCACCACAAATTTACCTATGAATTCCTTCATCACCTCATTCATGAGTCTCATGAAGGAGCTTGGAGCATTAGATAAGCCAAATGGTAGTACAAGTCATTCATAAAGACCCTCTGTAGTCTTAAATGCAGTTTTCCACTCATCACCCTCCTTAATCCTAATTTAGTGGTATCCACTTTTAAGGTCAATCTTGGTAAAGTACACGGCTTCCCCTAAACAATGCATTAGGTCTTCTATTCTAGGAATTGGGAACCTATATCTGATGGTGATCCTATTTATAGCTCTAGAATCAGTACACAATCTCCAAGTACTACCTTTCTTTGGGGCTAACATGGTAGGGACAACACAAGGGCTAATGATTTTCCTAATTAGGCCTTGGTCTAAGAGCTCTTGGATTTGCTTGGCAATCTCAACATTTTGTTGGGGAGTCATTTTATAAGCTTCCTTGTTAGGTAAGGATGCTCCAGGAATGAAGTCTATTTGATGGCCTATGGTTCTTTTAGGAGGTAAGGTGGCTGGCTATCCATCACTCACTATGCCTTTGAATTTCTTCAACAAGTCTTGAACCTCTATTGGCAATCATGGCTGCTCTTTCTTGTCTTCCTCTTTAGGCTTCATTACTAGTACAAATCTTATGCCTTCACCTTCCTCAAGTGTCTTCAAGAACTATTTCTCACTCACCAAAAGAACATTAGGACTTGCTGCCCTCTTTTCACTTTCCTCAAGGATAGACTGAATCTTGAATGTGACTCCATCTTTCTTGAATGAGTATTCATTCTTGGCTCCATTGTGAATAGCTTGTCTATCAAATTGCCATGGTCTTCCCAATAGAAGATAGCATGCATCCATGGGTAGGACATCACATAACACCTTGTCCTTATACCTCGCAATGGTAAAATCCACCCATGCTTGCTCATTAACTAGGACATGTTGGTCTTTGTTCAACCAAGTGACTCTATAAGGGTTGTTGTGAGGTATCCTTTGCAATTTGAGCTTACTCACTGCCTCTTCTGACACAATGTTATCCGTTGACCCCGAATCAATGATCACTTTGCAAACTTTGTCCATTATCTTGCATTTAATCCTGAATAAGGACCTTCTTTGGCTTGGATATTCTCTAACCGGTTCTTTAATCAAAGTTCTCCTTATCATCAAGTTGTCACCTACCTCTGATTCTAAGGCAACCTCTAAAGTCTTGCTGCTTGAAGACTCTTCTTGAAGATAGTTCACTCTCCTTTCACTACCATGTGATGATGATCCCTTCTCTGGACACCTATATCCTGGATGATCAAGTTGGTTGCAATGGTAACACTTCATTGTTGCAAAATATGAAGAACCTCTACCTTGTCCACTAGTCCTTCCTCTAAAACCACTGTTTGATCCCCTTCCTCTATTGAATCCTCCTTTACTAGTGCCACTCTCTTGCTGCTCAGTGAGTTTAGACTCACCTTGTGTTCTTTGTTCAGAACTTCTTCCTCCAAAGCCTCCCCTATGGCCTCTATTGTCTTTTTCTCTACCCCTGCCCCTATTGCTGCTTGAATCATGTCTTCTTTTCAGTATTTCTTCCACCTTAAGGGTAAGTTGATAGGTTTGATGAACTTTCTTTGGGCTCATTAAACTGATTTCTTCTTTGATGTTCCACCATAGACCATTTAGGTACCTAGCAACTTTGAGACTCTCTTCTTCCACTACATGAGATCTAAGGCTAAGTTTATGGAACTCCTCCCTATAACTACTGACATCAAGGTCTTTTTGTCCTAAGTTTTGTCTTTTCCTATGAATTTGCACTTCATAGTCATTAGGGAGATAGACTTCTTTGATTTTGACTAACATCCCTTTCCAAGAAGAGATGGGTGCTTTGCCCATTTTCTTCCTCTCATCTTGCACAAATTTCCACCATATGAGAGAAAATCCTCTCATCCTTGACTTGGCCACTTTAACTCTTTGGGCTTCAATTAGTCCTTCACTTTCAAAATGGTTCTCCATGCCTTCTATCCATTCTAGGACCACTTCTGCCTCCATCTTACCAGTGAACAATGGTAATCCTTCTAGTGATTTACCACTTAAGGCCTTCAATGCCTTCAGGAAAGGTTCTTGTTCTAGGACAGGGTCAGGTTTAAGTACTTTGTCAATCTGTGACACTTCTTTACCCTTCCCTTATGCTCCTTCAACCTTTACCAACACTTCATTTGACTTGGTTTCAATCTCACCAAGCTTACATTCCAATTCTAGCAACTTCTCCTTCAGGAGTCTATTTTCTTCCTCCTGTTCATCTACTTTCTTTTCCAACTCTGCATTGGTCACCATGCTGTTGTCTCCTACAGATTCCACTAAGGACATCTACTCACCTAGCCCAAATCTTATAGTCTCTTATACCAATTTGATGGGGTTAACCTAGCTTGCTCACACTTCACCTAGTTGGTGTTGCTCAATTCCACCAACTCTCCAAGCCTAGCTATGTTATAAGGCCTTCAAGTCCTTCTCAATCTCTTCTAGGGCTTGATTCTTGACAATTTGAAGGTGTTTTCTTCAAGTGTTTAACTAGGAACCCTACTAATTTACAATGTTTTCCATGTGCTCATTATGGCTGTCTTGGCTTCAACTCGTCAATTTGACCTCCTACTATTGTGAGTTGATGCAGAGGTGTGGAGGTGGATTCTAACATGTTTTGAATTCCTTTTGGGTCCATTTGAGGTTTTCTTTCATTTCCCTTCTTATGAATTTCACCATTTTGCCTAGAAAAGGGCTACAAGGACTTAGCCCTATTAAGCCTCCAAAATCCAGTTTTCTAGGGCTTGGAGGAAAATGATCCAAAAGACCCTGCAATAAGGTTTGATATTCTTCAATGGTACATCTATCCCCAAGTGATTTAGGTGGTTTTGGTTTCTCAACCCATCATACAATGCCCTAACCCAAAAATGAGGGTTTTGAAGGGTTTCTAGGCCTTCTAACCGACAGTGACTGGTTAAGACTTTGAAATACACCAAATAAACTCAATCCATTACTGGATCAATGGATTCAATCCATTAGTATTCATAATATGAGCAAAATAAGCCAAAATGATGACAAATAGTCCGAAAATGAATACTTTTAGATTGTTGATCTCATAAAAAAAAAACTCCAACCTTGGTAACCATGCACAAGAAGGTTTTTATAGTATTCCCCACATGTGGAGGCATTCTAGGGCATTGGTCTATCACTAACTCCATCGCTAAGCATTTTAAGACAAAAGTTGTCACGACAACTTTTTGCAACCTTGCACTTTTTGCACTTTTTGCCTTTTCAACCTATGAGACCTATTCTAAGTCATTACTCCTGATGTTTAAAGAATTACTAAGACTATTTTAACCCTCCCTAATGCTTATACCAAGTTTTGATACTTTTGACCATCAAGAAGGTCAATTACCTACTCAAACCACTACCTATGCACAAAATGCAAACCTAGGAAGCAACCCACTCTACTAGGCCTACATTTGAATCAAAACACTCAATCTTAGACCCTCCTGGAGTCCTTATTCAATACCTAACTTGGATAGGGTGAGTACAAGCCAAAATTGAGAAAATCCTGTAAGTCTAAGTCCTAGGTGCTCCTGCACCACTTATAAAAGATGCTTCATGTCCGAAACTAGACACAACTTTTTTATGTCTTATACAGGGTGTTCATTCTTGAAACTAGACAAAACAAAGTCTTATACAAGATGTTTCATGCCCGAAACTAGGCATATTTTTATTTTATTTCTTATACAAGGTACACATGCTCGAAACTAGACAAAACAAAATATTATACATGATGCTCCTGAAACCAAACATTTTTGCTTTTTCATTTCATGTCTTATACAGGTTGTTGCAAGCTCAAAACCAGACAACAAAATCTGCATCGGGATGAGTGGAACTAACATAACACAACTAGACTATTCTGAATCTCTTCCCACCATGGATCACCTAGGAAAACATAGCTAGACCGTAGCATCAATGTCTCTTTCTCTTCTCTTCCCTATGAACTCATAGATTTTCTATTTGTGGTTTATGGTCCATCCTTTCATGCATGTTCTTTCTCTTTTTATGCGATCTTTTATGTTCTTGTGATAGCATTCCAAGAATGATATTAGTGGCAGAAGACATTTGATTGTCGAGGTCTCTTCAACTAGTTGACTTGGATTCTTTTTGTTTATGTTGTGTGTCTTTGTCTTTGTCTACCTTTTCGTCCTTGTCTTATTTTGTGTCTCCTTGAATGTGATTGTGTGAGTTAAGATCCTAATATTGGGAGTTTGGTTCCTTGAAATAAGTGATGTCTTATCTCCTCGTGATCTCTCTCCTAATTGCTCTTCTCTTTCATCTTTCTACCTTACAGTGAGTATTTGTATAGGTTCATATTCTCATTAAAGTGGGGGCTAAATGTAGCATCGTTTAAACTAGTATAATTTACACCTCATGTTTGTACTCCCATTTTAGTGTGTTATTTTCCCATCCCCTCTCTAGGTCCATTCAAGTCCTATTATCCAACTTTGTGTCATGTACACCCTTTGGTGGTCCCCATCATAGGATCCCCTCCATTTCTCTTTGTTTTCATCCTTCTTGCAGGAGGACTAGGGAATGAAACACCCTAGTTTGGACTAGGATGCGCCAAAGCACCATGGTGCCCCTCAAACAAGCCCCAATTTGAAATGGGGCAAGTCATATATCTCTTCGATGATTTTTGATGCCCGAGGCTAAACATGATTGTTAGAAGTCAGCCTCACCAGTAATTTACCTAGGGAACTACAAAGACATCCTATCGATTCATTTCAACATGACTCATATACCTAAAGTACTCATGAATCCGTGAAGCATTCATCATCAAGCATTTTCAGAGATTAAATGATGCATTTCATTATGGAGCAAAGTCACATGAATCTTCATGCAAGAACGTGTGTGTGATTAGGGTTTTTTATATTCATGTGTTTGTCATGCCATTACATACAAAATTTGTGTTTATATTAAAAAAGAATTGCATCATCATCAACAATTACAAATCTGAGGTATATATTTATTTCAGTAACATTATTTCATTCAAGGTTACTTCCTAAATCGAGGTTTGACTTAAACAAACTCCTATCCCCAACATCTTTCTCTTTCTTTCTATGTGCCAAAAAAAGGTGTAGAATTGTACTCAAGAAATATGGAAAATTCAATAGTGATGAACAAGTTCAACTTTTGAAGGAGAGAAAATCATAGGACTAGAGTGAATCTATGCTACTGCTCCTGAAAAATCGGCCGAACTTCTGAAAACAAGTTCTGAGTCTACTCTTTTGCTAAGATCTTAGTCGGTGGATTTGTGGGACATCTATAGCATTTGATATTTGTCAATCATTTCACTTATCACCTATTTTTACCCTAGTTCCACATTCAAACATTTCAACTAGAAGAGGGAATCAAATCACATCATCAAAACCTGTCAATCTAATAGAAATCTCAGCCCTTTCTATATTTGAATTGTGGCTAAATATATAAGGTTCACCCCTCTTTAATGTTATGGTTAATCTGGCTATTTAGTGGTTTTATTATCTTAATTTAACCCTAGTTCCAAATTACACCACTATAGTTGCTAGGTTCTTGATGGTGTTTAAGATAAAAATGAAACAAGGTAAGATTAAGGCCAAGATCTACTTTCACATAAACATTGGAATACGAAGCCACCAAGGATATGATTGAACTTGACTAACTCTTGTAGAAGAGAGTCAAATGATAGCTTAAGGCTTCTATTCCTTTTCTACTATAGAAACTGTATTGATTTAAGATGATGCCAAACTAAGATCTAGGTACAATGTAGATGTAAACTAAGAATATTATTATAAATTGATATGTAAATAGAAACTCAGCAAGAGCTACAGAAATAAACAAAAGATACCAAGGTACACCTATAATGTAATTCAAGATTGAATTTATGAGATCGACACACCCATAGCATTCTGGTCTTCCCACTTCTACACACAATTAAATAGAACCTCGTAAGACCTTGCTCTCTACACCCTTTAAATATAGCACTAATATTTGAGCACCAAGACACCCAAAATGCCTTGGTCCTGGACTAGGTCACCTAGTATGCCTTAGTCTAGGCTTTTTTGGTTCTGATTCTGAGTGTAGATTTGTGACTATTTTCTGAATTACACTTTTGTCTTTGTGTCTCCATCAAAAACCTATAGCTACACTTGCAAGGTAGAAAGATGGTATAGTGCTGGCTATATAGGGGTTTTCCTTAGTCAATCCCTTGTTTTGGTGAGTCTCAGCTCCACGAATAGCCTATATTTAAATTGGAATAATGTGTGTTCTCTCAAATATTTAACATGGTCTAAAAAAGTAAATGGGTGGAATGAATCAAATAATAAATAATTAAACAACTTGTAATAAAGAGAAATAAATGAGAAAAACAAATCATAAGCCTTAAGAATCTATGCACTTTAAAATTAGAAAATGATCTTGATAGTCAAATTTATGAATCAAAATTATATACTCTACTCTACTCTTATTTTGATTAATTCTATTGATCGAGATATAATTCATGACCTTGAATTTGATTTATAGCTATGAACTTAAGCTTTGATGATCATTGAATTTTACCCTCTTGCAATAAAAAGGTGGATTATTTGATCTCTCATTGGAAAGGAATTTGTCAAAAATAGAATTTGTAATTTGATAGAATTATAGTGTTTTTCATATCATGTCAAATTATATATGTTTGTGAACCAAATTTTTTGACAAAATGATCTTAGATAGACAATAAAGATCTAGAAATTAAAATTGTTACTCCTTTTAAACACCAAATCCAAGTGTCATAACTAATATTCATTGTAATTGCTCCTATCATGAGAGATATATGGATGTGAGAAGATCTATCACCTCTCTTATATGAATGCAAACGATTGTATTTATATAATATAATGATGATAGATCATAAATTTGTGTAAACAACTAGCTCTTTGTAGAAAAGACAAAGAAAGTTAATTGACCAAATTTGAATTATGATCATTCGACATATTCTCTCACATCCTACCAAACTTCTTAGAAGATTTCCCAAACTTCTGTTTACAACTCTTCCACAATCTGAATCTATTTGTACTTTTGCTTTGTGCCTATAACCTGCTCCACAAAGGGGCCTACCTAAAAATGCTTACATTGCGGAAACCCTTCACATAAAAATGAAGACTGCTAAAAGAAAAAAATAATAAATAGTTTAAACTAAATAGCCTGAGAAGTTTATCTGTGTTTAAAAGCATTCGATTTAAAACACTTTATTATCGCTGTAACATATTTCCCTATTCTTTATATTAAATCAGAGTTCTTTTATTACAATTTAATTTTGAAATGAGAGATGTACAGTGTACCTGATAGTGCAAGATAA
Source organism: Cryptomeria japonica (assembly GCF_030272615.1). Taxonomy (NCBI): domain Eukaryota; kingdom Viridiplantae; phylum Streptophyta; class Pinopsida; order Cupressales; family Cupressaceae; genus Cryptomeria; species Cryptomeria japonica. Next base: position 201,100,223 of record NC_081411.1, on the reverse strand, counting down.
AAGTGCAGCCTGAACTCTTGAACTGTTCAAAAGGTATGAAATTCAGAAGTAAACAATCATGATAATAGATGAGGTGTCGATAGCCTTCCCATTACCCATACGAACCACATCAACATCGACCAACAAATGAACATTAATTAAAATATGTTGACTCCTTTACCACCTATTCCAACTATTCATTATTTCAATTGGCTCTTAGAAGTTAAATATTATAAAACATAAGGTTAGTTGAAAACCATTTAGCCATCAATGAATCAATCCATATAAATTAATTAGTTTAAAATGGCAAAAATTTAAAATGTCTAACGTGGTGGATCAACGACCATTGATGGGATAGGCATTATTTGTGGGTACAAAATACAGGGTGCGTTTCCCTTCGCTCTCGTCTCCACGCTGGCAAGTGCGAAAAATTCAAACGAATAGTAGTTGTTATCTTGGAATTACATTAAACAAAGATTCCGAAGGAAGATTCTAATATTTCTAATATTTATTAGGTCTTAATGTGTCGGTGAATAATTTTTCCTTTAAATCACGATATATACGTTAAATACGTTAAATAATTTATTTTGTTTAAATGACAAAAACATGCATCTTATTTTTTTGAGAAGGAATCTTATCACCTTTTAAAATGTGAATCTTACCAAACCAATTAAAGTATAAAATAATAATTTGACAAAGTACGGGTTTTTGAAAAGATCTCCGAGCTACTAAGTATTTATGTTCATTTTCAAAACTTACGGGAACACATTGTGAATAGAAAATATGTTATAGAAATATTTGTTGATAATAAAGGAGGTTTAGGTTTATCGATACAACGAATGTTTCTCCATTAAAGCCTGGGGTTTCGATTTAAAATAGAGAATCTTAGTTCCACAAGAGTTGGCCATCACGTTACAACTCTTTGACACAAGATTTGGAGTGGCGGTAGTCAGCAAATAGGGATGATCTGCTGTACTTTACAAATACAAATGTTCGAGAAGAAGAGTGACATCTAATATTTTGGGTATATATACTCAAAAATAAAAAAAATGGGTTTTCGGAAAATAATTTTTGGAGGAAATCTAAACTAATAATTTTTGAAAATGAAAAATTTCCAAAAAAATCATATATTCGTTTTGCTTCAAAACTTGATAAAAAATTGGTCATTTCCAAACCCACACAAGAAGGTAAACCTGGAGATCTAAAAACAAACTCTCGAAGCTTGAAAAGGGTTTTGTAGAATTCATGCTCTAATACCATGTTGAATTTTGCAACACAAGCCCCTATAAGATCAAACAAAAAACAAAAACACTTTCCACAAATGAGAGCTGCACAAATGAATGCTAGATTATTTAAAATAAAATAATATAGAACGAATTACAATTGTACAATGAGACGCTTATAAATAAAGCACAAAGATTCTCTATGCTAGGTTTAAATAGAACTTAATTGCAAGCATGATGAGCTAAATAATGCTCAAATCTAGCTAAACTAGACGCACAAAAGCTTATCTAGGTGCACAACTAATATCTATCTCTCCATATTTATTCTTTCATATTTCTCTCTATAACCCTCTATTACTATATCTCCCCCTCTCTCTATACATCACTTCCTATCTCTATCTTTATCTTTCTATCCCCTCCCTCCCCCTTTATTTATTTTTCTCTTCCACCTCTATAAGTGGGTGCATGGTTGATTTGAATCTATCACTTCTACATTGAGACCTCTATTCCACAAACATCATTTTTTTTTTTGAATGGCCTACCAATTGACCTCATGTGCTACACAAATTTATGCAAAAATTACACCAATTTAATTTTCTAATTGATCTTCCACACCTCTTCAACATTCCTATTGCACATCAAAGTGTAATGGCTAGTATATATAATGTATATTAATAATTATTCTATTATATCAATATTATAAAGGCAAGTATTCACCACTTCTAACACTTGATATTTTAAAAATTCTTTTCTTTTGTTTTTTCTTCAAAAGAATAAAAAAATAATATTGAAATACATATATTTAAAAAAAATACTTAAGAGACATGACTACAATGGTATGAAGGGGTGAAATATAATCAAATGAATGTATTGATAAAAGCTCTTACCTTTTACTCTAAATTTCATAGTCATTTACACATCAAAGTATTACTATTTAAAAATAAACATAAGATTTAATACAAAATACAAATATAAACATATGAAAATTAAACAATAAAAAAATCTTTTACATTATCATTATCATTTTAATTATAATCATAATTTTTAAAATAAAATTAAAAACTAGAAATATTTCTTTGTGTTTGGTATTTTTAAAATAAATATACAAAAAATATTAATAAATCATTTACTTCATATCAATAGTATTAAAGTTTACATATTATTGTATTTCCTAGAAAACAAAACTTCAAATGTTTTTTTTTATAATTTTGAGAAACTTAAACAAAACAAAAATAAAATGAGGTGCATGATAGTTTTAGTTTTTTCATTTGTAAATACAAGATGTATCGATTTAGACTACTATAAACAAACAAATAGATGATTAAATAGATAGAGAAAATACAAAATTATATTATTTTTTAATTAATTATTTAATTTGAAAGATGGTATTTTTCATAGAATATATAAAATCATTATAAATCACCTAATTATATATTTTTTCATAATTCTATTTATTTATTTATCTACATTTCTTGACATTTTATAAATAAATGTATTTAAAATATATCCATAACAATATACTCAAAAACGAATATTCTTTTAAGTATATGTCAATTTAATTTTTATTTAAATTCACCATTACACTTGAGTATTTGCTGACATGTCTCTCAAAATAATGACATTAATAGTTTTGACTTTAAAGTTGTTATTGTTAAGAAATGCACCATTAATTGTTATTTAATATAATACGTAAATATTAATTATTATTTTTTGTATTCTAGATACCCACAACATAGACTTTGTCATTAAACTAAATGCTCAATACAATAAAAATTAAAATAAATAAATTCAAAATATAAAATCCAATATCAAAACTGCATGAGTATTGGGGCCTCTTATGTAGTCTATTGGTCCCACTTTTTTATTGAGCATGCTGATATGACACCATACTTGATGACGTGACCCTGAAACCTTAGTTATAAGTAGGGGACTTGCCAAATAAGCTACTGTAAAAAATTGAAAATAATTTGAAATTTTCATAAAGAGATCCTCTCCCCTATTAAAAATTCACGTAAGCTTAGCATCTTTTAACTAATAATTTCATGTCAAATGCATTTAGTGGACATGCTATTAACAAATACGATAGAAAGTTCAAAACATTCTACTCTATTTCTTCACTGAATAACCAGTTTGCACTGTGGTCATATCACCACCAAAAAAGGAAGAAGTGAAAATGGAAATAACTGTTCTATCGAAAAATTGACTTTGTAATCCAAAACAGTAATAAAAGCACACACAAAAACTAATTGGAGTTCGGAACCATTATGTCTTCTAACAAAAATAATATCAAACTCTACAGACTAACTGCCTTTTTAATAATATAAAAATATTAGCGGTTTAAAATGTAGTGATTTTAGTGCGCATGGTTCTAACTGGATTCACCAAGGTCATACTCTACTTGATCACTGAATAGACAGTTTGCACGACTGTCATACCCAAAATAAGCAGCGCCAGCACGAAAGAGACAACATACCATGGCTTTGAGCAATTTTCATGCTTGAACTCAGTTATCCACACCTTCCATTGATTGTGATAATGTTTTTCAGCATCTTTCATTACCTTGTCAATTTCGGAGCTTTCAAATTCTAATTTGAGTAGAGTTGTGCGAATAAATAGAGGAATCTGGTTTTCCAATTTTATACAATCATTTAATATAGCAGAATACATTGAATTGACTTTAGGATGAAAAATAAGATTTAAGCAACCTGTATCAATCTTCTGTTTTCTTGGGGCACCGCTTCTTAAGAATTCAAGAATGAAGCGAGCATCCATTGTTAACATCCAAGATAATGTTTCTCCGTCCTACTCAATTGGTTCTGACTAGCACTCTCTTATTTGGCTTTCAAGAATTTGGATCTCTTTAATCAACTAGCTAACATCTATGTTCACTCTTGACAAAAATCTATGGACTGCTTCGAGTCTATATTGATCCATCATGGAAAATTTATGATTAATCTTGTGATGTTAAGGCCCCAATGATATGACCAAAGGATCATAAGCTTCCGGATTAGAATCCTTAACACTTCAATCACCCAACAAATACAAACATTTTCTGACACTTGCCACCTTTTATATTAAGGACTGAACTACTTTTTACTTAGGCTAATCCATGATGCATTTGAAGCATTGCAATCTGTTTGCTCTCCGCAACTTACTTCCCGAGTATGAATTTTCTTATCTTTGTCTGGTTGAGCCATCGCTTCTGCACACCAAACACTGCAAGATGATGTAGCGAGAAACGAAAAGTCAGATCTCCAATTTTGAAATCAATTCAGAAAAACAGTAAACAAACAATATGACTTTGCTCGTATTGATTCCTTCGGCTATGTTTGAAAGTGTTATTTTAAACAGACTTTCAATTGCGTAAACGAAAATGTCTCTCTAGATTTAACATGTAAGAGAATCATCTATAATATTGAACATATCAGATTTGCCCTTAAAATATTTACTAGCAAATATTTAAAATGTCTCTAGGATGCAATTTCATGCTAGTGGCAGTGGCACCACGCAACATGGAAAACATAAAATAAATCAATATATAATTATATAATATTTTTATTAAAATAAATCAATATATAATTATACAATATTTTTATTAAAATAAATAATATTATAATATTTATATATTATTCTGTAAATAATATGAAATTTAATATATCTATTTAAACTTTATTTAATGACAAGTATTATGGTTATGGTTAGTGCTGGGGTTAAAGAGTGTTATGGTCAGAGATAATGTTTACATCATAGTTCCGATTAGAGTTATGATTAGGGTTACGATTATGATAATGGTTAGGGTTTATATCATGGTTAGGGTTAGCATCAATGTTAAGATTTGGTTTTGGTGTAGGATTATAAGAACGTGTTTATGCCATAAATCACAAGCAAATTAATAGCTTGATGAACAAAACCATTACACCATTCATTATATACAGGAAAGCCAACATATCTATAGCAAGTGAATATTAATATCCATTGTTCATAACATCATATAGATGATAAAATATTTGTTTTACATGAATAAATAAGTAGTATTGTAGAAGAAATAAAAAGTGACTATGATAGTAATGTAACTTAATCATACTTATGTAAACTTGTTACAAATTCTTGAGTGATCAGAATGGTATTACGACCTTTATTTTTGTAATGATCACGATAAACTTCTTTAAGCATCCATGGAAACACAAGTACTTTCAAATATATTTCTTTGGGTTTTCTGGCCACATCTTCCATTTGCAATACTTCAAGTTCTTCAACATCATCAACCCTTAAGGCCGCATGTTCAATTTCTAAGCATTTCTTGCACATCTGTCCATATTGGTTTCAATGCTTTCGTTCGAGTTTACAGAAGCATTTGGGCTTCCAACAATGATTTTTGATTGATTTTTGGAAACTTCCATAGATTGAATTATTTTATGTAAATAAAAGATTAATAAAATTACTATTAGAATTTAATGTCACTAAAAACATTTGAAATAGAACCAGGCAAACATAAAATCAATGTTTGCATTTTATTAAGTAGCTTTGTAATATTTACAATTTGAATAATCAACATATTCAAATAAATATACATAAAGTATATAAACATATTTATCTAAACCATCCATCATCTATAATAGTTCATTAATAAATAAATAAAATACATCTTCAAATCCATGTTCTAGACATGAAAATAAATATATTAATACATGAAATGAGATACATCAATATAAATAAAGATAATTTAAAAAAAATTAAATATTAATTTTAGAATTTGGTAATGGATATAATGTTTTATAATTGTTTAAACATTTCTAAAAAAATAGAACTCATGTATATTTATTAGATGGAATTATGTTATGAAAAATTCAAATCTATATTCTATACTGAAAAATGAATATGCTAATACATGAAATTCAATACATCAATATACAAAGAAAAAATTTAACTTAAAAATATATGTTGAAATAGAAAAATATATATTGAAATAGAAGTTCAAATAGTGATGTAACAACATTTATTATGTCAAATGATTTCTAGGGATTTTAGTCTATTCTCTTTAGCTTTTCTTATCGCTACTTGTTTACCCTTTTTTATTTTTTGATATCTATCATATGTGAAGGGTGACATTATCAGTAGTCCTCCCAATGATTTGACGTGTGATATGACAACAAATGTAAGGCCGCTTCTTTCTGTGGGACATATATCAATAGTGGTTTTTTCAAGCATAAGACCTTGTGACTTGTGTATTGTTAACTTGCCCAAGCCAATCTCAATGGTACTTGCTTTGTCATACCCCTTTTGATAGGTGGAATTGGAACTATTTGTGGATGTTGATCATCAAATGGAAATCCTGCGTAGCTCTCAAAATCTAGAAGTACATATAATGGTAGTTGTGGTGGCATTGTTCCACATGTGTATACAATACTTTGAACGTAATCGAGTGCTCCATTGACAAGACCTGCTTCCCTCCATAGGTTTGAAGTTAACATTACCCTTTCATTGTTACTCAATAGTAATTCCATATCGATCTCATCGTTATCGTGTTCTTCTATGGAGCTAGCTATTGTTTTCACTGCAATGCTTTGTGCAACAAGATTTGATAACGAATAAAGTTTTTTCATGTTATGCTTGTGGACGTTGTCATTTGTTGAAAATAAGTGAACACTATTTTAAAGCTCCTCATTTGTTGTAATACTCAATTTGGTATTTGTTCTTGACATGAGTAGCATCCAATCATCTATTGTTGGATTTGTATCCTTTATGTTTGATAGGAGAAGAGTAAATCTTTCTTGTTCGATACTATGTCCATGTTGTCTAAAAATATGATCTAATGTAACTACTATTTTGAATTCTTCCCACAATATATTTGAACGTCTTCCATTCGCATATGCTGGTGTATCTTTCACTGGAGGTAATTGTGTCAAATCTCCAACCAATATCATAGAAATTCCTGAAATGAAATTTTAGTAGGGTTTTTGAGGTATGTGTATTGTAAAATTTATATTAAAATATAATAATGAAGGTGTATTACAATGTAAAATTCATATTCTAAGTAATGGCATGTAAATATGAAAGTTGCCTCTAAATTTTTTATGATTGTTCTCAGAAAATGTTTGCCGAAGTTGAGAGTCTATATTTTCAAGTAACCTCTGGCCCAAGAAGCTCATTTCATCTATTAATATGTATTTAATGCGAGACATTTCTTCTTGGAAACCTGTAAGTCTTGTGCCTTGTAGATCTGTGAAATCCTTTATTGGTAATCACAACTTAGAATGAGTTGTTGATGCTCCAATGTTGAATGCAGTAACACTAGTTGGTGCAAGTAGAACTAGAGGTGAGTAGTCTGGAGAGGATACATTTTCCAAGGATTATTTGATGGCACAAATTAAATAAGACTTACATGTTCCTATTGTGCCTTGGATTATCATACGCAATGATGATGCACTTTGAGATCTTTGATAGTGAGTCATTATGATGTTTACTGCCTTTCTTTGTTTGTCACTAAGGTTTCCATAGTTGACATTTTCTGGTATGTCATCATAGATCAATCCACCACATTCTTTCATTGTCTTAATTAAGTTTGATGCTATATTTATGTATTATTCATCTCGGAATTCAGAAGACCAATTTTTTTGTTGATCAATATCTCTTCCACCCAACATATCTATTTCTGATACATGCAATATTTGTTGATGATGAAGTGCTGATATAATTTCCCATTCATGATCTGTAGTATTGCCTTGGGCATTATTGGTATCATCAGATTCTGAATCTATCTTCTTCGATATATTCTAAATCAAGTCTTCTTTGTAAGTGCCATTGATTGTATTTAAAATAATCCCATGTTGCTACTATTGTTTCATCATTGTGGCCAATGTCCATTTTGATGTCACGAAATGGTTTGTCGAGGAAGAGTTCAAAAAAAAAAATCTATCCATTTGTCTGAACCATGAGCTAGAAGCATTGGAAATATTGAGAATACTCGAACAATAGCTGAATTTTTCCGTGGTGTCCATATGTTTTGACCTTTCTTTCTCTGGTTATAGTTCCACGATTTTGCAGCATCAATGAGCGATATAGATTCCATATATTGAGGCCTATTCTTGTACGCATCAATGAAAGATATATTTTGTTATTCATTGTCATCATCAACATCTAGATGTACACATTTGAATAGCTATTTGGTAACATTTTTGATGAACCTTCTTCTACTTTCCACCAATGGAAGTTCTAGCAGCATGTGACAAGTTTCTTGGGCTCCAACATCTCTTTCTATTATTGTTTCTGTTAGAAGTTTTTTTAAGCATTCACTGCAAGATCATCTAGACTTTGCACATTTTCCAACCTTAGTAACATTTGATAGTATGTTTTAGAGCTTCTTTCATCTTTCACTGCATACTTGGCAATGTATTGAATTACAACATATTTTGACATAATAGGTTGGCAATCCATATTTGCTCGTCAAAGTTAAAGTATCCAACAATTGTATGAGTTGACTCTATCATCATTTTTGAATGCCTCAAATTTCATTTCACCAGTTTCAAAATCTTTATATATTTTAGAGTCTTCTAAATTTAGTGGCCATGGTGCATTGTACCTATATGACATTGAAATTTAATTTTTTAAAAATTCATTCTTATATGGAAGCATTACAATTATTTCATATATATTCTAAGAAATTGATTTCAAAGTTTGTACCTGCATACCAATTTCCCTTGTTTCTTTTGAAGACATGCACCTTCTTTACACATTGTGTGCGGTTGAACAGTGTTCAAAATCTCATCATAGTCATCTTTCAAAGGAGTTTCCAATAGTCGCCTTGTGTTTTTTAGACATGGATGTAGAGAGAAGTTTCGACACACCTAAAATGGTAATTTTATTTTAGAAACTTATATTAATTTTGTGAATGAGTAGTTTCTTCTTTAGTAGATAGAGCCAAAATGAGTCTCTGAGTAGATTTCTTGTAGGTCTTGGTTACCTTGGGAGCAATAACACTCTTCTGTTTCTTACTCAGTGATGCAGCTGATGCTCTAGTGTTAGGTCTCTTTGTTGGAGGAGTTAGTAGGGCCTTTGAAGTGTCTTGTTTCTTTCTTTTTAACACTTTGCCCTTAGGTAGTTCAGTGATCAATGTTATAGCTGCCTCTTGAGCTTTTGATTCCTCTTCAGTGATGGCAAGAGTGCCTTTGATAGGTGTAGAGGAAGAGTCTTCTCTGAATTTCTCCATTAAAACCTTTATCATCTTTGTTGCTTTTCTTGTAGCTTTGGGTACTACAATGCTCATTTTTACTTTTCCCTTCACTTCTTCATAGGTTCCATACCTCAGCCCGGTAGCATGCCTTGGTAATGTAAGAAATGCATCAATTTGCTATTGTGTGATGTCAAAGTCAATCTCGTAACCCATAGGTGGCAAAGATTGAGTCCTCGGTTCCACAACATTCACATAATAGTAGTCAGTGTCTACCTCGAAGCATATATCATCTTTATATTTCTCCACTAGCTGGGGTGGAATTCGGTACCTGTTGTGCATCTTCTCTTGAAATTTACTGAAATAATCATCCATTATGTCATTGAAATTATCACCTAGTTTCTTGATAAAGTCATTAATCTTATGGGTGATTGGTCGGTGTAGCTCCTAAACTACTTTACCCACTGATGGAAAGAATTTTTCAAAGTAGAAAAACATGCATACAAGAAGTGAACCAAACTTTAGAGTATTTGTCGAGTTGTTCTTCTTCAAGTTCCTTATTGTGTTCAAATTCTCAAACAGGTTCTTCAGTAACACTTCACATAAGTCAATTTTCATTCCCTTTTTCACAATTTTATAAGCTATGTCAACTAATGCATAGGGTACACTATTTTCCCTTGCCGATTGGAAGAAACAATAACCAATTACTCTAATGGAAAACTTAAGTTCTGCATCAGTGACATTGTTCAGTTTTAATCCTCTACAATCAGATTCAACTCCAGTTAAACTAATCAATTCCTTTTGTGATATCATCTTTTGAGCTCGTGCATGATCATAGATAGGATAACCGGTGATCACATGAATGATTTCCTTGGTGATTTTAAATGGTTGCTCTTCTAGCCACATAAAATCATCATGAACTCTACTCAAAACAAACTTGACCCATTGGGGCTTAAACACACGAGGATAGGTTAGGGCTTCAGTCAATCCTTTGATTTTGATGTGTTCATACTTGTTGTTTAATACACCTTTGGTACATAGTTCATCATAGGTGTCTCTTATCTCAACATGATCGAGTTCTTCAACATGACATTTGGTGAAGAATCTCACATCTTCGACTAACAAGACTCGATCCGGGATGAGTGAAAAGGTAGTTTTGTCATCTGGTTCAAAGGCAACTTTAGGAGTCAAAGAGTATTTTAGTGAGGGCTTCTCTACATTCTTGACAACAATTGTATCTTGGATCTTGGGTGCCATTTAGGATTTCAGGTAAAAAACTAGTAACGAGTCCTTAGGGTTTCAGAATTTCAAACGACAGATGCTTCACACTTAGCAGATAATAATAATTTGATAAGATCGGTAAGCTAGCTTAACAGTGCGATGAGATTTGATGAAAATACCTTGAATTCACTTTGAATGAGGTTTTGATCGCCTTGGAATCACTCTGCTCTGCTCTTTCGAAAACTTGGTAAGTGTAAATGACTGTGAAAATGATTTTAAGTACACAAAATACCTTATCGGGTTTCGTGCGGGTTAGGTCAAAAACATTAAATGCACTCGGTTCCTCTTTAACCGATTTACTCTCCTTTTTTTTTAACCGAGTAACCAAATTTCCTTCATTTATCGACTTGACAGGCTTCCTGTAAAGTACTTTTGATAGAACTTACTAATGCATCTTAACTATGCAGATTTTGAATTTAGTACATAATAGAATAGGAACTGTTATGATTTTAACCTTCAGAGAATGTAGTCCCTTAATACCTTTATTGATTAATTTGGAATAGGTGCACCTAACTCGGTAGGTAAGGTGATTTCTTCATTTGACACAACTTCCTTCTTTTTCCAAATGATTTGTAATTTGCCTCTTATTTCTTCAGTGTCTCCTCTAGGTTGATCTCTGCAATCTCTAGCCAAGTGTCCAACTTTGTGACAATGAAAGCATGCCATACCAGGATTTCTCCATGATTTTTGGTTGTTCATTCCAAACCTTATAAAATAGTTGGCACTAATATGTCCATATCTTCCACAACATTCACACCATATCCTTGTATTGTAATCCCATGGTACTGCTGCATACTATCGGTAAGGATCTGTGTGAGTTCGGTAACCTCTAGTGTTTGCTCGGTGTGCAGACCACATGTAGTTCTTTTTCTTAAGCCAACACTTCTCAGTACTATGTCCATATCTATTGCAGTTTCTACAAAACCCTTTGAATTTTGCCTTTTGATAGTTGTTAACAAACTTTGTCCTACATTGATTAGATGTGTGACCATATTTATTGCAATTGTAACAATAACCATTGGACTTAGTGATATTTGGTTGCTTACCTTTTCTGATTTGGCACATGTTGGTAGTATGACCTTGATTTCCATAGTAGTAGCAAATAGGCTTCTTTATTTTGATATTATTCCTATTTCCAGCTTGCTTTGATGATTCTCCTCTCTCGGTAGTATGAATTCCTTTCTCGGTAGAGTCTTTTCCTTTGTAACCGACTCCTGCATCTTTGTTGGGTCTTCTTGTATTCAGTTGCTCATCCAACATCTTTGATGCTTCATAACTCTTCTTCAATGTTTCTCTGGATTTCTTTTCTATTTCAAGTTCATTGGTCAATCTTGATACTTCAAATTTCAATGCTTGATTTTCATCATTCTTCAGAATTGCTTCATGATGTGCATAACCTAGTTGATCTGCCATATTTTGTTGAATTCCAGTCAACCTTATGATTTCCTCATTTTTATCAGATACTAAGACTTCAAGTTGTTGTTTCTTTCTTTCTAGATCTCTTGCTTTATCCTTAGCTGTCCCTAATGCATCTAGATTTTCAGTCATTTGTGTGCTGAAATGTTCATGTTCTCTTTTCATTGCTTTTAGTTGATCAACCAGTGCTTTGTTCTTTTCTTTCAATACTCCAATCATTTCTTTTGTCTCTTCACATATACTATTCTCAGATGATGTCTCAATTTGTTCCACTAACTCTTGAGAATCTTGCAAGTCATCAGATAATCTTCTTCTTACTTTTAGAGATTTTTGTATTTGCCTTTGCATGTCTGCAATCACTTGATTAGCATGATCTAGCTCTTCTTGCAGATATACAATCCTCCGAGATTGTTTCTAGCCTTCCATTGATAAGATCTTTCTCTTTAGGTAGTTAAACCCTTTTCCAAGATTCAATCTTTGATACCAATTGTTAGGCCCAATATGGAAAGCTAATGTACTGAGAAGGGAGGGGTGAATCAATACTCCAAAATTTTTCTTGAATAATAACTTTACTATTATGCATAAATAGAATAGTGCAATAACATAAAATAAAATTAAAACAAACAGATAACAATCATACATGATTCACTTCATAACACATATATTTTGGTTACACATAAACTCTTGGTTAGAGAGAAAAATTGTGGTGGGGATGGCACCCACAACTTCATTACTGCAATAATAAAGAGTGCTCAGTCAGAGCTACATATTAGCTATTTCTGATAGCTTACCCTATTAGGAGTAACAAGATCTGTTAGATCTACCTTGATAAAGGATTTTTCAACATTTAACCTAAATGCTACACCTGGTTAGAGGCTTTACAATTTATAGACTTGATTAGAGTCTTTTACCCTGTTTAGGGTTTCTCTTACAACTTCACAATATTACAATAAAATCATTACAAATATCTGCAACTTTACATCTCAAATGTTATAGCAGATTCTATGTGCTCAGAATAGATTACCTTGCTTATAGCATACCTCAGTAACCCATATAGTAACTCGGTAAACCCTTCTGTTTACTCTATTCTTCAACTGTTCTCTGAAAACCTTCTCAGTGACCTCTGTGTCTCTGTAACAGTCTTCTTTTTTTCTCATGCATACACCCTTATCTCATGCTGTATAAATAGATCTCTTAAGACGATGATCCAATTCATTGCTTCGATCTTACAAACATGATTCCTTGAATGAATAACTATACAAGATATTTCATTGGTTAAATTGATCTCAAAATCATACACAATCTTCTAGTGCAATTTCCAATGTGATAACAGTTAGATGTGCCTCGATCTTGTAACAAATTTTCATATGCATGTCCAGGTTCAATGAATCTGGTAACACATTTCACTCAGTGTATATCAACTCAGTGTGTCATCTTTGCTGCTTGGTAGACATAAAAAGATACTCGGTAGACAGCTCGGTGTATATTGCATTCTATGACTGCTTTCCTCTATAACTGACTAGACTGTGCATATCGACTTCTCTATGTATACCGAATGCATGATTCGGTAGTGTTAACCGACTAGAGTATATAGTATGACTTTGAATATAAAACTAATGGCAATTTGATAAGTAGTAACAGAACATACCTTCCTTTTCTCTCTGTACACCCTTATCGCTGCCTAATTTTCCCACTCTGAAAACTCCTTCCCCAAAATCTTCTCATGAAAAATAATACTTTTGATGAGACAACTACTCAGTTTTTAAAGCAGTGAAAATCTTACCCATCATTACTAAAACTGCCCTTATTGCTCCTTGCTCATGTGAAGTTACTTTGAAATGATTACGCTGTGGTTCGCCTTAACTGTTAAGTCACTTCTCTTCTGACATTGCTGATTTTCACACATACTTGCCATAAATGTCATATTTCAAATCACTGGAAAAAGAATATTCTTTCCTTCAGCGACCGTCAATCGAGTTTTGAAAACTCGCGCCATCACCACATGGCAAGTCACATGCCTTCCAAAGAACCTGAATATATAACTCAAAACCTTACACAAGCACCACAAAAAAAACATTAACACGACGAATGTTGAACTTGAACCTTGAACCAAAACGGTTCAAGTTCAAGGTTCAAAGAATGCAAAACGCCAGTAAGACTAGCAAAGCTTAAAGTTGCATGGGAAGAAAGGACGCTCAAAACAATGCTCGTTGAACTTTGAACCTTGAACCAAAAAGGTTCAAGTTCAAGTTCAAGTTCAAGTTCAATGCAATGAAAACTAACAAGGACCGAAAGACAAGAGAAAAATTTAATCAAGCCTTCGACCAATGAACTAAACTAGCATGACTACAAATAGGGATGCATATAGAATGGAAATTTGTATATGGGCCCAACACTGTTGATAAGAACTTCCATTACTTGCCCATTCTCCTAAATTTCTCTTCTTTGATCATCAGTGAGAGTACCGGTAGGAACAACATAAGTATTCTCAACATAGCTCCACTATTGAGCACCCATTCTTTTGATGTATATTTTCATTCTATCCTTCCATATCTTAAAGTTGTCTCTATTAAACTTAGGACCTTCCCTCTTCATCATTAGAATAGGATCTTTTCCTCAAGCGGTTAAGCTTACAACACAGATGACCTGGAGGATGCTCTGATACCAATTGATGAATAATGATGAATAGTAAATACTCAATAGATATTGAGAGGGGGGGGTGTGAATCAGTATAGCCAAAAATCTCCTTAAACCACTTTGACTCCAAAGACTGAACTAACTGATAAACAATATAACAGATCTAAAATAGGGCACTACCGGTAAAACATAGTATGACTGTGAAAAGCATAAACTGGTAACACATAGATCTCCACACAACCTAATATCTCATTACCACTTCACCCACATGCATAAACAAGTAATACAATTGAAATATAAAGAGCATTAGATCAACATGCATTACCACTTTAACAAAAAATACTAATCATCACATGAAAAGGCATCACACATGACACACTGATTTTTCACGTGGAAACCCAACTGGGAAAAACCACGATGGGGATGAATACCCACAAGTTGTTCTTTGAACTCTTCTGAAGTCCACTCTGTTAGGAGCCTAGTCCGGTTAAGGACTTTTACAATAGGTTCTGCTAGGAACCGATCCTGCTAGGGATCTCCCAGTTAAGGGATGGCTAAATACTCGGTTAAAGGTTACCTCGCAAGAGAATTTGATGAACCCAATGAATTTGAGTCACCCTATTAAAGGATTTATAGAAAGCCTGTTAAAGCTACCTAGTTAAGGAGTTTTCCAACTGTTGAAATGGTTAGAAGTCAACAGGTAAAACACTGATCTGATAACAACACTAAATGCCAAGGCAGATCCACTTTAGTTCCTTTTCTTCTATAATCACACTCTGCAAGTATCAACACACTTCTCTGGTCTGACAAGAAACAAATATCTCTTCACTTGGATACACACATAACATTTGCCAACAACTTCACAGTGCAAATCATCATCAACCTTATAAAAAATAGATAGGTTGGTAGCATAAACCCTAAACCCTAAACATTTAGGTTATCAATGCAATCGATCCAATCCTGACCGTTCAATCACATTGCATTAAATAAAATAGTCTTGAACAGATCTCAAGATGTTCTCCATCGTTCGTTCTTTTCCGCTTTTGGAGGCTGATAACCCATCACGTGCTCTCCATTGTTTACTGAGACTTCACACATTCCTGAGGTAGATATGATCAATCTTCTTCATGCAAGATCCTCAAGGAAATCCTTCACGCACACAAGGCTGACATGGCAACACTATCTGATCTTCATTTCAATACTACCCCATCACAGAATATCGTTAGTCGAATCACACAGACTTGAAATGCATCAACCGAAAACCTTGAAACTAAGACTACCAATCGGTAGTCATATCGAATGAAACCCCGATACAAAACTTTGCATATACTGGTTCATATTCCAATATACCGGTTCACTTGAACAAACATACCACTTCACTTTTTCACATATACTGGTTCACATCATCATACCAGTTCTCTTGCTAGTTTGCTTACTTCAATATACCGGTTCATACTTCAACATATTGACATCAATGACGACATACAATATCATCATGTCATCAAGCTCTGCACATATGCCAACATAGAGTTCTCTTATTATTAGAGATGTATGTTGAGATGGATACTCTTGATGAGATTTTAGCAAGAAACTCCAAGGAGAACCTTGGTTGGATATGAGCTCAACATATACTTGAGGAGATTTTTCCTGGATGAGTCATGATGACTTGGATATGTTTAAGGAGCATTTTCATCCCCCACTCTTGGCCCACTCGACAATTTTTCATTTGGAAATGAACCTATTCTCGTTTCAGATGAGTTATGTTTTATGCATTATCTTTCATAGATATGGATCTTGAGCTATGGATAGATGGTTAGTTATGGAGAATTCATTTTTAGGGGTGGATAGAATGGTTATCTCATTGTGCATATGATTTTAGATTATGATATCATTATGAGGATCTCAGGAGATTATTTATTGGGCTATTTTCCTAATTTGGGAATGGTTACTTTGTGCTTGATCTCTTGATTAGAGAAGCTTACATCCATGATTGGCTTTATTACATTATACATATGTTGTATTTGATCTATGAGATTGAATGAATGGGTGTTAATAATGCTATTCTCTTTGGGAATTTTTGGAGGAGATCATACTTATCATAACTTAGCATTTAAAGGTGTATATAGAAGTACATACTACATATTTTGATTTGAAAGTTTTCTTTTTGGTCTTGGTTATCTTCCTATATGTCTATATTCACATGACATTATTTTTATAGTTTGGCTGAGCTATGTTGATGGATAGTTTGTGGTCATGTGTTGTCTCTTGTAATTCATTTTGGGTGATGACATGGAGGTTCCTTTGTCTCTTTCGCTTATTGGGTGTGGATAACATGGGAGAGATATGGAGACTTGTGATAAGAGTTGTACTTGTAGGTTATTGGTTTATAGGTTTTTCATATCATTATGGATGTTCTTTGGTACTACATGATGTTCTTTACACCTTCTATGTGATGCTATTTGTAGACTTGATAGGCCTTGATTATTTTTATATTTTCATTACCCGTGCGATGGGAGTTCCTCTATGTGCATGTTCTTCATTGATAGGTTTGTACATGGAGCTTGTGATTGCAGTTTATGGGTTGTATATGTTAATTTCATGAGTTTACTATGTTTCATATACCTTTGAGGTATGGATAGATAGATGTGTTAGCAGAAGTGGCTAGGCCCATATCAGATAAAGATGCCAAAAAGCTTAAAACCGAGGCTATGATAGATATTGATGATGACACAGGACACTGGGTAGCAGAAGTGGCTAGGCCCATATCAGATAAAGATGCAAAAAACACTACTGGAAAAGATTATGTTGTTGAAAAGGTTGATCTAAGAGTTTCTTCTAGAACTATGGATGCCAAGCATTTGGAGTCCTCTGCCAATAGGATGATATCCAAAATCTAGAAGGATGAAAAAGACAAACAAGAGTTGAAACAAATTGTCAGACAGATGACAAAATACATCAATGCTATACATAAACTGAATCCTCAACCTCTGTCACAAATTTCACTATCCTTTGATCCTAAATCACCAATGAACCTAAACCTATTAGATAAAGTTCAAAGGAACCACATGATAGCTGAAATTTTTGATAAATGGCTTGATTCCATAGCATAACAAGGAACAAATTACATCAATAATTTGATAAAAGTGTCTGGGAATGCCGTGGTTGTGAGTAAGGAATTGGAATTGGAAGCTATAGCATGGGAGAAAGAAAAAAATAAATGGGCAACGGTACTGACACAAATGAATGATGTGCAAAAGTTTTGGGTTATGAAATTTCTTGCCGAGAAGCCTGTAGATGATTTAGATGATAATGTACTATATGTAGCAAAGAAAAAAATCGAATGGAGGAACTCAATTATCAAACAAGGCCACTAAGAGTCCATCAAATTGATTAAGGAGTTAAAGGATCTTGTTAACATAATGCAAAGACATCTGAAATGCATTGATATAGAACTCTTAAGGGATGATAGTCAGATAGTCAAGGATGCAACATAAATGATCAAGGCCTGCAAAGAAAGAGTGAAGCTCGTCAAAGAGATGAAATCCCTGACTATTAATGACTTCTCTCAAGTAGCGAGGATTGAGTCTATGTTGATAGTTTGTTTTGATCATCTGGAAGCACATAAGGTAAAAGTCTTGCAGGTAAGAAAGGATAAAGAGGTCTAGAAATAACGAATTATACATATTGGGCTTCCTCATTATTAGGTTGTCCTCAACTTCTTGTCGACACATCTGGAGTAGCAGAACATACATGGCACTTCAGCAAAGTAGGATAAGAAAGAAGATTCTTCGACTATGGCAAAATCTTGATAGTGCCACCAATGAATTGTCACCTTGTTCATGGCCTTTGGCCGGTTATCTTTTTCTAGTTACGTTAGTTATAAGAAAAATAGTTTCTTTAACTCTTGAATAGAGTTAAAATTTAATTAAGGTTATTTTCAAAAACTTTGAGCCTGGAGGCTATTTATGTAATTATGCAAAATATTTCAAGGGTCCGAAAAAATTTCAGATGGATTAGCATACTTTGTTTTCTTTTGATAAGTTATGGATTTTAAATGAAGAAATTTTATCTATGAATGAAATGATACATTTTTTGTCATCTTCAAATCTGTGTTTTTGAGTTTGAAAGAGGATCTCTATTGGGATTTATATGTGCAAAATATGTTATCTTCGTGATTATGCATTTATTTGTATGAATGAGTAAGTTTGTGAATGTCATAAAATTTGTTGTTAGCTCTTTGCCTAGGCATTCTGATCCCCCTTGTCCTTTGATGCATGAGAGAGACTCGATTAGAGTCTAGGGAAATTTGAGTCTATTGAAAGGGTATTTTCATAAAATGGAATTGATTTGATTGTAAAGTCTATGAGCTTTGCGTATATAAGTATTTATCTTTTAACAACATTCATATTTTGTTGATGAATGAATACGTGATGATTTTCTCACTTTCTGGTTAAAAGTGAAATCAATGGTTAGTTTGTGTTTAAAATTTCATTGAATATCATAGGGGAGCTATACCCTTATGTAGAGGGTAAACCAACAATCAGTTCACCCAACTATTGGTTTATTTTTGCCTTTCTATGAGGGAATATATGAGTCATTCACTATAGAATTAAAGAAGGGAAATTTGTTTTAACCAATAGTATGATATAGGAGGTGGAACTAAAACATAAATAGGAGGAATGCAAGGTGTGGGGAGGAGTCCAAGTCTAGGATGAGGAGGTGGAACATGCTTAGGTTTACTAACTTGGAAATCATCTCATGTTTATATTATTGGTAAGATAAGAAGAAAATGTCTTGATGAGGTTGTAATGGTTGAGGTGTTTGAGGCCAAAAGAAGTCAAGAGAAAAGTTCCCACGACTTGCTAGAGGCTTATAGAGACTATGATTGACCATGATAATTTATCCATTATGAGGGAACTTCAAACACTTATATATGGAAAGGAGAAGCAATAGATTTCATGGAAGTAATCCAAGGAAGTCCTGATATTACTTGGGATTGGTCGGTGGTTGGGATAATCACAAAGGTGACATCTAAGAACTTGTTACCAACTTCAATGGGAAGAGTAAGAGAACCATGGGTAGGGAAAGAAAAACCATCATAAGTCTTAATCATCATATCATTTTTTCATAATTTTCTTGATGAAATTGTCTTTTTAAGACATGTTCTTTAGTCACAACATTCACCATATACACAGGGTCAACAAGCACTCCCTAAGATAATTTACCAATAATCTTCATATAAATGTATAAGGGTCCATCTAGTGCCTTAATAATATCCTCAGGATCAAAGATAATGCAAGGTTCAGACTTAGATTTTGGTTTTGGTTTGGATTGGTCAATAAGATTGACAAAATTGTTGGCCTCAACACAAGTATTATCAATGTTCATGATAGTAAGATTGCTAGGATCAACAATATTGGAGGAAAAGGAAGGTAATAAGTGGGTAGGGTTAATGAAGTTGGTAGAATGAGAAGGCAAAGGATTGGTGTAAATTTGCAAATTTTGGTTAGGAGGTGCAAATGATTTATTTCCTTTGTCATTAACGCTTACAAGAGTTATGGTGTTGGAATCAATGAGGTCTTGGACAAGATGTTTCAACCTATAACACTTCTTAGTATCATGGCCACATTGACAGTGGTATTGGCAAAATGATTTGGGATCATGGGAAGCTGAAAATGGTTTGGAAGGATCATGTGGTTTGATAGGAGGAAGTTTAAAAACATTAGAATCAATCAATTGCAACATAAAATTATGCAAAGATTCAAAAAGAGGTCTAAAATTATGAGGTAATTTAAAAATGGACAACAAAAGAGATAGACCTAGTGTTGCAATTACCACTTGTGTATCAAAATTATTTGAGGAATTATTGATCTTAATGATTCCTTTGTTTACTTTCTAAATTTTTTTGAAAGCTTGTTGAGTGGTATCATTCTTATCAATGTGAGGCATTGGAGTGGATGACTTAAATTGGTTCACTTGAAGCTTTGATAATTATGAAGCACTGCACACAATTAGTTTAAAGAAATAAACTTAGAAAACAATAACTTATCTCTAATTTATTTTTGAAAATTAGAATAAAAATTATTTGAACATCCATATTAGGCAGAAGATAATATATTTGAGCCTGCAAATGTTTATATCTACTAATAAAATCAGTCACTTTTATCTTAACACTTTGTTTAAAATGAATCAAACCAGCCAAAGAAAATTGAGGACCAATAGTATTTTGAAATTGTTGAATGAAAGCATTAGCCAATTTTTGAAAAGAATTAATGGAATAAGGAGAAAAAGAACAAAACCATTGCAAGGCCTTTCCTATAAATGTCCTAGAAAACAATTTAGCCATAAGTCCATGATCATTTGAAAAGTCACTACACAAGGTTTGAAATATTTTCACATAAGTCAAGGGATCACCTTTTGCATTATATTTATCCAAGTGAGGATTTCTATGTATCGAGGGATAATGGTATGAATGATGTATTGGGAAAGTGGGCTAGCAATATCACAAGTGGGAATATTGAATTCCTACAAGATTGACAAGTGTAGGATTGACATTTTGTGTAGATGTATCCATTCCAGGTGGAGTATAAGTAGGCACATTAGGCAATTTTGTTGGGGTAGGAATGGGAAATTCAATGTTATTATAAGGATTACAAAGATTAATAAATTCAACACAAATTTTCATGGACATGATATTATCATTTACAATATGAGTATGCCACGCAAAAAATCTACACCATGATCATCATTTTGAAACATCCTCCTCAACACTTCAATCAAGGGGATTCCCTCACTATTCGAATGTTCTTAACCCAACCAATGTTCAAGATTTTTCCAAATCATGGATAAGCTTTAATACTTGGCTAGGAGATAGTCATGTTAGGGAGTCATCCTCATCATAAGAAGTGAGTAAAGAATGATTGTCAACAATGTTAGGTAGTTCATGAGTAGGCATAGAAGTTTCACCCAAGTTCCCATGGAAAATGTAAGTTGACTTGATCTCCACACCTCTTAGGAAAGTCATAAGTTTATAACTTCTTATCATGGGGATATTAGATGTAGGGCTGAAAGTCATAAATCTCATGTACAAAGCCAATGAAGGAAATGTATAAATAATACAAATATTTAATAAATTGATTATTTAAACATTACATTAAAATGAATAAATTTTGAATCTTTAAATGCATAAAATGTAATACAAACCAGTTATAGACATCCAAATTAGTGATAATAATAGGATATGTCAGGTTCACCAAAATGTAATGTTGGCAAAATAGGAATCACAAGTCTACTCATATAAATAAGGAATCTATTTCATGCCCACCGATTACATTAGAAGGAGAATGATCCACTAGGATCAAGATGAATAAGTACAAGATGGATGCAATGGTAATCTGTTGTCGATGGAATATGATTATGCAAATTGTAGAAGAATGCACAAACTAGGATCAAATATGTTGAAATGACAATTTTTAACATGCACCAAAAGGTAGAGAATTGGAAACCAAATTTTAAAAAAGCATCTAGTAGAGCATTCTATGAATAACCTCTATTTTGAATTTCAGGCAAAAATGGATGGAGCAAGGGTGATTTTCTCAGCTTGCTCCTGACACTATGGCAATTTTCTTGGCTCACTCTCGACAATTTTAGCTTCGATGGATTGTAGACTGTAGCTCTTCTCTTGCTTTCTCTATATCTATTTTTGTAGGTCTATCACCTATTCCCTTACATAGAATAGAGATAAAATTCTGGGTAGAAAGGGGGTTGCCTAATTTGAACATCGATTTTAAGAATTTTACTTGAAATTGAATTGAATTGAAAGTGTGTGGTTAGGTAGCAGAACCTAGAATTAAAAAATTGAATGCTTATACCTTCATAAATCTTTTTGATGTTCAAATGCTCATGAAGATGTTGATGTTGACTTGAATGAGTCGACTTTAGGAATAAACAATCATGGATACCATCACAAGTGCATAGATATGCAAATTACTCCTAATCTTCATTGTCTTGATGCTTTATCTCTTGCTCTTAGAATTGAATTATGTTTTTTTGTCTCCTTTTTTATTGATATTCTCAAGCTTGCCCAAAATAAGGGAGAATACCTTGATTATATACCTCTCCCAAGAGTTTTAGGGTGCAAAACTCAAAGTAGGTTGACACGAGAAAACATATCTTGCTTAATTATGCTAACCATTAAGTGATTCAAGTTTGGGGTGGAACATGGGGGACCATGGCACTTTTATTGGCTTGCTTTGAGGAGCAGGTCACCCTAGGTGCCTTTCTCTTTCCAATGTGGCCCCAAATTTGGACTTGTGGTCCAAAATGGAAAGGAGAAGTCAAAATGAGATGCTAAATTGGGTTGGATCAAACATGTCAGGCATGGAAGGACAAGAGTGCTAAAATAGGGCTTAGATAAGCAAGACATTGCATACAGATGCAATTTACATTGCTATAAAAACAAGCTGGAGAATATTAGGAATTAGGTGTTGTACAGCTTTCATAATGTTCATAATGTATAATTTATTATCATGTGTGTAATGCACTTAGAGGAACCCATGAATACATGCATCAACATGAGTTAACATTCTTCGGGCTACTTTATGTGTTGCATGTAACATGGGAAAGTATTTAATTTAATATTGGAGAAATATTTAATAAAGTGAAAAATTGGTATCCAATATTAAATTAGGGGTTAATTGTTTTTGTAATATTATGGTATTGATCACAAATTTTTATTTAATATCACTTGGTTGTTTTGTGTGAGTTTATTATAAAAGAAAACATAGGGGTAGCTGTTTAAGGTTGGCTAGTTAAGGTTTTGACTAAGCTATCATTTTATTTAGTATTCTTTAGAGGTGTTCATAGGTGAAGCATGGCATGGGATGTGTGGATTCATACTTGGACACATGGAGGATACATTGAAAAGGTTTGATGTTTCAAAGGTGTTCATGGAAGCTGTGTAAGTGTATTGTAAAGTTTTGTTGTTTAATAATAAATTGAGCATGGATTCTTTTGGAGTTTGGATTTATCCTCTTGAGGTTTTTTGTAGGGTACATCTTGTGTTATCTTGTAGCTTGTCTATATGATATTTTCATAATATTATTATGTAAGATTGTATGCATGCTTTTTTTCTCATGGGTTATGTAGGAAATGGATTAAAAGTAATTGGGTATTGCTACACTATTTCCTAATAACCTCCTTGAAGAATTTTTGAGATGATGGATTTCTTGCTTGTAGATTCTTGCACTAGGGCGTCAACCTTGCATATATACCCTTCAATAAATTTTCTTCTAAACAAAAATATAACTTCTCTAAAAATGGTTGTACTATTCAATACCACAATAAAAATCCAAAGACATTTGAAACTCTGACTAATAAAATCAATATCCAAGTAATGACATATTAGCACATGCTTGGAAATGAAAAAGATTTACTTTGCTAGGATAAAATGACATAAGAGGTATGAAATGATAACAAGTGAGCTCTCCATATAGAAATGATGAGAAATACATGAGTTCTCCATAATATATTATTTTCAGTCATAGAATATTGGACCTCATAATCAAGTAAAATGTGACTTATGTAATACTCAACTTGTTCTTTGTAACCATAATCATTATGTAATACTCAACTTGTTCTTTGTAACCATAATCATTAGTGGGAGTTTGGCATAGAAATATTTTGTAACTTTATTGCAGGGTGGCTGCAAGAAGTTGAGTCCCACTTTTGGGCAAAAAGTGGAAGTGTTTTCTCTGTTTTTCAAATTTTCTGTCGATTGATGTCAAAATTTGATGCACTTAGAAATTGAATCTCAAAAAACTTCAGTAATAGAAAATGGTGTGTACGACCACCCTTTTTTGATGCAAATAAATGAATTTTTGCAAATTCTTTTGGGAAATGATACCTAAGACACCAAATATTGATAAGAATATTTTTACTTATTTTTTTATTGAATATATTTTTTTTTAAATTAATTTTTAACTGACAATAAAGTATATTTTCAAAACATCGGGTGTACGACCACCATAATTTGATGAAAATTTCATATTTTTCAATTTTTTTTTTAATATTAAAAATAATTGTATGTATATTGATGCCATATAATTTATTTTTCTAAAATCCTAAAAACCAAAAAGGTTATTAAAGTTTTAGTGAACCTTGGTATTTTAGGTTTAGGTTCCACTTTTGATTAATAAATAATACAAAAATAGTAAAACTAATCTTATCACTATAAAATTTACATTTCTGAAATTAGGACGCTGAAAACTCTAATGGGTTTTCATTTCGTCAAAAAATTCAATCAAAAAGGCCCTCAAAAAATTAGGCCAAGGTAGAAATTTGATGTTGTTTTACCTTAGTCATTTTTTTGGAGGTCCAAGCATAGGCTTGGTGAGACCAAGCCTATCCCGAAGAAAAAAACAAAGCTAAGGAATGTTTCTCGCCCCTAATTTTAAAAAATGGGCGCCCGTTTCGCTCTGTACCGTTGAAAGCGAAACAGGCGCTCATTTTCAAAAACGGGCTCCCGTTTTAAAAAACGGGTACCCGTTTTATTCAATAACAGGTGCCTATTTTAAAAAATGGGCACCCATTTTATTCAATAATGGGCATCCATTTCTGAAAAGATCCATTGGGCCAGAAATTGGCCCACAAGAACAAATCCCAATGATTGAATGATTTTTCAATCATTGACTGACAGGTACGATCTGCAAAGAGAATGTTTTGATTAATCATTCTCTTTGTTTATCTTATTGTCGATTTCGTAAGGAGATTGATTTGAATTCAAATTTTGGTGTAGCCATGGGATCAAATCAACGCAGGAAGAGGCAAAGGAAGGTTCTGACAACTGAGGAGATTGCAGCAAATAGGGAGAAGGAGGCAATGCATCAACGAGAGAGAAGATCAAGAATAAGACAAGGAGCTTCAAGTTCCACAATCCTTTTAGAAGAGGAGAACATCAATGAGACCATAAATGCTGATGAAGGAAATACAATGTGCATCTTCTAATCCATTATTGGATACATGTATGTCTTCACAACCCTATGTTTTTTCTCATGAAGAAATTGGTGATTTAGTAGAAGCAGGTTACTTATTAAATGAAATTGTAATTGAAAATCAAACCCCAAATAAAATTAGAAGTCAAGTTGAAAGTGAAATTGAAATCCAAATTGAAACCCCAAATGAAACTAGATCTCAACTTGAAACTGAAATTGAAACCAAATTTGAAACTCTGAATGAAATTGAAAATCCACCTGCAACTAAAACCAATAATGTGTATGTAGACATGGAAACACCAATTGAAAATGAAACATGTTTGAATGATAATCAAATGAATGGAAATTTTGAAATTAAAAGTGATGTACTAGACAACCTTCCTGGCTTGGTTTCATGGAGACAGATTAGGACACATGCAAATAGATTGTTTAGACATTTTTTTATAATAAGAAATTTGGGTTTCAATGTCAATTAATGGTACAACTAATTAAAATGACTAAAATGCGAAAAGTGATGAAGAAGTTAGGCTTTTATGTCAAACCCAAGAAGAAGGAGGAGTCTTTAAAACAAGTTGTATCGACTGTTGCTAGCGCCTTTGATACAATTGGAAAGAAAAGTCGTTCTAAAGATAAAAATGCAGCACGATGGGCAATAACAACAACTTTAGTAAGCCAAACAACTTCTAATAAAAGAATGATGAGTAACATAAGTGGATATCTCAATATTCATCGCAAAAATTTGTCAAGAGATGTAAAAAGAAGAGTTAATTTTGAAAGTGATCTGGCAAACAAATTGTCGACTACCAAGGTCTGATATGAAACTTACTGGTGAAGTCAAAAATTTGATCAAAAAATTCTGGCAGGATAATACAACTGTATCACCTAATGTTAGAGATGTTCTTAAATTAAGAGTTGGGTCAAAAATTTGTGATCCACATCCAAAAAACCTATTGGACATGACTCAAACTGAATTGTATAAATTTTTTGGATGATAAGGTGTTGACTATTAGCATTTGTCAAAGGTCTTTTGAAAAGTGTAAACCTTGGTATGTTCAAATTAACAAGGAATGAGTCACATGTTGTTGCAAAACTCATGTTCAATTTCGCTACCATTATGATGTATTTCGATATATACATGTTACCATGCATAGTAATGGAATGTTCCAAGAATGTGGTATAAATATACCACCTAAAACTATAAAAGAGTTTATTTCAAGTTTGTTTTGCAACCCACTAAATGAACAAAATTTTCTTTTCAATGCATGTGTTTCTGGTGTATGTGATATATGTGGCAATCTTGCATTGTTGGATGAATGTTTGCATGAAAATCTTTCAAATGATTTTGGACAATAGTTAATTGATGTCAAAAGATTTAAAACTATTGAGTATCCACTGAAGGATGGAAAGGTTGGAAAACGATGGGATCTAATCATTGAAAAAGTTAGTGTTCATGCATTTATGAATGAATTCAAGAGTAACATCATACCTAAATATGTTAAACACACTCAAAATGCTAGATTATTTGGTCACAATTATTAATCTAAATATTAGATCATTAATAAAAAATAGTATATAATATAATTTGTAAATACTTAATTAATATTATTATTAGAAATATATTATTATTATGTATATTATTAATGTTGTTTTATATATAATAAATTAATAATAATTAAAACTAATTAATGCATACTTAAATGATTAAAACTAATTCTTTTCCAAGAATCTAATTAGATATAAAAGAAAACTACTGAGTGATGAGGGTAATTGACAAGCCTATAATTAGGTATTGCGATTTGAATTTACTCAAACATATCAAATCTAACGGGGTTGATAGGACAAATTAATCACTTCAAAATTTGAAAATCCAATTCAATTGAATAGTTTGGTATGCATCTAGCTCAGCATATTTTTCCTTTTGTTATTAATGAAAATAATAAAACCATTTTAGTTATGGATATTTCCATGTCAACGTTGTCTACAACACTTATAATGCATATCTCACAATTTTTAGTTTGAAAATTAAATGTAATGGCCAATAATACTTACTACAACTTATGGGGCATTGGGGTTCTTTCAAGTGTGTTTTATGTAAGGAAATTAGTGAGATTACGATCATCCTTTTGTGCAATGTGAATTTGTAAAAATAATATGGAATTCATTTTTGCAAAGATCGGGGATTGAATGGACGATGCCACACAATCTCCCTAATATTTTGGACTATTTGAAATTTAATATGTCTAGTCCTATCTTGTGGTTCATTTGGAATTAAACTCCTATCATCATCATTTGGCCTATCTAGCTAGAAAGGAACATGCGAGTTTTCAAGGATAAGGAAAGAGTAGTTAGTACAATATGGGATGCAGTGGAGAGGTCTCTTTGGTCGAACTTGGTAGCGATCATATTAAGATGATTAGGAAGTAAAGAGGAAGAGATGGCTTGGGTGGATGCTTGGCTGAATTTTAGGTGGCATGGTGGGCCAACAATAGAGGTTGATTGGGTGACCAGTCTAGGTGTGGGGCAAAAGGATAATGATGGGTTTTTTGATGTGAAGCAATTATAAAAGGAACATTAATCCATGGTGTCCAACTCAATTGCTTAGGACATGAAAATGTTAAAATTTCTAACACTAAATATAGCCACCATTACGAATGCTTAAGGTGGTTGATAACATAAATGTTTAGGGTTTTAATTAGAGATTATTTTCGGGTTTAGGGTTAATCAACCAAGATAGTCAAATTTCTCCTGGGACTTGTTTGTTTTTTTCTATTTAGGGTTTATTGTTCATTTTTCTGTTCAGGGTTTATTGTCTATTTTTTGTGTCTAATGTTTATTGTTCGTTTATGTTTATGTTTTTTGTTTTTTTCCTACGGTTTTTACTATTCATGTTTTTTGCAATATTTGAAAACTAAAAACTATTTTAAACATGAAATAAAATAAAATAAAAGACGATTTTCAAACTTTAAAACATAAAAATTAAAAAATAACAATACATTAACATTTTTTTATATGAAAAACAATAAAAATAAATAAAATAGAATATAAAAAATAAAACTAAATACCTAGAAGGAGGTAAAAATGGTCTAGGGGGTCAGCTGGGTTGAGAAAAAGGGGTACTCATGCTCCTCAGAAATGCCTACCCTTTTTTCAAATAGTAAAAATGATAGAAAATGGTTAAAAAAAAAAAAAAAATACATTTTAAAAAAGGGCACTCATTTATTTCAAATCGGGCGCCCGATTTGAAATAAACGGGCGTCTGTTTAGCTTCGGGCACCCATTGCTAAACAGGTGCCCATTTTTTTATGGCTCGGGCACCCATTTCTAGCGGGTTCATTTTCCAACCCGCAGACTTCCGTGCAATTGGGACCCAACTTTGTGCTTTCACCCTGCAAGAAAAATTGACAAGCACATCCAAAATTGAAATGGAAAAGTTTAATGTTGGCAGTTTTGAGTTGTGGAAACTTAGGATGGACAACATGCTTGTGGATAGAAATTTGTGGGTTGTAATGTCTCGAACAAAACCTTAGACTATGAGCCATGAAGATTGGGATTTAAAGGATTGAAAAGCCAAGGGTTCAATCACACTTTGTTTGGCTAATTCAGTACTCTTGAATGTCCATGACAAGAAGACTACAAAGGATCTTTGAAAAAGCTTTGTGATGACACCTTCCACGAGAGAAAGAGAAGAAATAGAGTAAGGAGGTAGTTCAAGTTCTACCTACTCTGAAAGGAGACGAACTACGTACTCTTGTTGAACTTGATGATGAGGAGGGCTCTAGTAGCTCTAATAATTTTGAAGAAGATGAAGAACCTCAACCTCAACATTTGAGGAGATAGCTAACAACCTAAAATATATGGTTTTTCACAGAAATGTTTGGATACTATTTGTTTGATTCTAGATGTGTATTTGTTGTGATTTCTAACACCAATGAGCCCAGTACTACTAGAGAGGCTATGGGTATGAGTGATGCAGATTCCAAAATGAAAACCATGGATAAAGAAATGGCTTCAGGCTACATAGGATATAGTGCCCTTTCCCGAAGGAAAACAAACTTTTGGTTGTAAATGGGTGTTCAAGTGAAAATCTAGTCCAGATGACAATATTGAGAAGCATAAGGCACGATTGGTCGCTAAGGGTTATTCCTAAGTGGAGGAATTGATTACAGCGAGATTTTCTATCTTGTTGTGAAGCCGACATCTATTCAATTCTTGTTATCATTTATGATTTAGAAGTGAAACAAATAGCTGAGAAGAAAACATTCCTTCATGGTGAATTGAAGGAAGAAATTTATATGCCACAACCAAAGCATTTTGTTGAAAACTATAAAAAAAAATTGGTTTGCAAGTCTTTATATGGTTTGCAGCTCAATCTCTTCGAATGTGTTGTACAAGGTTTGACACCTATGTGTTATGTTTAGGATTTTTGAGCTCTAAATCTAACCATTGTGTGTATTTCAAATCTGATAGCAGTCACATTCTTATCATAGTTCTTTATGTAGATGATATGTTGTTTATTGGGAATGGTATAAGTATGATTTCACATTTGAAGTCTCAATTATCAACACAGTTTGAAATGAAGGATCTAGGTGCAATCAGGTATATTCTTGGGATTGAAATCAAAAGAGATAGATCTAATAAAAGGTTTTGGTTAAGCCAAAGGAAGTATGTGAACTCAGTGTTGGAGATATTCAACATGAAAACTACTAGACAATAAGTTTTTCTAGTGTTACAACAGATGAAACTTTCTATGGAAGGTTGTCCAAAATATGCTCTTGAGATGGAAGACATGGCTAGAGTACCATATGTGAGTGTTGTTGGTAGTCTTATGTATGTTATGGTTTGTATGAGGTGAGATATTGCCTAAGCAATGAGAGTCCTTAATTGTTACATGTCTAATACTAGACAAGTACATTGGAATGTGATAAAGAGAGTGTTTAGATACTTGAGGGGTACTTGTGAGCATTCCTTGTATTTTCATGGTAATTCTATTGAATCTCAATATTTTAGGAGTATCCATGGATATGTAGATTTAGATTGGGTAGGTGATATTGATAGTTAAAGATCTTCTAGTGGATAGGTTTTCGTGATGTTGGGTGCTACTATTGATTAGATGAGTAAGCGGTAGGTTGTAGTTGCTTTATCTACTATAAAAGCAAAGTACATGGTAGCTACTCATGCCTTTAAGGAAGCCGTTTGGCTTAAAAGATTATGTTTTTATATTGGTTTTCATGCAAGATAGATTATTATCTATTGTGATAGTCAAAGTACCATTTGCTTGACAAAGAATCCTACTTTCCATGCTAGAACAAAGAGCATTGATGTTCAATTTTATTTTGTTTGTGATATGGTAGAAGAGAGAAAGGTGAAGTTGTAGAAAGTTGACACTTTGATGAATGTTGTAGATGCACTTTCGAAGACAGTGAGAAAAAAGAAGTTCAAATGGTATGCTAGATCTATGGGCCTTGGGGTCTTCAATAATTAATTGTATTCGACTCTTGAGAGGTCTTCGACAAGTGGGAAAATGTTGGGATTAAGGTGTCTCAACATTTGAGTCCTCACAGTAATAACTAATTTTTTAATTATTTGGATCATATTGATTAATCTGACTTTAACGAGGGTTGGAATCAAAAGTTTTATTTTTGATTTAAAAATAATAATTTGATGACTTTCTACAAAGACTTTGAAGTCAAGTTTTGTGTTTTCTTTTTTAAAACAAGAAAAAGAGAATAAAGCAATCTTTTGATTTATCTTTTCTTGAAGGCAAAGTTAAGCAAGGATTTTCTTTCCTTGGAGATTTATGGACAAGAAGAGAATATTTTTATTAAGATCAAATTGGAGCCATTGATGAAGTGCTTTTTAACTTTTATTGCTTTGTTGAAGATGAAGATTGATATCTTCGGTGCCTATCTTGTAGAGCTTGATATATATGCTTTGTAATTCACTATTGTATAAGAGAATTCTGATTTGAGAGCTACCATTATACTTCTGAAATTATTTTAAGTTCTGGAAGACTATTGTAACTATTTACTGAATAATACAATTTTTTTCTCAAAAAGATTTCCCACGTAAATTATTGTGTTATAGTTTTCTGATTTTAATTTTTTAAATCTGATTTAAACTATGCACATAATTGTTTCTGGAATTGAACAAGGATTCAAAATAATTGTGCTACGCTCTTATGTTAGATTGGTGTAAAAAACTGTTTCAGCTTACCCAACTTCCTTTCAAAAATAACAATCCACTTACTTCATCATCTTATCTCATACGGAAAAAGATTATCATTTATAAAAATATCAGAATTGTAGTATGCTTTGTTTTTAATGGAATAGAGCTATATTTTTAAACATATATTTTTCTTTATATTGCACCTTGACAAAAATTACAAAGAGGTTGAGTATATATAGAATTTGCGACCTTTCAATAAAGTGCAACGGTGGAACTTAACAACAATTAACTCCACTTGATTCTTTGCATTATTGGCTGAAAAAGACTTCACAAAAAGAAAACCACAACTAAGAATAGACTTCCTCAAATCAACGTATGTGAATAGACATGCTTTATTCTCATGCATAAAACTAAAACTCAATTAAAAAAAAAACTGTAGATCTGAACTAAAACTGAAAGCTATGAATCTATAGATAGACTTTGCATGAATAGCATCATGACAATGCATGGCGGTGAGTTGTTGTTTCAAGCCAAGTTGAAACTGCATGATCAACATAGATGGAGCTAGCATCGGTTTTCAACAATTTTTAAGTCATTACCATTCAGATGGTAGCTCTACATTGACATTAGGGGTTATATAATTTGACACCAAGGTAGAAAATAAAATATGAACCATTCACCTCAGCAAGGTTAGATTATAACCCAAGATGATCTGCACACAATCCATATTCTCTTGAAACTCTACTAGAATGCTAAGTTCATCACTAATCTCATGGTAACATCTAATTGCTCATTTATTCAATTTCTTTCTAGGGGACATTGTGATGTCTCTCCAAGCTCCAATAGCTTCAACTACTTGACCTATATCTTCTCTCAGTTGAAATCCTTTATCTAGCATTGCCAAGTGCAGGTTCTTTTGAATCTAGGAGACCATGAGAAACTGCACGTAAGCCTTTTGTTCTCCAAATTTGGCTTTGGGATCTTCCTTAGTTTTCTCATCTTTGTTCATTTGCCTCGATGGTATAGGTTTTTGCTTGAAGAGATTATTTTTCTCTTTCCCTCCTTTGGTAGTCGAGATTAAACCTTTTGGAGGTGATAGTTCCTTAGCTGCATCTCTTGTTCTTTGTCATACTGCAAGGTGGATATCTCTATAATACGTACACCTTTCGCATCTATTATAATGGTTGAGATTGTGATATTTTTTTTTGGAATTCTATCAGTTACTAAGACATGTTCTCTTTTCCTCTTTCAATTCTATTGTCCAACCTTATTCCTCTTGTGTCTTTGCAAGTAGTAGAAATTGGAGGAGCTTGATAAGGAGGGCTTAGAGTGGAGGTGGTGAACCAAGTGGGCTATATTTTGTAAAACAAGAGACCTTAATGGAGAAGGATTTTTTATTTGAGCCCTATCTGAAGATTAAGCCTCTTCTTCATGACAAGAAATTTATTCAATTATGACCTTATCAACTTTATCTTCCCCTTCCTCTCTTATTCTTTTACCTGCTTCTTTCCTTTAAATCATTTTTTTATCTTCTTCTTTCTTTTTATCCTTCCTAGCCCCTATTTTCTCCTTAATAATTTGCACCAATGCACAATTATGTGTTATATTTTTGGTTCATGCTTCTCTAGCATCATAAATTGTAACCAGTCTAATTTACACTTCATGATTATGCTCCCACTTTGGCGTGTCCTATCCCCATCCCCTCTCTAAGTCTATTCAAGGCCTATTATCCAACTTTGATGTTATGTACACCCTTTGGTGGGCCCAATAATCGGATCCCCTCCTCCATTTCTCTTTGTTTTGGCCCTACTTGCTAGAGGAACATGGCATGGAAGTTGTGTAACACTTCTCTTTGTCTCTATACTTGGGGGGCATTGATTTCTCCTATTGTTTCTAAGGATCCATTTTTCCTTTGTGTAGTGGTATTTGCTTACGATATGATGTTATTCCTTCTGTGAATTTGTTTGTTCAAGGTTTAGGCAATATGTGTGTATCTTTGTTTACAACCTTTTCTTCATTGGGCAATGTATATCTATTATAAACAAACCCCTCACATTGGGTTAAAAGTGTGTCATCCTTCATCAAGAATCCTTTTACCTAGCAATAGGAGGAATGCATGACTTCTTGTCCTCCTTCCTTTCTTTTGGTAGATGATGTTATTTTTTCTCAAAATCTCCTCTTGAAGGTGGATTTCTTTGAGAAAAGATATCCTCTCCTCCAAGAATTCTCTTTACACTCATTGCAAGATATATTTTTACAACTATCTTTTCCTTTCTTATAGGAGTTAAATCTCTTTGGGTTGGAATTATGCACATAATTGATTGAAAGGATATCTCCTTGGTGTTGAAGGTGTGTATCCTTATTTCCAGCTTCCTTAAGACATCAACATAGGAGTGTGCTGACATCTTAATGAGGGGAATGCATATCACCCTCTTTGTACTATATTTTTTATTTCTTATATTGAGTGTTTAGACTTGAAACCAAACAAAACAAAGTCTTATTGATGGGGTTCACCTAGCTTGCTCACACTTCAGCTAGTTGGTGTTGCTCAATTCCACCAACTCTCCAGGCCTAGCTATGCTCTAAGGCCTCCAAGTCCTCAATCTCTTCTAGGTCTTTCTTCTTGACAACTTCAAGGTGTTTTCTTCAAGTGTTTAACTAGGAGCCCTACCAATTTACAATGTTTCCCATGTGCTCATTATGTTTATCTTGGCTTCAACTCGTCAATTTGACCTCCTACTATTGTGAGTTGATGTAGAGGTGTGGAGGTGGCTTCTAACATGTTTTGAATTTCTTTTGGGTCCATTTGAGGTTTTCTTTTATTTCCCTTCTTATTGATTTCACCATTTTTCCTAGAAAAGGGCTACAACGACTTAGCCCTATTAGGCCTCCAAAATCCGGTTTTCTAGGGCTTGGAAGAAAATGGTCCAAAGGACCCTACAACAAGGGTTGATATTATTCAATGGTACACCTATCCCCAAGTGATTTATATGGTTTTGGTTTCTCAACCCACTGTACAATTCCCTAACCCAAAAATGAGGGTTTTGAAGGGTTTCTAGGCCTTCTAACTGATAGTGACTGGTCAAGTTTGTGTTTGGGCATAAAATGGTCTTTTTAAGGCTTATCCTTGCATACTAAAATCTGTATGAACATCATGGAGCCCTACAAAAGGTTATTTTTTGGTCTTGCATCCACCCCTGCACTTTACACTCCAAATTCACCCTGTCTCCTCTAGCCGGGTTGCTCTTGGATTCACCTAGAACAAGGTGACAGTCATATCAAACTTCATCTCCAGAACTTGTCCCTGCATATATACACTATAAATTGGTTTCCTTCCATATCCCAACTGGCCATGATGGTAGCATGGAGGGAATTCATGGGGCAACCATTTTTCATGAAAATGCTATTTACAAGCCAAAACTGGCTGTTTGCAAACCAAACCAAGAAAACACCAACACACCCTACCTAGAAAGCTTGGAGTGAATTAAAAGACTCTAAAATAAACCAAAGAAACTCAATCCATTACTAGATCAATGGATTCAATCCATTAGTATTCACAATATGAGCAAAATAAGTCAAAATGATGACAAACAGTCCGAAAATGAGTAGTTTCAGATTGTTGATCTCATAAAAACAAAAATCCAATCTTGGTAACTATTCAAGAGAATTTTTTTATAGTCATCCCCATGTGTGGAGGAATTATAGGGCATTTTTCTATCCCGAACTCCATCGCTAAGCATTTTAAGACAAAAATTGTCATAACAACTTTCAAAAGTTGTCATGACAACTTTTTGCAACCTTGCACTTTTTGCACCTTTTTCCTTTTCAACCTATGAGACCTATTCTAAGTCATTAATCATGAATTTTAAAGAATTAATAAGACTATTTTAACCCTCCCTAATGCTTATACCAAGTTTTGATACTTTTGACCATCAAGAAGGTCAATTACCTACTCAAACCACTACCTATGTACAAAATGCAAACCTAAGAAGCAACTAACTATACTAGGCCTACATTTGACTCAAAAAACTCACTCTTGGACCCTCCTAGAGTCCTTATTCAATACCTGACTTGGCTAGGGTCAGTACAAGCCAAATTTGAGAAAATCCTATAAGCCTAAGTCCTAGGTGCTCCTGCACCATTCTCCCAAACAAAAGAAAATTATGTCACCTCTTTGGGAATCAGATTTTGATCAATGCCTATCTTCTTAAACTCTATCTCAAGCACCCCTATAGCTTCAACATCATCCATACCATGCCATTTTATTAGGTGCTCCCTATAGATTTGATGGCTTGTCTTCTTGGCGATCCTTGAACTCAACACCTTCTCGGCCTTTGGATTTGGTCTTGCTGGTAGTTGAAGGTTGTTCACATCATATGATACCTCTGAGTGATTGAAATTTGAACCTTGAATTGGTCCGTTGTAGGCAACTAGGTCTGCTATGTTGAAAACCGGTGACAATCCTTTGTCACTAGGTAGGTCCACCTTGTATGCATTTTCTCCATACTTAGCTAAAATGGCACATGAACCCAACCTTCTCATTTGAAACTTGTTAGGCACTCCTTTCTATAGCCTTGCTTTGTTTAGGTGCACCATGAAAATATCTCCCACTTGGAATTGTAAGTTCTTCCTTCTTTCATCAACTTTTTGTTTGATTTTGCTTCTATTCTCCATCAATTCTAGCTTGACTGATTCATGGACCTCCTTCATTGACTTAGAAAAGTCTTCTGCATATCCACTTCTTGCCACTGCATTACTTAACTCTCTCAACTCCAAAATAACTCTTGGGTGAACTCCATAAACCAGTTGAAAAGGGCTCTTGTTGGTAGTCCTATTTATGGTGTCATTGTATTCATATTCAGCTTGTGAAAGTACTGGATCCCATGTCTGACCATACTCTTTGGTAAGGCACCTTAATAAGTTCCCCAAGCTTCTATTCACCACTTCGGTCTACCCATTTGTTTGTGGATGGTAGGCTGATCCAAAAGATAGGTTGGTTCTAAGATTTTGCCAAAGTGTCTTCCAAAAATGACTCATGAATTTTGAGTCCCTATCTGAAACAATGCTCATGGGTAAACCATGTATCCTTGTCACTTTTTTGAAGAACAAATGAGCTATTTGGCATGCATCATGAGTAGTCTTGCAAGGCACAAAGTGGGCCATCTTACTAAATCTGTCCACAATGACATAAATGCTATCAAAGCCCTTCTTTGTCCTTGGTAAACCTACTAAAAAGTCCATACTAATGCATTCCCAAGGTCTATTTGGTATGGGGAGAGGTTGGTATAAACTGACATTTGAAGAAGTACCCTTGGCCTTTTGGAAAACTATGCAAGTCTCCACATACTTTTTCACATCTTGATTCATCCTTGGCCAGTAATAATACCTCTGAACCAACTCTTGAGTCTTATTGACTCCAAAATGACCACTAAGGCTGCCATTATGCTTCTCTTGTATGAGATTTTCTCTCATTGAGCCTCTAGGCACACAAAGCTGCCCACCTCTAAACAATAGTCCATCTTGCAAATTAAATTCAGAATACTCACTATGGAAATTATTTTGATACTCCTTACACACCTTGTAGGCATTTGAGAAGTCTTCATCCTCCAGGTATAAGTCTCTAAAACTATCAACTCCTATGCTCCTCAATTGGATTTCTTGGACTATCAAAAGTCTCCTTCTTAATGCATCAACAACCTAGTTTAACTGTACTTTATTGTAATTGATTGTGAATGTGTAGGCTTGCATGTACTCCACCCATTTCATGTGTTTATGACTGAGTTTGTCTTGTGAGTTTAGAAAGCTCAATGCTTGATTCTCTATATAGACTACAAATTCCTTAGGAAGGAGATAGTGTCTCCGCTTCCTCAAAGCCTGTACTAAAGCATATAGTTCCAAGTCATAAGAGGAGTAATTCCTCTTTGCATCACTTAGCTTCTCTCTATGGAAATATATTGGTATTTCTTCTTGTCTTAGGACAACACCTACTGCAAATTTGCTTGCATCACATTCCACTATGAAAAATTTCTCAAAACTAGGCAACACTAGCACCGGTTAAGTAGCTATCTTCTCCTTCAAGGTTTCAAAACCTCTATTTGCTTGTTCACCCCACTGAAAATTTTCCTTCATTCCATCTCTAATGGTGTCTAACACTGGTGCACATATAGCATTGAATTGCCTAATGAACTTCCTATAGTACTGAGCTAGTCCATGGAAGCTTCTCACCTCTGTTGCTGACTTAGGAGTAGGCCAATTTACTATGGCTTCAACCTTGCTGGGATCCATCTTGAGGTTTCCTTGAGACAACACAAACCCAGGGTAAACCAACTCCTTCTTAATAAATTCACACTTGTCCAAGTTCATGGTTAGCTTTTCATCATACAATCTTTGTAGTACATCTTGCAAATGATTAATATGATCTTCCCTATCCTTTTTGAAAATGAGAATATCATCTAGACAGACCACCACAAATTTACCTATGAATTCCTTCATCACCTCATTCATGAGTCTCATGAAGGAGCTTGGAGCATTAGATAAGCCAAATGGTAGTACAAGTCATTCATAAAGACCCTCTGTAGTCTTAAATGCAGTTTTCCACTCATCACCCTCCTTAATCCTAATTTAGTGGTATCCACTTTTGAGGTCAATCTTGGTAAAGTACTTGGCTTCCCCTAAACAATACATTAGGTCTTCTATTCTAGGAATTGGGAACCTATAACTGATGGTGATCCTATTTATAGCTCTAGAATCAGTACACAATCTCCAAGTACTACCTTTCTTTGGGGCTAACATGGTAGGGACAACACAAGGGCTAATGATTTTCCTAATTAGGCCTTGGTCTAAGAGCTCTTGGATTTGTTTGGCAATCTCAACATTTTGTTGGGGAGTCATTTTATAAGCTTCCTTGTTAGGTAAGGATGCTCCAGGAATGAAGTCTATTTGATGGCCTATGGTTCTTTTAGGAGGTAAGGTGGCTGGCTATCCATCACTCACTATGCCTTTGAATTTCTTCAACAAGTCTTGAAACTCTATTGGCAATTATGGCTGCTCTTTCTTGTCTTCCTCTTTAGGCTTCATTACTAGTACAAATCCTATGCCTTCACCTTCCTCAAGTGTCTTCAAGAACTGTTTCTCACTCACCAAAAGAACATTAGGACTTGCTGCCCTCTTTTCACTTTCCTCAAGGATAGACTGAATCTTGAATGTGACTCCATCTTTCTTGAATGAGTATTCATTCTTGGCTCCATTGTGAATAGCTTGTCTATCAAATTGCCATGGTCTTCCCAATAGAAGATAGCATGCATCCATGGGTAGGACATCACATAACACCTTGTCCTTATACCTCGCAATGGTAAAATCAACCAAGTGACTCTATAAGGGTTGTTGTGAGGTATCCTTTGCAATTTGAGCTTACTCACTGCCTCTTCTGACACAATGTTATTCGTTGACCCTGAATCAATGATCACTTTGCAAACTTTGTCCATTATCTTGCATTTAATCCTGAATAAGGACCTTCTTTGGCTTGGATATTCTCTAACCGGTTCTTTAATCAAAGTTCTCCTTATCATCAAGTTGTCACCTACCTCTGATTCTAAGGCAACCTCTAAAGTCTTGCTGCTTGAAGACTCTTCTTGAAGATAGTTCACTCTCCTTTCACTACCATGTGATGATGATCCCTTCTATGGACACCTATATCCTGGATGATCAAGTTGGTTGCAATGGTAACACTTCATTGTTGCAAAATATGAAGAACCTCTACCTTGTCCACTAGTCCTTCCTCTAAAACCACTGTTTGATCCCCTTCCTCTATTGAATCCTCCTTTACTAGTGCCACTCTCTTGCTGCTCAGTGAGTTTAGACTCACCTTGTGTTCTTTGTTCAGAACTTCTTCCTCCAAAGCCTCCCCTATGGCCTCTATTGTCTTTTTCTCTACCCCTGCCCCTATTGCTGCTTGAATCATGTCTTCTTTTCAGTATTTCTTCCACCTTAA
This sequence comes from Cryptomeria japonica, assembly GCF_030272615.1. NCBI lineage: Eukaryota > Viridiplantae > Streptophyta > Pinopsida > Cupressales > Cupressaceae > Cryptomeria > Cryptomeria japonica. The sequence continues at coordinate 201,060,374 of NC_081411.1, read as the reverse complement.
GGGTAAGTTGATAGGTTTGATGAACTGTCTTTGGGCTCATTAAACTGATTTCTTCTTTGATGTTCCACCATAGACCATTTAGGTACCTAGCAACTTTGAGACTCTCTTCTTCCACTGCATGAGATCTTAGGCTAAGTTTATGGAACTCCTCTGTATAACTACTGACATCAAGGTCTTTTTGTCTTAAGTTTTGTCTTTTCCTATGAATTTGCACTTCATAGTCATTAGGGAGATAGACTTCTTTGATTTTGACTAACATCCCTTTCCAAGAAGAGATGGGTGCTTTGCCCATTTTCTTCCTCTCATCTTGCACAAATTTCCACCATGTGAGAGAAAATCCTCTCATCCTTGACTTGGCCACTTTAACTCTTTGGGCTTCAATTAGTCCTTCACTTTCAAAATGGTTCTCCATGCCTTCTATCCATTCTAGGACCACTTCTGCCTCCATCTTACCAGTGAACAATGGTAATCCTTCTAGTGATTTACCACTTAAGGCCTTCAATGCCTTCAGGAAAGGTTCTTGTTCTAGGACAGGGTCAGGTTTAAGTACTTTGTCAATCTGTGACACTTCTTTACCCTTCCCTTATGCTCCTTCAACCTTTACCAACACTTCATTTGACTTGGTTTCAATCTCACCAAGCTTACATTCCAATTCTAGCAACTTCTCCTTCAGGAGTCTATTTTCTTCCTCCTGTTCATCTACTTTCTTTTCCAACTCTGCATTGGTCACCATGCTGTTGTCTCCTACAGATTCCACTAAGGACATCTACTCACCTAGCCCAAATCTTATATTCTCTTATACCAATTTGATGGGGTTCACCTAGCTTGCTCACGCTTCACCTAGTTGGTGTTGCTCAATTCCACCAACTCTCCAAGCCTAGCTATGTTATAAGGCCTTCAAGTCCTTCTCAATCTCTTCTAGGGCTTGATTCTTGACAATTTGAAGGTGTTTTCTTCAAGTGTTTAACTAGGAACCCTACTAATTTACAATGTTTTCCATGTGCTCATTATGGCTGTCTTGGCTTCAACTCGTCAATTTGACCTCCTACTATTGTGAGTTGATGCAGAGGTGTGGAGGTGGATTCTAACATGTTTTGAATTCCTTTTGGGTCCATTTGAGGTTTTCTTTCATTTCCCTTCTTATCAATTTCACCATTTTGCCTAGAAAAGGGCTACAAGGAATTAGCCCTATTAAGCCTCCAAAATCCAGTTTTCTAGGGCTTGGAGGAAAATGGTCCAAAAGACCCTGCAATAAGGTTTGATATTCTTCAATGGTACATCTATCCCCAAGTGATTTAGGTGGTTTTGGTTTCTCAACCCATCATACAATGCCCTAACCCAAAAATGAGGGTTTTGAAGGGTTTCTAGGCCTTCTAACCGACAGTGACTGGTTAAGACTTTGAAATACACCAAAGAAACTCAATCCATTACTGGATCAATGGATTCAATCCATTAGTATTCATAATATGAGAAAAATAAGCCAAAATGATGACAAATAGTCCGAAAATGAGTACTTTTAGATTGTTGATCTCATAAAAAAAAAACTCCAACCTTGGTAACCATGCACAAGAAGGTTTTTATAGTATTCCCCACATGTGGAGGCATTCTAGGGCATTGGTCTATCACTAACTCCATCGCTAAGCATTTTAAGACAAAAGTTGTCACGACAACTTTTTGCAACCTTGCACTTTTTGCACTTTTTGCCTTTTCAACCTATGAGACCTATTCTAAGTCATTACTCCTGATGTTTAAAGAATTACTAAGACTATTTTAACCCTCCCTAATGCTTATACCAAGTTTTGATACTTTTGACCATCAAGAAGGTCAATTACCTACTCAAACCACTACCTATGCACAAAATGCAAACCTAGGAAGCAACCTACTCTACTAGGCCTACATTTGAATCAAAACACTCAATCTTAGACCCTCCTGGAGTCCTTATTCAATACCTAACTTGGATAGGGTGAGTACAAGCCAAAGTTGAGAAAATCCTGTAAGTCTAAGTCCTAGGTGCTCCTGCACCACTTATAAAAGATGCTTCATGTCCGAAACTAGACACAACTTTTTTATGTCTTATACAGGGTGTTCATTCTTGAAACTAGACAAAACAAAGTCTTATACAAGATGTTTCATGCCCGAAACTAGGCATATTTTTATTTTATTTCTTATACAAGGTACACATGCTCGAAACTAGACAAAACAAAATATTATACATGATGCTCTTGAAACCAAACATTTTTGCTTTTTCATTTCATGTCTTATACAGGTTGTTGCAAGCTCAAAACCAGACAACAAAATCTGCATCGGGATGAGTGGAACTAACATAACACAACTAGACTATTCTGAATCTCTTCCCACCATGGATCACCCAGGAAAACATAGCTAGACCGTAGCATCAATGTCTCTTTCTCTTCTCTTCCCTATGAACTCATAGATTTTCTATTTGTGGTTTATGGTCCATCCTTTCATGCATGTTCTTTCTCTTTTTATGTGATCTTTTATGTTCTTTTGATAGCATTCCGAGAATGATATTAGTGGCAGAAGACATTTGATTGTCGAGGTCTCTTCAACTAGTTGACTTGGATCCTTTTTGTTTGTGTTGTGTGTCTTTGTCTTTGTCTACCTTTTCGTCCTTGTCTTGTTTTGTGTCTCCTTGAATGTGATTGTGTGAGTTAAGATCCTAATATTGGGAGTTTGGTTCCTTGAAATAAGTGATGTCTTATCTCCTCGTGATCTCGCTCCTAATTGCTCTTCTCTTTCATCTTTCTACCTTACAGTGAGTATTTGTATAGGCTCATACTCTCATTAAAGTGGGGGCTAAATGTAGCATCATTTAAACTAGTATAATTTACACCTCATGTTTGTACTCCCATTTTAGTGTGTTATTTTCCCATCCCCTCTCTAGGTCCATTCAAGTCCTATTATCCAACTTTGTGTCATGTACACCCTTTGGTGGTCCCCATCATAGGATCCCCTCCATTTCTCTTTGTTTTCTTCCTTCTTGTAGGAGGACTAGGGAATGAAACACCCTAGTTTGGACTAGGATGCGCCAAAGCACCATGGTGCCCCTCAAACAAGCCCCAATTTGAAATGGGGCAAGTCATATATCTCTTCGATGATTTTTGATGCCCAAGGCTAAACATGATTGTTAGAAGTCAGCCTCACCAATAATTTACCTAGGGAACTACAAAGACATCCTATCGATTCATTTCAACATGACTCATATACCTAAAGTACTCATGAATCCGTGAAGCATTCATCATCAAGCATTTTCAGAGATTAAATGATGCATTTCATTATGGAGCAAAGTCACATGAATCTTCATGCAAGAATGTGTGTGTGATTAGGGTTTCTTATATTCACGTGTTTGTCATGCCATTACATACAACATTTGTGTTTATATTAAAAAAGAATTGCATCATCATCAACAATTGCAAATCTGAGGTATATATTTATTTCAGTAACATTATTTCATTCAAGGTTACTTCCTAAATCGAGGTTTGACTTAAACAAACCCCTATCCCCAACATCTTTCTCTTTCTTTCTATGTGCCAAAAAAAGGTGTAGAATTGTACTCAAGAAATATGGAAAATTCAATAGTGATGAACAAGTTCAACTTTTGAAGGAGAGAAAATCATAGGACTAGAGCGAATCTATGCTACTGCTCCCGAAAAATCGGCCGAACTTCTGAAAACAAGTTCTGAGTCTACTCTTTTGCTAAGATCTTAGTCGGTGGATTTGTGGGACATCTATAGCATTTGATATTTGTCAATCACTTCACTTATCACCTATTTTTACCCTAGTTCCACATTCAAACATTTCAACTAGAAGAGGGAATCAAATCACATCATCAAAACCTGTCAATCTAATAGAAATCTCAGCCCTTTCTATATTTGAATTGTGGCTAAATATATAAGGTTCACCCCTCTTTAATGTTATGGTTAATCTGGCTATTTAGTGGTTTTATTATCTTAATTTAACCCTAGTTCCAAATTACACCACTATAGTTGCTAGGTTCTTGTTGGTGTTTAAGATAAAAATGAAACAAGGTAAGATTAAGGCCAAGATCTACTTTCACATAAACATTGGAATACGAAGCCACCAAGGATATGATTGAACTTGACTAACTCTTGTAGAAGAGAGTCAAATGATAGCTTAAGGCTTCTATTCCTTTTCTACTATAGAAACTGTATTGATTTAAGATGATGCCAAACTAAGATCTAGGTACAATGTAGATGTAAACTAAGAATATTATTATAAATTGATATGTAAATAGAAACTCAGCAAGAGCTACAGAAATAAACAAAAGATACCAAGGTACACCTATAATGTAATTCAAGATTGAATTTATGAGATCGACGCACCCATAGCATTCTGGTCTTCCCACTTCTACACACAATTAAATAGAACCTCGTAAGACCTTGCTCTCTACACCCTTTAAATATAGCACTAATATTTGAGCACCAAGACACCCAAAATGCCTTGGTCCTGGACTAGGTCACCTAGTACGCCTTAGTCTAGGCTTTTTTGGTTCTGATTCTGAGTGTAGATTTGTGACTATTTTCTGAATTACACTTTTGTCTTTGTGTCTCCACCGAAAACCTATAGCTACACTTGCAAGGTAGAAAGAGGGTATAGTGCTGGCTATATAGGGGTTTTCCTTAGTCAATCCCTTGTTTTGGTGAGTCTCAGCTCCACGAATAGCCTATATTCAAATTGGAATAATGTGTGTTCTCTCAAATATTTAACATGGTCTAAAAAAGTAAATGGGTGGAATGAATCAAATAATAAATAATTAAACAACTTGTAATAAAGAGAAATAAATGAGAAAAACAAATCATAAGCCTTAAGAATCTATGCACTTTAAAATTAGAAAATGATCTTGATAGTCAAATTTATGAATCAAAATTATATACTCTACTCTACTCTTATTTTGATTAATTCTATTGATCGAGATATAATTCATGACCTTGAATTTGATTTATAGCTATGAACTTAAGCTTTGATGATCATTGAATTTTACCCTCTTGCAATAAAAAGGTGGATTATTTGATCTCTCATTGGAAAGGAATTTGTCAAAAATAGAATTTGTAATTTGATAGAATTATAGTGTTTTTCATATCATGTCAAATTATATATGTTTGTGAACCAAATTTTTTGACAAAATGATCTTAGATAGACAATAAAGATCTAGAAATTAAAATTGTTACTCCTTTTAAACACCAAATCCAAGTGTCATAACTAATATTCATTGTAATTGCTCCTATCATGAGAGATATATGGATGTGAGAAGATCTATCACCTCTCTTATATGAATGCAAACGATTGTATTTATATAATATAATGATGATAGATCATAAATTTGTGTAAACAACTAGCTCTTTGTAGAAAAGACAAAGAAAGTTAATTGACCAAATTTGAATTATGATCATTCGACATATTCTCTCACATCCTACCAAACTTCTTAGAAGATTTCCCAAACTTCTGTTTACAACTCTTCCACAATCTGAATCTATTTGTACTTTTGCTCTGTGCCTATAACCTGCTCCACAAAGGGGCCTACCTAAAAATGCTTACACTGCGGAAACCCTTCACATAAAAATGAAGACTGCTAAAAGAAAAAAATAATAAATAGTTTAAACTAAATAGCCTGAGAAGTTTATCTGTGTTTAAAAGCATTCGATTTAAAACACTTTATAATCGCTGTAACATATTTCCCTATTCTTTATATTATTATTCTTTATATTAAATCAGAGTTCTTTTATTACAATTTAATTTTGAAATGAGAGATGTACAGTGTACCTGATAGTGCAAGATAAAAGTGCAGCCTGAACTCTTGAACTTTTTCAAAAGGTATGAAATTCAGAAGTAAACAATCATGATAATAGATGAGGTGTCGATAGCCTTCCCATTACCCATACGAACCACATCAACATCGACCAACAAATGAACATTAATTAAAATATGTTGACTCCTTTACCACCTATTCCAACTATTCATTATTTCAATTGGCTCTTAGAAGTTAAATATTATAAAACATAAGGTTAGTTGAAAACCATTTAGCCATCAATGAATCAATCCATATAAATTAATTAGTTTAAAATGGCAAAAATTTAAAATGTCTAACGTGGTGGATCAACGACCATTGATGGGATAGGCATTATTTGTGGGTACAAAATACAGGGTGCGTTTCCCTTCGCTCTCGTCTCCACGCTGGCAAGTGCGAAAAATTCAAACGAATAGTAGTTGTTATCTTGGAATTACATTAAACAAAGATTCCGAAGGAAGATTCTAATATTTCTAATATTTATTAGGTCTTAATGTGTCGGTGAATAATTTTTCCTTTAAATCACGATATATACGTTAAATACGTTAAATAATTTATTTTGTTTAAATGACAAAAACATGCATCTTATTTTTTTGAGAAGGAATCTTATCACCTTTTAAAATGTGAATCTTACCAAACCAATTAAAGTATAAAATAATAATTTGACAAAGTACGGGTTTTTGAAAAGATCTCCGAGCTACTAAGTATTTATGTTCATTTTCAAAACTTACGGGAACACATTGTGAATAGAAAATATGTTATAGAAATATTTGTTGATAATAAAGGAGGTTTAGGTTTATCGATACAACGAATGTTTCTCCATTAAAGCCTGGGGTTTCGATTTAAAATAGAGAATCTTAGTTCCACAAGAGTTGGCCATCACGTTACAACTCTTTGACACAAGATTTGGAGTGGCGGTAGTCAGCAAATAGGGATGATCTGCTGTACTTTACAAATACAAATGTTCGAGAAGAAGAGTGACATCTAATATTTTGGGTATATATACTCAAAAATAAAAAAAATGGGTTTTCGGAAAATAATTTTTGGAGGAAATCTAAACTAATAATTTTTGAAAATGAAAAATTTCCAAAAAAATCATATATTCGTTTTGCTTCAAAACTTGATAAAAAATTGGTCATTTCCAAACCCACACAAGAAGGTAAACCTGGAGATCTAAAAACAAACTCTCGAAGCTTGAAAAGGGTTTTGTAGAATTCATGCTCTAATACCATGTTGAATTTTCTCAGTTTTGATACCATGTTAAATTTTGCAACACAAGCCCCTATAAGATCAAACGAAAAAAAAAAACACCTTCCACAAATGAGAGCTGCACAAATGAATGCTAGATTATTTAAAATAAAATAATATAGAACGAATTACAATTGTACAATGAGACGCTTATAAATAAAGCACAAAGATTCTCTATGCTAGATTTAAATAGAACTTAATTGCAAGCATGATGAGCTAAATAATGCTCAAATCTAGCTAAACTAGACGCACAAAAGCTTATCTAGGTGCACAACTAATATCTATCTCTCCATATTTCTTCTTTCATATTTCTCTCTATAACCCTCTATTACTATATCTCCCCCTCTCTCTATACATCACTTCCTATCTCTATCTTTATCTTTCTATCCCCTCCCTCCCCTTTATTTATTTTTCTCTTCCACCTCTATAAGTGGGTGCATGGTTGATTTGAATCTATCACTTCTCCATTGAGACCTCTATTCCACAAACATCATTTATTTTCTGAATGGCCTACCAATTGACCTCATGTGCTACACAAATTTATGCAAAAATTACACCAATTTTATTTTCTAATTGATCTTCCACACCTTTTCAACATTCCTATTGCACATCAAGTTGTAATGGCTAGTATATATAATGTATATTAATAATTATTCTATTATATCAATATTATAAAGGCAAGTATTCACCACTTCTAACACTTGATATTTTAAAAATTCTTTTCTTTTGTTTTTTCTTCAAAAGAATAGAAAAATAATATTGAAATACATATATTTAAAAAAAAATACTTAAGAGACATGACTACAATGGTATGAAGGGGTGAAATATAATCGAATGAATGTATTGATAAAAGCTCTTACCTTTTACTCTAAATTTCATAGTCATTTACACATCAAAGTATTACTATTTAAAAATAAACATAAGATTTAATACAAAATACAAATATAAACATATGAAAATTAAACAATAAAAAAATCTTATACATTATCATTATCATTTTAATTATAATCATAATTTTTAAAATAAAATTAAAAACTAGAAATATTTCTTTGTGTTTGATATTTTTAAAATAAATATACAAAAAATATTAATAAATCATTTACTTCATATCAATAGTATTAAAGTTTACATATTATTCTATTTCCTAGAATACAAAACTTCAAATGTTTTTTTTTTATAATTTTGAGAAACTTAAACAAAGCAAAAATAAAATGATGTGCATGATAGTTTTAGTTTATTCATTTGTAAATACAAGATGTATCGATTTAGACTACTATAAACAAACAAATAGATGATTAAATAGATAGACAAAATACAAAATTATATTATTTTTTAATTAATTATTTAATTTGAAAGATCTATTTTTCATAGAATATATAAAATCATTATAAATCATCTAATTATATATTTTTTTCATAATTCTATTTATTTATTTATCTACATTTCTTGACATTTTATAAATGAACGTATTTAAAATATATCCATAACAATATACTCAAAAACTAATATTCTTTTAAGTATATGTCAATTTAATTTTTATTTAAATTCACCATTACACTTTACTATTTGCTGACATGTCTCTCAAAATAATGACATTAATAGTTTTGACTTTAAAGTTGTTATTGTTAAGAAATGTACCATTAATTGTTATTTAATATAATACGTAAATATTAATTATTATTTTTTGTATTCTAGATACCCACAACATAGACTTTGTCATCAAACTAAATGCTCAATACAATAAAAATTAAAATAAATAAATTCAAAATATAAAATCCAATATCAGAACTGCACAAGTATTGGGGCCTTTTATGTAGTCTATTGGTCCCACTTTTTTTTTGGGCATGCTGATATGACACCATACTTGATGATGTGGCCCTGAAACCTTAGTTATAAGTAGGGGACTTACCAAATAAGCTACTGTAAAAAATTGAGAATAATTTGAAATTTTCATAAAAAGATCCTCTCCCCTATTAAAAATTCACGTAAGCTTAGCATCTTTTAACTAATAATTTCATGTCAAATGCATTTAGTGGACATGCTATTATCAAATACGATAGAAAGTTCAAAACATTCTACTCTATTTCTTCACTGAATAACCAGTTTGCACTGTGGTCATATCACCGCCAAAAAAGGAAGAAGTGAAAATGTAAATAACTGTTCTATCGAAAAATTGGCTTTGTAATCCAAAACAGTAATAAAAGCACACACAAAAACTAATTGGAGTTCGGAACCATTATGTCTTCTAACAAAAATAATATCAATCTCTACAGACTAACTGCCTTTTTAATAATATAAAAATATTAGCGGTTTAAAATGTAGTGATTTTAGAGATGCAGTGAACTCATTCTTTTAGTCCGCATGGTTCTAACTGGATTCACCAAGGTCATACTCTACTTGATCACTGAATAGACAGTTTGCACGATTGTCACCCCCAAAATAAGCAGCGCCAGCACGAAAGAGACAACATACCATGGCTTTGAGCAATTTTCATGCTTGAACTCAGTTATCCACACCTTCCATTGATTGTGATAATGTTTTTCAGCATCTTTCATTACCTTGTCGATTTCGGAGCTTTCAAATTCTAATTTGAGTAGAGTTGTGAGAATAAATAGAGGAATCTGGTTTTCCAATTTTATACAATCATTTAATATAGCAGAATACATTGAATTGACTTTAGGATGAAAAATAAGATTTAAGCAACCTGTATCAATCTTCTGTTTTCTTGGGGCACCGCTTCTTAAGAATTCAAGAATGAAGCGAGCATCCATTGTTAACATCCAAGATAATGTTTCTCCGTCCTACTCAATTGGTTCTGACTAGCACTCTCTTATTTGGCTTTCAAGATTTTGGATCTCTTTAATCAACTAGCTAACATCTATGTTCACTCTTGACAAAAATCTATGGACTGCTTCGAGTCTATATTGATCCGTCATGGAAAATTTATGGAAACTTTATGATTAATCTTTTGATGGCAAGGCCCCAGTGATATGACCAAAGGATCATAAGCTTCCGGATTAGAATCCTTAACACTTCTATCACCCAATAAATACAAACATTTTCTGACACTTGCTACCTTTTATATGAAGGACTGAACGTACTTCTTACTTGGCTAATCCATGATGCATTTGAAGCATTGCATTCTGTTTGCTCTCCGCAACTTACTTCCCGAGTATGAATTTTCTTATCTTTGTCTGGTTGAGCCATCGCTTCTGCACACCAAACACTGCAAGATGATGTAGAGAGAAACGAAAAGTCAGATCTCCAATTTTGAAATCAATGCAGAAAAACAGCAAACAAACCATATGACTTTGCTCGTATTGATTCCTTCGGCTATGTTTGAAAGTGTTATTTTACGAAATGTCTCTCTAGATTTAACATGTAACATTGAATATATTAGATTGGCCCTTAAAATATTTACTAGCATATATACTTTAAATTTTAATTTAATTTAATCTATATAAAATACGTGGAGAGAAATCTTCTCTAGAGGGCACGGCGCAACATGGAAAACATAAAATAAATCAATATATAATTATATAATCTTTTTATTAAAATAAATAATATTATAACATTTTTATATTATTATGTAAAGAAATATGAAATTTAATATATCTATTTAGACTACTTTCAATAATATGTGTTACAAGATCAAACCAAATACTAAAATCTAGATATATTGAACTTTATTTAATGGCAAGTATTATGGTTATGGTTAGTGTTAGGGTTAAGGAGTGTTATGGTAAGAGATAATGTTTACATCATAGTTCGGATTAGAGTTATGATTAGGTTTACTATTATGATAATGGTCAGGGTTTATATCATGATTAGGGTTAGCATCAATGTTAGGGTTTGGTTTTGGTGTAGGATTATGGTTAGTGTTAGGGTTATGATTATAGTTTAATATTAGGGTTATATTTATGATTAGGTTTAGGGTTTAATGTGAGGGTTACAATTATGTTTAGGGTTTACATCAAAGGTAGGGTTAGGATAAGCATAATTAATTGGGGGTATGGTTAGGATTAGGATTTGGTTTATGTTTTGGTTATTGTTAGTGTTTTTATTAATGTTAGGGTTATAATTAGGGTTACAGTTAGAGATTATAATTAGTGATTATAATTAAAATTAGGGATAGGGTTATAATAATAATTAGGGTTGGGGCTAGGGTTAATATTATTATTAGGGTTAGCATTAGGGATAATCAATATATTCAAATAAATATCCATAAAATATAAACATATTCATCTAAACCATCCATCATCTATAATAATTCATTAATAAATAAATAAAATACATTTTCAAATCCATATAATGTTTTATAATTGTTTAAACATTTCTAAAAAAGTAGAACTCGTGTATATTTATTAGACAGAATTATGTTATGAAAAATTCAAATCTATATTCTATACTGAAAAATGAATATGCTAATACATGAAATGCAATACATCAATATACAAAGAGAACATAACTTAAAAATATATATTAAAATAGAGAAAGATGTATTGAAATAGAAGTTCAAATAGTGAATGTAACAACATTTATTATGTCAAATGCTTTGTAGGGATTTTAGTCTATTCTCTTCAGCTTTTTTTCTCGCTACTTGTTTACACTTTTTCATTTTTTCATATCTATCATATGTGAACGGTGACATTATTTGTAGGCCTCCCAATGATTTGACGTGTGATATGGTAACAAATGTAAGACCACTTCTTTCTATGGGACCTAAATCAATAGTGGATTTTTCAAGTGTAAGATCTTGTGACTTGTGTATTGTTAAAGCCCAAGCCAATCTCAATGGTGCTTGCTTTGTTGTACCCCTTTAGATAGGTGGAATTGGAACTCTTTGTGGATGTCGATCATCAAATGAAAATCTTGTGTAGCTCTCAAAATCTAGAAGTACATATAATAGTAGTTGTGGTGGCATTGTTCCAGGTGTGTATACAATACTTCAAACCTAACTGATTGCTCCATTGACAAGACCTGCTTCTATCCATAGGTTTGAAGTTAACATTACCCTTTCATTGTTACTTGTTACTCAATAGCAATTCCATATCGAGCTCATTTTTATCATGTTATTCTATGGACCTAGCTATTGTTTTCACTGCAATGCTTCATGCAACAGAATTTGATAATGAATAAAGTTTTTTTTTCTGTTATGCTTGTGGACATTGTCATTTATTGAGAATAAGTGAACACTATTTTCAAAATCCTCATTTGTTGCAACACTCAATTTGGTGTTTATTCTTGACATGAGTAGCATCCAATCATCTATTGTTGGATTTGCATCCTTTATGTTTGATAATTTAAGACAAAATATTTCTTGTTCGATACTGTGTCCATCTTGTCTAAGAATATGATCTAATTTAACTACTGTTTTGAATTCTTCCCACAAAATCTTTGCACATCTTCCATTTACGTATGCTGGTGTATCTTTCATTGGAGGTAATTATGCCAAATCTCCAACCAATATCATAGAAATTCCTGAAATGAAATTTTAGTATGGTTTTTGAGGTATGTGTATTGTAAAATTTATATTATAATATAATAATAAGTGTATTAAAATGTAAAATTCAAATTTAAGTATTGGCATGTAAATATGAAAGTTACCTCCAAAGTTTTTATGATTTTTCTCACAAAATGCTTGCTGAAGTCGATAGTCTATATTTTCAAGTAACCTCTAGCCCAAGAAGCTCATTTCATCTATTAATATGTATTTAATGCAAGACATTTCTTCTTGGAAATTCGTAAGTCTTGTGCCTTGTAGCTCTGTGAAATCCTTTATTGGTAATCACGGCTTAGAATGAATTATTGATGTTGCAATATTTAATGTGGTAACACCAGTTGGTGCAAGTAGAAGCAGAGGTGATTGTTTTGGAAAGGATGCATTTTCCAAGGATTGTTTGATGGCACCAATTAAATATGACTTACCTGTTCCTGTTGTGCCTTGGATTATCATACGCAATGGCGATGCACTTTGAGATCTTTGATAGTGAGTCATTATGATGTTTACTGCCTTTCTTTGTTTGTCACTGAGGTTTTTATTACCAAAATTTTATTACACTTAAAAATTTTGGTGACCTACAATAGGTCTTATGTATTGCAGAGAAAAGGTACACAATTTTTTTTCCAATTTTACTATCTTTATTAAATAAACACGTATGCCATACAAATATCTCATTCCAATGTGCAGTTTTAGTTAAGAAAGATATACATGAAGAAAATATTTGCATGTAATATAGTTTTATTTATAAAGATCAAATTGTCTACAAGATCCCACACAAGTCATAGGAATAGTTGAGAAAATATCACACTGATCATAGAAATGCGAACACAAAAGGAACAAAAGAATGTAGGAAGAAGGGAAAGAAAGAACCCATCATATTCTAAATAGGTTGATGAGTTCTAAAGAAGGTCTTTTAGTCAACTTCGTTGATCCAAGCATCCCGCTGTCTTCTCCATGAGATGACTTGAAACAATCAAAAAAATGATTTGGTTAGAGCTCCAGGTTATTCCTTTCACTCCTACATACATAAACCTACTCCTACTGTGCATACATTGCTATATCAGATTCAAAACAGAGCAGATTAATGCAGATTGGATACCATGAGATATAAATGAGAACCATGTTTTTATCTAACATTTTTGTTCCATGTGTAGATACAGGTTTTTATTTCATAAATATCATGTATGTGGGTTAAAATGGGATCTCGAAGAGATTGATCTCAACATACATTCCACTACTCACATAGTGACACTAATCAGCTACTAAATAGGAACACAACCATATCCAAAGTCCCATGTAGTATCACTCAATGACAGTAAAAGTTTCCATTGAATGACAACACATACAACAGTGAATATAACTGCATCCCATGCTCAGTAGATGATTAGAGACATCATACGAGTAAAAAAATAATAGTATTAAGGTCTCAAAAAGATTAAGTTCTATGCGTTTATGTTCAGTAGATAGAAAGAATATCACAACAACACTATAAAATGTTTCAGGATAGTGAGATCAAGTGCATGAACATAATTATTCATGGTCTTAAACACATGTGCAAAGGACATTCTACAATCACCAAAATTGAATTCACAATAAGAACATAGAAAAGATAACTAAAAGATAGTCCTATATCAATAGGTATGAAAGTGCAAGATATGCCCAACAAGATCAAATATAGATAAAAATGACTAAGCCCTAAGCAGCAAAACACACATCTCATATCTCAGTGTCATGGTATGTTTTGGAGAAATCAATATAATGGTAGTAAAGAATAGGGTAGTGGTTGGAGAAAGTTCATATCAAGAGAAAATAACCTTTATAATTGCTAAACATTAGAAGATTCATGATAGAATAAAATGAATAATAGAAACATAGCCACAATATACACAGATCAACTATGCAAAGGCCAGTAACAATCTTAATATCCCTATAGGTTGCAAGCCCAAGGCAAAACAAATATGACTCATAATGTGCATTCAACCTTTCATTTAGTCTATCATAACAACCATTGTAATGATTAAGCATGTAAGAGCAGTCACATGTAAAGACTGATGAACAATGAGCTAAGTTTTCAAGGTTGTGATCAAGATTATTAGAGGAAAACATAAAAGTGCATCAATATGATCATGACAAAGGAAAATACTACCTGCTCCAACCTTGAGAACATAATAATCATGTACAGTCACAAGCATATTTTTATTAAAGTTTTTATCAAGGAAAGGACTAATGTGCAATGAATAGTAGACTTAAATGATCACCAAGCACCAAAGTTACAACAGAGAGTAAAATAATAAGTCTGCAGTTATTACAATATAACCATCTTAATGACAGTTACAATAAAGCTTCAAGGTAAATAAAAGTTGGTCACTGATAAATCATAACCAAAATAGATGATTATTGTTGGTATGCAAATCGAGAAAAAAACCACCATATAAAATAAGAGTTAAAATAAAGATTTAGCATTGTAAGGGCACATAGAGCTCCAAGAGGACAATATCACCTGTGCAAATCAAAAAAAAGTTATCTTCACTAAGAAAAGGCAAGAAGAACAAAACAAAAGAACCATTGGATAGCCTTAGACATCATTTAATCTCCTAGTTGACAGTGTGAAAAGAAAAATCCATTCATGAGGATCAAGCCTTAGCAAGCAAGGTGGAGATATTAAGAAAGTTTTGATAGGGGTAAGAGAAGCCATAAGTACAAACAAGAATATATATGATAGTCATAATATGCACAAAGCAGCCCAAGAATAATCTATAACAGTCCCAATATTAAAAGAGGAGGATATATCCCATGAAAGGTTATAAGACAAAGGTTCTGTAGTCTCAGATTTCATAGAGTGAAAGCCAAACTAGATGAAGACTGTTATATTGCTTCAAAATCAGAGAAATCACCAACCAAAGTTCAAGTTGTAGTCATTAATGGAGTAGGAAGCTATTGTGAAATATAGTCAAAAATATTTTAACAATGATCCTAAATTGCCCTTTTCATAGAACAACAAACACATTATGAAGGTATAAGCGCAGTCCAAAGACAATGATAAAAAGAGTATTATGTACTCATTGCCAAAAGCAAAGAGTCAGATAACAGCTTAGAGCATATAGATATGTCAAAGGTATTGATCATAGTCTGAGAGTAAGTATATGACAACAACTACTACAATGGCAAATGCAGTCAATACAACACAATCAAAATGATAGTCAAATTAGAACAATGACAAGTTACCAATAGCCCCAAGTCATTATTCTAGAATGAGATGGTTACCATTTTGTCAAAACAACAGTAGTTAGGCCTTCATTCATAAGATAACATTTGTAACCTTTTGGGTAAATAGTGGTATCTACCAGTCACAGAGACAAAATATAAGGAAAATAACTCCACATAGTGACCAAGGAGGGTAACTAGGAGTGATCAAAGACAAGGAGGCTTGTTGCGGACCAATAAAATAGTGCAAAGACCACCACAAAAGGGGTACTAACAATGAGCAGTGATCAACATGAAATAATAATACAAAAGGGTTTCATGAATCCATTGAGCGGTTCCAACATAATGATCTTTACCAATGTCATAGTTTAGTAATGAATATGGGATAGCACTGTCATAGGGGTATGAACAATACTTTGGCAAGGATATGATGTAGTTAAGAGATGTTTAGAAGCATCTATAGTTAAGGATCTCCAAAAATTGTCACTAAGCATCTCATAACTTCAACACAGTCAAATAATTTACCATAGCAACTATAGAGGATCCTCAATCAAAGGGCTATATAAAAAAATAGAAAGACCAAATAGCAGCTCACAGAGCCTAAAGACTATGAAAGAAGTCCCAATATTGTATATGCAATCATTTTAACAGTAAAAGTAGCATCCCCAATGAATCCATATTCATGATAGAGCTTAATACACACCATACAATGACCAGTCACAACTTTGGGATATACAAAGACAATGAGCCAATCATTCATATAATACTCACAATAGACATGATCATGACATGGAAAAAGGGAACCATAGGAGAAGAAGGATATAATAGTAAACCTAAGAACAATCCATGCCAGATGAGAAGTAGTAATAATAGTGATAAAGATCTCAGTAATCAAATGCATAATACAGTCACATTGATTTTGTTGTTTCTCAAAAACCCAAATGCCGATTTGGTTAATTTGTGCCTAAAAATTATAAAATCAAGAATCGCAAAAACCCATTAAATTTTATGAAAACCCAGTTTGTAGTTTTTCTTTGTCTTCATTAGTTCAAAGCATGACCAACACAGTGAAAGATACAGTGTGACTTAAGACAGTATCAGTGAATTAGAGGGAGTCCATATGAGATAAGGCACAATATCAAAATAGTGATGAGCTACAAAATAGAAATTATTGCTTACGAATAGTAGGTTTTATAACCTTCTCTTGAATAGAGTAAATATGGTTTACAGACTTAGGTTAAGTACATTGGGATCCAAGCACACTGAGAGGGGGGGTGAATCAGTGTTCTGCCGGTAAAATAAGATTTTATCCTTTTATACTATACACATATAAACTGGTAAACAAATAAACATATAACTTGAAGCAAATAAACCATCCACATAAATGAACACCATAACACACAAAATCTCAAAAAGGAAAAACCACGATGGGATTTGTGACCTACAATATCAGTTCACTAGCCATATGAAAGGATATTACAATAAAATGGGGCCCTACACATGTAGGAAGGCACACTGCCTAGAGCATACTTCTCATCACTAAAGAGTCTCACTAACTACAAGCTTCTGCTAAAGTAAAACAATGGAAATGAACTCAAAAATGCATCTGCTATGCCAAATAGAGTTCCGGTTCTAGCTCTACTCTGTACCGGTTCACAAACCCTGAACACTACTACCGGTATCTCTTCTCCTCCAACAATGCTTTCCAAAATATCTATAAATCATTGCATAATATAACATTCTCATACAAATGATCTATATATATATATACTTCACATTATATAGTTCTTCTATATTCTCCTATATCATTCCCTATCTCATCATCTATGTCATCATCTATATCATATTGAAAATGACCTAGCAGACTGACCTATATACCCATTACAAACAATATGCCTTATGTAGGCTTATAATACATTAGAAAAGATATTCAATGTCAGCCTCGACAATAATTACAAAATGATTTTCTAAATAAATCTTAATTGATGTCAGCTTCGTTGAAGTACTTGATGTCGGTGTTGGTGTCTGTGTAATCCTGGATACTCCAATGCTAGTGTCTATCAGTAAATACCTCTTGATGCCGGTATATAGCTTCCATCTAACCTTGTTGTCATCAATCAAAACAAAATGAATCCGATGAGTGTCAATTTCCAACAATCTCCCCTTTGGCATTGATGGCAACACTTATGTGAAAAATGGGTTCCTTGCCGGTTCAACTGAAATATGCTCCCCCTGAGAAATACACTCCTTTTGATATTCTGATCCTTCCTATGTGTTCCTTTCTAATATTTTTATGATATTTTTCACATATATACACTCCCCCTTTGGCATCAATGCCAAAGGCTGGTAAAAGAATTGAAAGATTTCAGAACAAAAGAATGAATAAATACTGTTTGTTTTACTGGAGCTTGACTAACTTCAAAATTTTTGGGTAAGCCTTATCCAACAATTGTAGGTATGTATCCCAGCTGGTTTTGAAAGTTTCAGATATGGATGCTAGTCCACTTAGTAAGTGTGCTAGTGTTTCCTTCTCTTTGATTTCTGTCGATGTGGGTTTAGCAATCAGGTCCATACACTCTCTTTTATGTACACCTAAAGAATCCAATCTGGGACTCACCAATCCTCTAAGACTCTTTGCTCTCCGAATGATTTTATCTCTCTCCTTCTCAAAAGCAAAAAATTGGTTTTCCAAGGACATAATTTGTTCATCAATAGATGTTGTCAGTGAGGTTAATCCATCAAATGAATTAGCAATGCTAGCTATCTTATCATATAATTCCTTTAATTTATTATCTACATTTGTTGTAAGAATTTCTATGTTACAACATACCCTATAGATATTTGTACATTATTTGAAACAATTCTCAATAAGAATGAGTTTAGCTTCAATTTTATTTTTCTTTGATTCAATGATCTGGTAAAAGGTGGCTTTCTTAGCCACAATGAATCTTTCTAATGCCTGCCAGTGTAATATCTGCTGTAGTGATTGAAAATTGTTAGATATGTACTTTATTAGTGTTTTAAGCTTGCCGAAAGGGCTTGCTTCATTCTCAATCTGAAAAATTAGGGATTAATCTATGCAACACTATAACTGATTGATCTACTATTCCCTTATCTTTAGATCCCTCCTTTAATAGTTTCTCAGTAGCCATCATCATTAACTCAGTTGGACTCATCTCAGTGACTGATTTCTTCTCAACTTGAGAAGTGTCAATTTCCAAACTCTTTGCCAGGGAATCAATATGAACTACTGGCATCGACTCAATTCCCTTTACCTTATCTTCTTTAGCACCGGTGGCTTCACCACTTGGTGCAGTGTCAATTACTGCCGGTGGTGTATTATCCATAATATTCATAGTATCTTGTACATTTCCTTGCTCAAAAATATTTTGTGTCGGTATAGACTGTACACTTTCCTTTATTGTCGGTTGTGTCTATATATCTATAGTTACTGTCGGTTTAGTCAAAATTGGAGTTGAACTTCCCAAAATACCTCCCCCTTTTAATTTATCTAGAATGGTGGAAGCTGTTACCTTAAAAAATTCTTCATGTGATGTAATTAAATCTGGATTCTTCTAGAAGAATTTTGTCCAACCCTCATTGGTCTCATTTATCACCTCATTAACACTGCCCATTGTTAGGCTTATTTGTCAAGGTTTACTACTGAAAACTATCCTATTAGAAACATCAATACATATCCTCATTTCATCATTACTAATAGCACCACATAAAGTCAAAAGTTCTACCTCTTTGATCTCCCTATCTCTCTTGACTGCGTCAAGTCTTCTAGCATCTAGTTTATTGTACAATGATAGAGGTGTTTCCTTCAAAATTTCTAGTAATGTTTTCATATAGATATCTATATGAAATAAAATTGCCTCTTCTATCTCATTTTTCTCACTTTCTTCTAAATCCTCATAATACTTAGATACATTTTTGAAAATTCTATCCTTTGTAATTTCATCAATTAATTCAACACGGGTCATTTTGGTCTTACCGGACTTAGTATCATCACTCTGTAGGTCCCAGGGACAACTGAGAGGGGGGGGGGGTGGGTGAATCAATTTTCTAATAAATTCAAACCAAAATCTTATTAACCAGCTTAATGCTTAGTACCGGTAAGATAGTTAAGTATGCTGGTAAACAGTGTTAACAGAAAATTGCTATACCGGTAAGAATTAATGCATGAAACATAAGCACAAAGTCATCCACAACACATGACACAAATATTTGTACGTGGAAACCCTGTAAGGGGAAAAACCATGGTGGGAAACCTTACCCACAATCAGATGATACTACTGCAGATAGTAAGTGTACAAGAGGGGTCTACACATGCAAAAAGGCCAACAGCCTAGAGCTCACTGCTCAAATACAAATGGGAGTCACACTAACTACAGTTGGATGGTTAAATCCAATGAGAATGTACTGCACAAAATAGCATCTTCATATGCTAGATTCAGCACCGGTGTAATGCTGATATGCTTCTACAAAAACCTAACTTCACCTTCAAATGATGTCTTTGTGTATATCTCTACTTGATCTCGCATATACTCTTAAATCTTTTTCGCATTCCACATTTGATCTTGCAAATAAGATCTTACATTTATACCATACCCTAAGACCAATTTTAGTAGGTCAGCTCTACAAGATATTACAATAAAAATATTTTGCAAATAATACAATATCCGATGCAATAATTGATTAAACATGCCGGTTTAATGCATTTACAACAATAATAAATCATCTCCATAGCGTGCCATGCTGATCTGGAAAAGATAAACCTACCGATGTAACCCTAGATAACCTAGACCTATTTGCCGATAAAAGCAAATATGCAAATAAGAATATACCAATGATATTACTTCAAGGAAAAGTGTCCACATGATGTCTTCGACATTACCAAGTGTCTTCTATGTCATTGCGGGTACCGGTGAACATTATATCTTGCCAGTTAACCATATACCGGTGATTGTTTGAATAGTTTACTGATTGCCGGTGAATGTTGCTGGATCTCCAAAGTAGGTGTATTTAGCAGGTGTTGACATCAATGACAAAACCATACCAAAATACCAACACACTCTTCTTCTTTTTTCTTGGGGATGTCGGAGTAGATGTAACTGGTTTTCTCTTTTGTATGGGCTTCCTTACCAGACGTGGTGGTGCAATAGGTTTAGTTGCCTTTCTAACAAGTCTCCTTCTAGGCTCCACCTTCTTTTTCTCTACTGGTGGCTGGTCTACTTTCTTCCTTTGTACCCTTCTAAAAGCTAGAGGTTTGTTGTCCTCAGGGTCAGAATCAAAAGTGATGGTAGAAATGTAAGCTTCAGGATTCTTTACTTCTATAGTACTAGCCACTATCGGTTCTACTGCCGGTTTGGATCCAGAACCCATTTCAGTATCTATTCTGTGATTGACATTCTACACAAATGTAGACATATTTTCTATTTTATTCTCCCTTCTCTTCCTGTTGAAGCTAATTTTGACTTCAGAGGCCTTCTCTTCCGCCATGCCAAAATGCTTTGTTTTGTCATCCAAGAATGTTATCATCCACCTCATATCCAAGTTCTATAACCCATATGGTCCTTGGTTCAACTTCTTCCATGAGGGTTTCATCGGTCTTCGCCATGAAACAGATATCAGTGGAATACTTCTCCACAATGTTATTTGATAACCTCTCCCTTTGCCTTGTGTTTACTTGGAATATTTTGAAATAACCCCAAAGTTTCTCATCTCTACTGGTACCAAGACTGGTGATTTCTTCCTTGATCTACATACCTACTGGTATGTCATGAGCCCAACACTTCCTCCCTAGACCTGGTAGCTTATTCGGGAAGTAAAGCATCAGACAGAAAATCAAATTTCCATATCTAAAAGTTCCTTTCTTAATTCCCTTTATCTTTCCAAGGTTCAACATCAATTCACTTCTCAACCATTCACATAAATCATATTTTCCACCATTCCTCAACATCTTATATGTAGCATGAATGAAAGAACTAGCAAAAAAAATTCAATCGATTAGATTGAGTTACCTTATAACCTATTATCATGCTTGCAAATTTCACATTAGTGTTGGTGATTGTGCTGATCCTCATTGATCTGTTATCAGGAGTTACATTGGTGAGTTTCTCAACCTCAGTGTTGGGAATTTTCTTGCCAGGTTCTTGTCTGACTTTCGGTAAGCCGATGACTACTTGAATAGCTCTTCCTTGGTGATCATGTATAGATGATCCAGTCAGATAAACTCATTGTGAACCCTTCTTAGAACGTATCTGATGACCTCATCTTTGAATTCCAGTATGTACAGAATACTTGCTAACCCTAGATCCTCAATTTCTTTTCATTCCGGAGTCTACCAGTCTCATGGATTGATAGATGCCTTTGATTTCCTATGTGCCTAGATCCTCCAGGGTGCAGCAAATGTATGCCCTCACATATTCAACATATTTCACGCTATCAAGAACCCTAGAAAATGCTCCCACAGAGTCTTCTTTCTTAGCAATCAGGGGAACCTCCTTGAATTCGGGCCTCAACCTATCCTTAACTTCGACAATGGTTGGATTTATAATAAAAGTAGGAGCTGAAGATCCAGATGCTACTTTTGAAGAATACATGAAAGTGAATGTCGGTGGAAGATTGAGTGCTCGAACTGCTCGAAATCCTTTCAGAAAGGCTTTGCTTGCTCTTATTTCACCTGAAATTTTCCTTTGCCTCGCTCTGGATTGCTTGAATACTGGGTGAGTGAAAATGAATTCACTTTCCCCTTTTATCAGTAAGTAAAACCTAATCCTTCTCTGTCATAAATGCTTCACGATCTACCCTATTGAATGTCAATTTCATAGTCCTATGCCAGGTGAGCCTTCAACAATGATGAACTCAACTTTGCAGATCTCTTCTGATCTTCTCCAAGGGAATAAGCAACATTTTCAATTAATTTGCCAACCCTAAGGCCTATGCCTCAGTCACTAGTGGAATTTCCTGTCGGTGTAGGAACACTCTATTCTACCAGTGGAGTTACCAGTGTAGATCCATCTCCACTTGGTTCTTCAGACTTTCTAACCCATCTCTTGGTGTGATGTTTTTTTATTTCATCTACCTTCTGCTTTCCTTTCTCATTATCTTTATCATTGCTAACCAGTTGAGTCTTACTTCTACAATACTTAGCAATATGACCTATTTTGTTGCATGCATAACATGTAACATTGTTCTTTTGAATTGCTTTAACATATTTCATGTCATTCCTTGACCTACAATGATTAGAAAAATGTCCAAACTTTCCACGTGCATGACATTAACCATTGATTCTACAATCTTCTGATCTATGATCATATTTCTTGCAATTTGTGCATTGACCGGGAACAAAATTGTAGCTTTGATTTGCTTTATTTCTACATTGTTTAGCCATATGCCCAAATTTATTGTAAACAAAACATCTACCATTGAATTTATAAGCATTATATTGTCTTACCGGTTTCCTCTATTCTGATGAGTTCTGCACATCGGTTGTCTAATCTTCATTTGCAGTACCGAAGCTTTCACCTGGTACAAATCCAAGTCCTCTAGAATCATCAATCTTCCTTTGTCTTTTCAATAAGTCATCCAACTGTGCAGTACTAATCCTGAATTTTTCTTTATACTCACTTGCATTAGTCAGATCATCTCTTAGAGTAGTTATTTGTCCTTCAAGTTCTTGTTCATTGTTCGGGGAGTGTGCCAAATTAGTTCTCAACAAATTATTCTCATGAGTTAATCTACCACATTCATCAAATTTGTTCTTCAAAGATATAAAAAGATTTTCTTCCTTCTTCTTTCTATCCTCAATATCTTTTGACAACCTCATAGTCAGATCTTGCATTTCATTTTTCATGAGCATGTTTTCTTGACTTAGTTTCTGACATTGTTCCTTAAGTGCATTTTTCTCCTTATCATTCGGGTTTTGCAAAAGTTCCTTTCTTTGGGCTTGAGCTAATGATAACCTTCCTTGCAGGATAAGATTGAATTCATTTGTAGAATTTAATTCATCTTTCAATTTCAAGTTCTTCATCCTTTCAGCATCATAATCCTCAAGAGCCATCTCAAGTTTATTTTCCATAACCATGTTCAAAGATTCCAGTTTCAGGATCTTCCTCAAGCTGTTAAACTTCTTCCAAGGTACCAAGATCTGATACCAATTGTTGGGATCCAAGAACACTAAGAGGGGGGGGGGGTGAATCAATGTTATGCCAGTAAAATAAGATTTTATCCTTTTATACCATACACATATAAACTGGTAAAGAAATAAACATATAACTTGAAGCAAATAAACCATCCACATAAATGAACACCATAACATACAAAATTTATATGTGGAAAACCTCAAAGAGGAAAAACCACAGTGAGATTTGTGACCCACAATATTAGTTCACTGGCCATATGAAAGGATATTACATAAAATGGGGGCCTGCACATGCAGGAAGGCACACCACCTAGAGCATACTGCTAATCACTAAAGAGTCTCATTGACTACAAGTTTTTGCTAAAGTAAAACAATGAAAATGAAGTAAAAAATGCATTTGCTATGCCAAATAGAGTTTCGATTCTAGCTCTGCTCTATACTGGTTCACAAACCCTGAACACTACTACCGGTATATCTTCTCCTCCAATAATGCTTTCCAAACTATCTACAGATCATTGCATAATATAAAATTTTCATACAAATGATCTATATATATATACTTCACATTATACAGTTCTGCTATATCCTCCTATATCATTCCCTATCTCATCATCTATGTCATCATCTATATCATATTCAAAATAACCTAGCAGACTGACCTATATACCCATTACAAACAATATGCATTATGTTGACTTACAATACATTACAAAAGATATTCAATTTCGGCCTTGACAATAATTGCAAAATGATTTTTTAAATAAAAATTCCTTGATGTCAGCTTCCTTGAAGCACTTGATGCTGATGCTAATGCTGGTGCCGGTGTCTGCTGGTAAACGCCTCCTGATGCTGATATATGACTTCCATTTGATCTTGTTGCCATCAATGACAATAAAATGAATCCGATGAGTGTCGATTCCCAGCAAAGTAATCATGATACAAATACTTGTTCTCAAGCACAGTGGGAGCCTTTCATGACAGAGAAACAATGAGGTTACACAATATATAAGAATGATCTTGAGCATAAGAAAAAGTCCTCATCAATAGTTGAGAGTTTTTGACAATCTGAAGAAAGAGTAATAAACGATTAAGTTATATCAGCAAAAACCCTTAAAGTTGTTCACAAACCGCAAGACAGATGGAGCTCTATCAATGTCAAAACATTTGAGATTTTTCCACTATCACTGGACTTTCTTCAAGAAAAGGTTGTTTCAATATTAAAGAAAAATTGAAAGATGTTCTTAACAAGCAGTGACAACCCTTATTCATATACCGTCAATGCATGTATAAATAATATATTCAAAACCCTAAAATGCATGTTTTAAAACAAGCTTTAGCAATGAATCTTTCACAAAAGATAATGGAATGAAGGAGAAAACATGCATACCACAAAGAGGTTCGAGTTAAAGCTACAAATTTCTTGTCAAACCCCAATTGAAGTTCCAAAAATGACTAATTGCATGATGGCAGAGTCTTCTTCAAGAAAAACGCAAAATGAGAAGGGTTTGTATAATTTTAGGGTTGAAGTGTTTTTTTAATTGCATGCCCTAATCTCTTTTGGGATTTTTGGTGGGCTCATTTAATTTAAAAAGATGTTATTTTATTGTCAATTGTGGTTGAGTTCCTAACTCACACTAGAACTAGATGTCCACGTCATGGCAAGTTGTAGGGGGCTTTAAACCCATATTTGAATACTTCTTTATATTTATTATATTCATTTATTAATAATGGTATTAATAAAATGAAGATGCCAAAAACCATTATTAATAAATGAATATAATAAATATTAATTAATTAATTTATATATATAGAAGCACATTTTAAATAAAATTATTTCAATAAAATGCTTCTATTTATCTAGATAAATTAATTAATGAATGCATTAAAAGATCTCTTTCTATTCCATGCATTTCAGCATAACTGAAGGATTTGTAAAATAAATATTTAAGTGATGATCTTATAAATCACTTTTATTACATATGCATAATGGAGGGTAGAATCATGAAGATATATTAAATATTATAAGCGAGTCATGATGAGTAAGCTCTAATATTTATTCTAAATTTTCTTTATTACACAAATCATGCATAGGATGGATTGAGTATTCGAACATCAATTTGAGTGGAGATGAGTTAGTTATCATGCAGTTTGAGCAGGGGAGTGCTTTTTCAGTTTAGAACTATTTTAAGCTTCCAAGTTCATACAATTTTCAGACAGAGAGTACTTTTTTGCTTTCATGAGCTATTTTTAGCAGTACTATCATGCAATTTCAGCTGAGGGGAATTTTTTCAATTTAGAGCTATTTTTGGTTAGAGCAGCAGTTGCAATTGGAGTCCTATTTTGAGCATATGAGGCTATTTTTAGCATGATTACGCATGAGGTTTTTAGGCTATTTTGGGGAAATTCGCCCAAGGCTTTTTCTCATGCAATTTTTTTCTATTAGGGGTTTAAAGGAGATGTACATGATGGGTTCTATATATTCTCTCTCTCCTTTTTTCCCTCAGGTTCTTTCTTTTTTGCATACACATTTTTGTAAAAAAACATTGTATCTCAGCACTTTACTTTTTTTAGTTTATATAGCAAATTTCTTTTGATATTATAGAGTTTCATGAGTTTTTCTTGGTAATTGTGCATGTTCATTTTGCAAATTTGACAGAGATTTATTGTTTTTTGATCTAGAAACCTTTGAATTTCAGTTTCTTTCAGGTGCATGTATCATTGCTTTTCATATAATCATAGGTTTTAGGTTGTGAAACTAGTTTTCCTTCCAAGTTTATGATTTCCTTAGCCTTCTTAGGAAATGTTTATGTGGTTGAAGAGTACAATTACTTTGTGTGGGTGATGTTCTATCATATTTTTGTGAGCTTTTAGGCTATTATCATTATAATTTCAGTGTATCACCTCCTAGTTTAGTTGTAGTTTTTCAATATTTTCAGATTATCTCTCACTCTTTTCCACATCAATATTTTAGTTTTTAGGAGGGATTCAAGGGAATCTGGCCCATAACCTAGAGATTCACCTTCACTTTGAGAAACCCACAGGCTTGAAGGTGTTTCCATGTTTCACAGGATTGCTTGGTTTTGCACTTAGCATCACAGGTGCAATCCTTTGTGACAACAATTTCCATAGTTGACACTTTCTAGTATGTCATCATAGATCGATCCACCACATTCTTTCATCATCTTAATGAAGTTTGATGTTATATTTATGTATTCTTCATCTCAAAATTCAGAAGACCAATTTTTTTGTCGATCAATATCTCTTCGAACCAACATATCTATTTCTGATACATGCAATATTTGTTGATGATGAAGTGCTGATATAATTTCCCATTCATGATCTATAGTATTGCCTTGGGCATTATTGGTATCATCATATTTTGAATCTATGTCTTCTTTGATATTTTCTAAATCAGGTCTTCTTTGTAAGTGTCATTGATTGTATTTTATATTATCCCATGTTGCTACTATTGTTTCATCATTGTGGCCAATGTCCATTTCAATTTCATAAAATGGTTTGTAGAGACAAAGTACTAAAAAGAAAAAATCTATCTATTTGTCTGAATCATGAGCTAGAACCATTGGAAATCTTGGGAATACTCAAACAATAGTTTCTTTTTTCCTTGGTGTCCATATGTTTTGACCTTTCTTTCTGTGGTTATAGTTCCATGATTTTGTAGCATTAATGAGCAATA
Organism: Cryptomeria japonica; assembly: GCF_030272615.1. NCBI lineage: Eukaryota > Viridiplantae > Streptophyta > Pinopsida > Cupressales > Cupressaceae > Cryptomeria > Cryptomeria japonica. Next base: position 201,032,749 of record NC_081411.1, on the reverse strand, counting down.
TAGATTCCATATACTGAGGCCTATTCTTTTACGCATCGATGAAATATATTTTTTGTTGTTCATTGTCATCATCAACATCTACATGTACACATTTTAATACCTATTTGGAAACATATAAATTGATGAACCTTCTACTACTTTCCACCAGTGAAAATTTTAGCATCATGTGGCAAGTTTCTCGGGTTCTAGAATCTCTTTCTATTATTGTTTCTGTCAGAAGTTTTCTATAAGCATTCACTGCAAGATCATCTGGACTTTGCACATTTCCCAACCTTAGTAACATTTGATAGTAAGTTTCAGAGCTTCTTTCATCTTTCACTGCATACTTGTGCAATGTATTTAATTATGACACGTTTTGACATAACAGGTTGCTAATCCATATTTGTTTGACAAAGTTGAAGTATCCAACGATTGTATGAGTTGACTCTATCATCATTTCTGAATGCCTCAAATTTCATTTCACTAGTTTCTAAATAGTTATATATTTTAGAGCCTTCTAAATTTAGTGGCCATGGTGCATTGTACCTATATGACATTGAAATTTAATTTTTTTCAAATTCATTCTTATATGGAAGCATTCAAATATTTTCATATGTATTCTAAGATATTGATTTTAAAGTTTGTACCTGCATATCAATTTTTCTTGTTTCTTTCAAAGACGTGCACCTTCTTATACATTGTGTGTCATTGAATAGTGTTCAAAATCTCATCATAGTCATCTTTCAAAGGAGTTTCCAATAGTTGCCTTGTGTTTTTTAGACATGGATGTAGAGAGAAGTTTCGACACACCTAAAATGGTAATTTTATTTTAGAAACTTTTATATTAATTTTGTGAGAGTAGTTTCTTCTTTAGTAGATAGAGCCATACCTATGTATTTCAATGATGTGGATCGACTTGAGGGTTTCATGCATGAACTAAATCATGCAGATATTCTTCAGCATCCATCACTTCATGGTGATAATTCCAATTTATGGTATCCATATTTGATGCTCATTTTAACCATAACAAACCATGCACGTGTTGATCCTCTATGTTGCCACTTGTACCTGCACCAATAGTCTTTGACATTCATGCCTTTCTACAAAATTTCTTTTCTGAAATTTGTGTATCATAAATGCATGCATTATGCAACAATGTGTGGATAGTCTATGATATTGTTCTTGCAACACAGTTGTGCTTCACAAGAGTTGTTTGGATTTGTTCCTGGCATCAATGCTTGTAAGTTTGGCCAATCCAAGTATGCTGCACTCAATGTAAAGAATATTGTTGGCATCACAATCTGATGAAGCATGTCTGTTAACTCTTCTCAGCACCTAGTCCAATATGATTGCATGACCCTTAAATTCATTCCAAATCACATCAATTTATGTGCTAGATGGGAATGTGGCATATCCTGCATATGCTCGCGTAACTCATGTATAGTGATCGACATCTCATTGAAAATTCTTTTCATACAAATAGTTGTGGACCTTTGTGCATGATGTTTCATTATCATATTCATCATGTAATAACAAAACCTTGGATTCTTACTGAATTTATTGTCTCTATACCATAGCAAGTGTTTGACAAATTCATAGAGATGTACTCTCCTCATTTGTGGCTCAAGAAAATCACATTGGCCATCGGGAAATAATGATGGAAAAACCATATCGAGCAAGCCAAGTGTAGTATATTCATTATTAGGAGACAAAGAAATTGTAGGCCAGTTGATTATGTCTAATGGATCTATGTTGGGGTTATTAACCTATGCATGAATCAACTCCATTTCCTTTTGTGCATTCGGTGGTCTAGAGGCGACCATCAATGTGGTATGTTGTATTATGCTTATATCATTTGTCTCTATTAGCGGCCCAACAAAAATAATTTCATTTCTATCAGAGTCAAATTCCATATTCATAGTTCTCAACTCATTAAAAATATTATGTTCAGAATGTATTTTTATGAAATTATAAATTATAATTCATTGTTATTATTAAAATTAATTTTACTTATAAATATTTGTCTTATTAAAATTTATAATTTTATTTATCTTTTAAATAAATTACTATCTTCTTTTGAGAAAATATATTTTAATGTTATCTTCTTTTATTAGGATATTCTATCTTATTTTATAATATATTCTAATTCTTCATCTTCTTTTGAAGATTAATTTTGATTAAGTTAAAATTTTATTTTGATTGTTTGTCTTCTTATGGAATTACAATTCACGATTAAAAGATATTAGAAATAATTAAATTTATAATTTTTTGTCTTATTAAAATTTAATTTATTGTACAATAATTGAATTTTAATTTTAATTTTATTTTTTATGATAAAATAATTTTTATTTTTATTTTTTTGATAAAAGTTGATTTACCACTAAATTTTATTAATATTTTAATTTTTACATGGAAAACAACTCTCCATTCCATCTATTAGCAATAAACTCATGAAAAGACATGAAACCACTGTAAGTGAGCAGGCCATAATCAAAACCGTTAACATATAGAGTAAAATCCATATCAAGAGAAGAGCAGGGTGCTGAGACCAAGAAGGAATCAGCCAGAGCCCGAGACATATGAGTAACCATAACAAAAACCATGCAAATAATAAGAAAAAAAGAAACCACTTTAGGTATCCTAAAACTTGCATTTTCAACAAGCCAAAATTTATCCACCACCTTCCAAGCCGCATAAAAAGCATCCGAATAAAACATATTAAAAACCTACCCAAGTTCCTCATCTTCAAATGCATGAAAATCATGAACCTCAGAAGGAAAGAAATGACATAAGGATGAAGTGATGAGAACACTAATATGACAAGCTCATATATCTCAAACATATATATCACAAACCACATGACAGGCTACATCATAGCAAATATTATGTGAAAGAGATTCTCGATATCTCACACAGACCAAGATAATCAACTCGCTTAGAAATACTAGCATCCAAAATCACAATTAAAACACATTGATCCCAAGATACGACCAACCTTAATGAAGTAATAAACAAGGCAACCCCACACCAAACCATTGTCCAAAATGATTGCAGTGGTACAACTTGGAGAAAGAAAAAACCATGCATTATGACAATCATTCACTTATGAATGAACAATCCAATATAGCCAATATGCATTCTCATAAACCCGACCCAAATGAAGCAATTAAAATCAGCACAAAGTAATCATGAAAGAATCAGGCCAAACAAAAGTAATTCCATAAAAGGAAGACCATAGAAGGCACCACCCCCCAATGAAAAGACACTTTGAATGTATAGCATCAGTGAAAGTAGAACCACATAAACAATATGTGGAAAACACCACCCCTAATGCAACAAATACAAGTATATCAACTTCAAAAAGGGTGCCAAGAAGATATTCAGAGATAAAGCAAGACATAAGTATTCATGTAAATATATTGATTTCTAACAATAGGCATTCAAGCCATAAACTATCATGATCATAGAGGATATGAAGGACCCAAGTATTAATGAGAACCAAAATACAATTGTCCTCAAAGGAATTTTCCAATACATCATATGAAATCCTATCCCACAAACCAAAATAGCATGGAAATAATTAAACATTACTCTGTCAGCATAATCATACACAAAAGGATCAAGCCATTATTACTTCCAATCATGAAGACATACCTTTCCCAAAGAAGAACACAAATCATACAAGATGAACATCAAACAATAATAAAAATACCACACAGCCTAATCTCTGAATGCCACAACCCCAGAATTACACACTCAACAAAACTAGCCTCAAGAGAAATGCCAACACATAGCCATGTCATGCCAAGTCATAAATGAAAAAAACCCCACCAATACTAGCCATTGGAGTGGCTAACCTCAGAATATGTCAGCCAAACCACACTAATATAAAATACTTATACAAGAGGAGGGAATATTTGAAGGGGAAATCTCCAAGTAGTCCATATACTCAACTATTGCCTTATTAGCAAGAAAATCAGCAATGCAATTAATTTGCCTATAGCAATGAGAGATAGAAAAGGAACTAAAATACTTTAATTGACCAAGGATTCAGTCTAAAAGATATTGTAACTACCAAGAGGCACATTTCTTATTGGAAATCACATGAAAAGCCACCCTACAATCACCTTCAATTACAATGTCCAGCGAAATAGCTATATCCAAGCCAAACGATAAAGCATGGAACTTTGCAGAATTGTTAGTTCCACTACCAATATATTTACAAGTAGAATTGATAATTTTCAAGTTATGATAAAAAATGACGGCTCCAATCCCTGATTTTCCTGGGTTGCCCTTTGCAGCCCCATCAAAGTTTAATTTAAAAGCAAATGGCGGAGGAGGGGACCTTTTAGCATGTCTATGCTTGACAATAGAAGATAACCCTAAGGATACAGACCCATGTGAGGAAATGAATCGAAGAGCCTCCCAATTCCACATCCCCCAATTATCCCAATGAGAAAAGGAACGCAAATGATCCAGATTCTTATAAATAAAGGAGAGAACCACTTGTGAAATGGAAGATTTAATCTTGTCTAGCACATCAACCAAGGAAACTAATTTCTATTTGAAAATTCTATAATTTGTCTGAAGCCACATATTCCAAATAATAATAGAAGGGGCAACAATCTAGAGGCAGGAATAGAATGAAGAAGAATACAACAAAGGCCAAGCCATGTATTGGGACAAGAGATTAGGGAAAATAGTAGATGTCCATCCAAGCTTGCCAAATAGCCAATACCAACAATCTAAGGCAAAAGAACAATGCCAAAAATACATGATCCAAAGATTCCATGAAGTAACCACAAAATACACAAGGAAACACATCTGTAATCCCAATTTTATCTAATCTCATCCTAGTGAGGACTCTATCTTGTATTGCTAACCAAGAAAAAGATCTAGCTTTGGGAAGCTAAGCCAGGTGCCAAAAAGGATGAGAAGGACATGAGGAAAAAGAAGAGGGATCAAAAAAAGACATATAGCCATCCTTTACTGTATAAGAACCTAACACATTCTTAGTCCATACCAATTCATCATCCATATCCTGAAATACAAGCATTCTCTTCTTAAGTTCCTATACATAAATGTCCTTAATTTCTTGATCTACCAACAAAGAATCTATGGATTTCCAATGAAACATAGGATAGGGTCTTGAAACATCTACATAACAATAATCAGTAATGAACAAACCCCAATGACCTTTAAGAATGTCTAATAAAGGAGACCAATCTCGAATGCTAGTCATAGCAGCATGCCCATTCCAAACTTCATCCCAGAATCTAGCCTTTTTCCCATTATGGATTACCTAAGAAAGGTGGGGAAGAATAACCAATCTATAACTATTAATAAAATTCTAAAAAATAGACCCTTTTGGAAGAGATGAAGTTGTGAATAAGCGCTCTCTAGGAGACCCTCCCAAATATTTGGCAAACATGAGAGAGGCCCATTTACTTGAGGGATCCTTATAGAGCTTCCAAACTAACTTCACACCCAGAGCTCTATTCTGATTTACTAAATCTCCAATACCCAATCCCCCTAAAGTCTTAGGAAGACAAACCTTATCCCAGGCCTAGAGAGGGATCTTCTCCTTACCTCCTATATTATCATTCCAAAGGAAATATCTCAAAGATGACCTAAGCTCATTAACAACCTTCTCGAGTATTTTCAAAACTAACATCAAATAAATGGGGATATAACATTAAGCACTGATTTGATTAGAAGAATCTTCCCAACTAAAGTAAGACATTTATGATTCCATGAAGAAATTTTGGAAGACATTGCATGACCCACTTTATCCCAAAAAATTGTCTTATCTAAACCAATAAAAAAGGGAATTCCTAGATACTTACAAGGAAAGGATCCCACCACAAACCCCCAAAATTGAGTCAACCTATTCTGAACTAAAGAGGAAACATTCAGAAAGAAAATTTTAAATTTCAAGTTATTAATTTTTTGACCATAAAAGGTAGAATAATTTGGAATAATTTCTTGATGACTTTATCCTCTGCCAATGATGCAAAACCAAATAGGAGAGTGTCATATGCAAATAGACAATGAGATTGGGATACCAGATAACTATCAATCTTAATTCCCTTCCAAATACTCGACGATCTAGTAGCATGAATAGCCTGACTAAAATCCTTAGCTAAAAAATAAATTAAAAATGGGACAAGGGATCCCCTTGCCTAATACCTCAAGAAGAAGTAAAAAAACCAAAAGGGGATCCATTTAGTAAAACTCAAAATCTGGCAGAAGAGATGCAAGAGAAAACCCACTTAATCCAACTATGTCCAAAACCAAATTGTCTCAGTTTAAGACTAAGGAATGCCAGTCCAACCGATCATAAGCTTTGAACATGTCAAGTTTAAGAATCATAGCTAGTCTTCTGTGAAGAGATAGAGTGTAGGACCTCATGTGCCACAATAGCACCCTATGAACTTTCTCTCTCAGGTACAAAACTACCCTACTCAATAGAAATAATCCTAGGAATGAGTTTAGCTAGCTTGACTGAAATTTCTTTCGTGATGATCTTGTACAAGGTATTGCATAGTGTAATTGGTCGGAAATCAGAAAAAGATTTAGGATTATCCACCTTAGGGATAATTGCAATAAGAGTTGTATTAAGCTCTTTTAAAATGGTTCTATTATGCCTAGATTCCTCAAGAGATAGAAGTACATCATTCCCCACAAAATCCTAATATTTTTGGAAAAACAAAGCAGTGAACCTATTAGGTCCCGAAGCCTTCTCTGGGGATATGAAAAGGACCACCTCTTTTAACTCAAGACTGATAAAAGGAGCTGTAAGCATCTTATTATCTTCTTCCTTAATGATAGGAGGAATCGAATCCACACAATTATTATACAAATCCATTATGTCAATAGTAAGCAAAGACTTAAAAAATCTAATAGCCTTAGAGGCAATTTCACCCTCATCAATCAAGCAGTTCCCTTTAGAATCACGAATACAAGAGATGCTATTATGCTACCTCCTCAATTTGGTAGAGGAATGAAAAACTTATTATTCCTAGCTCCTTCTGCCAACCACAAATCCCTAGACTTTTGTCTCCAATAAGAATCCTCATGGTCTAAAACCTCCTCAAGCTGAGCTTTCAAATATTTAAGATAAGCTCATTCACCTCTTCAATTTCACCTTGTATCCTAGCCTTCTCTCCAAAAATATTCTTAAAATGAAGAGAATTCCATTCTCTAATACTTCCTTTGAGATAACCAAGCTTTTTAACAATCTAATACATCCTAGACCCCTTCACATAAGGGGTAGACATCCACCAATCTTTTAACAGCAGCAAAAAAGATTGATCCCTGAACCACATTAGTTAAAACTTAAAAGGGAGCTTCCATGGAGCCCTGTCTTCAAGAATAGAGAACATAATGGGAAAATGTTTTGAACCAGTATAAGGGAGAACTAAAGAAAATAATTCCAAATCAGTGCTAAACCAATTTTCAGATACCAAGAAATGATCTAATCTCTCCACAATTCAAAAAAATTCTTTCTCATGTTTGTCCAAGTAAAAGGACGATTCTGAGTTTTACAATCAATCAGATTCAAACCCTTAATGAAATGACAAAAATAAAAAATAATGTGCTTATTTGGGATAATACCCCCCCGATTTCTCTTCAAGACTTGAAATAGTATTGAAATCCCCCCAAATATCAAAAAGGCACCCTTAAGTGGAGATGCAATCACAAATAATCTCTCCCAGAGTTTCCTCTTTTCAACAATACTTATGGGTCCATAAACATTAAAAAGCTAGAATTTAGCATTGGAAAATTTACTTTTAACCAAACCTAGCATCCAATTTGAAGAAGAAGCAACCAAGGAGAGGTCCACAGTATAATCATTCCAAAGTAAAGCAAGTCCTCCTGAAGCCCCCTCAGAAGGAGAGATACAAAATTTCATAGCTTCCAAGAAGAGAACAAGGACTCAACAAAAGACAAGTTTAATTTAGTTTCTTGCAGCATCAAAATATCACACTTCATTAAGACCAACTAGGACTTAATCAATCATCTTTTGTTAGGGGCATTTAAGCCCCTAACATTCTAGGAAATGATCCTCAATGGCCTCGAGAAGAGATCTAGGCTCCCCTCGTCACACAGTCATTATTCTGAGAGATCTTTCCCTCATTTAAATCACTATGAAGACTCCTCTTAGAAGCCAAATACCTTATAATAGGTGGACTGAATGGCTTCTTTTTTCTGTTCCTCTTAGAAGAATCCAATGAAGAAAGAAGTGTTTTTTGGATTCCAAAATCAATTTCCTGTTGGGTTTTGACATGTTTTGGTTTTTGCCCCCTCTTCAAAGCAGTAGTGAATGGAGATATGAGAGAGAGATGATATTGAATCAAAGACAACCTACCTCCACTACCCAAAGGAATTTCAGAGACACTAGGAATCTTATTCACCTTATCAACCTCCTTATCTGGATCAAGCACCTCAAAAGGGTTAGCTATAGGAAATGTAAAGAAATCCTTATGCATCTTATCCAAATCATTATCAATAGAAGTAATCACTCTATCTGGTGTATCAGAATCAAGAGAAATATTATTCTTGTTAACAAGATTTTGAACCTGAGCAATGAGATGATCATCTGGAGAAATGAAAGGATTCTCCAAAAAATTATGATTATTGCAGTTAGGAAGAGAACCAAATATGTCCATCTCATAGTTAGGTTTACCCAAACATTGGCTTGTGGGGGACAAACTTTAACATATTGAGCAGTCAAAGGATTTTCTGGATCAGAAGAGTTGACTCGATCTCGACCAATACCACCCCCAGATGGGCCATTCACACACATAGGATGTGAGGGGGGAGAACAAAAGTGGGGATATTAGATCCCTTTAATATATATTTTATTTTATCCCATGAGAGAGATTCCAAATTAGTGAAACCCTTCTCCGTGAAACCAGGAGAAGATTCCCAATCATTAGAAATCAACTTGTCTGAAACCCTTTTCATATTAAAAAAACAATGCATAATCCATAATAACAGAAGATCTGCCAAACCAATTAGAATCCTTAACAATATTTTGATGTCAAATACCAACAACAGATCTAATATTTCAATCTCGAGGAAGTATAGTGTTCGAATTAACCAAAACCAAAATTTTAACAAAGAAGATATCATCCTCAAACACCGAATGGAATACTAAAAATTTATGAAAAGAGTCCCTTATTTGCTATAAAATATCTGGATCAACAAATTTAAAAGGCAATTGAGGTAGCTTAAACCAAGTTAGAGTCTGTTTGGAAGAGACCCAAGAGGGCTCGAAGAGGGGTATCCATAAATGAACAAAAATTAAATTCCTACCTAGCCAAAAGAATGGAACCTCCAAAGCCTTATTCCTATCTTCCTTTGAATCAAATACAACAATAAAAGAACTAGCAGACAAGACCTGGAAGTATAAAGTGCCATACTAGTACATATGAATCTTATATTGCAATTTTCAAAGGGTAATACCATCACCACAAACCTGAATAATAAGCGCAAGAGATTGAAGATCACAAGCATTCTTATCCAAAGGGTTAGAAAAAACATCAATTAAGGGCACCAGAAGCCATACCTTCTGTGACCTATCAACCCCCATGCTAGGGTTACCAATCAAAGAGTTATGGATGTCACCTAAAATATCCAAAAAAATATCCCTTGACAGTAGCCCTGAATGAGGGTTCACTGAGGGCTGCTTCCCAATAGATGTTCATAGATTGGGGGAAACCCTAAAACCATTCTGGTCTACCTGTAATCCCACTCACGACATCCTTCCAAGACCTATTTTTATCAATCCCAATCCCTCCATGCCGACACACTGCAGTAACCGACTTTCCATTCCTTTGTTGATTGCCTGAAAGAAAATTTCCCTTGGGCTTAAAAAAACCCGAAAAGTATTTAGAAGCAGGGTAACGAAATTCATTCCCTTGAAAACCCCTCTTATTAGTTTGGCCATTATGTTGTATTGCTGCCATATCCACCCATTTACCTCCATTAAATATCCACTGAGGTATGTGATCCGCATGTGTTCCAAAGGGATCCACAGGTGGAGGAGGATCCTCATATGCCTTATCCCCCCAATTGAACCTCTGAAAATTATCCCTCATAGCAAAAAATTGTAGATCCTAGGTCTATCCCTCCTTTTTCATGATAAAATAAATTTTAAATTAATACCTAAATTAAAATTTTAGAGCGAGATAGAAATAGAGAGAAGTTGACTTTTGATTACTTGTTTCATGTGAATTATTTAATGATAACATGTGTCCTTAGGGAGATATTCTTAGGGTATCATGTCTCTCTCCCTTATCTATATCTCCTTACCTCTCCCTTTGTATGTCTCTCTTCCTTCTATATCATTCCCAATAGATCTCTCTCTCCCTATTTTTATTATTCTCTCTCCATTTCTCACTAATGTTCTCATTTTTATATCTCTCTCTAGTTCTCTATCCTCCCTCTATTTATCCCCTTCACTCCCCTTCTCTGTCTCTTTTTATAGATCTTTCTCCCTCTCCCTCTCTATCTCTTTTTCTATCTCCATGTCTCTATATATCTCTCTCTATCTCACATATACACTCCTCATCCTTTATCTCTCCTACACTCTCTATATATCCCTCTTTCTATATGTATATATAACCTTCTATATCTTTATCTTTAACTTTATAACTCTCTATATCTCCCTCTTTCTACTTTTAATTATCTCCCTCCCTCTTTCTCTAACCTTTCATGTCTCCCTCTATCCCACCCATTTATTAGTTTCAAGTTATATCTACTTTACGTCTACCTTTTTCTATCCTTATCTCTCCCTCTTTCTATCCCTATCTATCCACCTCTTACTCTCTCCCAATCAATCCCTCTTTCTATCCCTATCTATCCACCTCTTACTCTCTCCCGATCAATATCTCTAACACACATAGACACACACTCAATTTCTCCCTCCTTATCTCTATCTCTCTTTCTCTCTCCCTCTCTATTTCTCTGTCACCTTTATCTCTATCTCTTTTTCTCTCTCCCTCTTTATTTCTCTATCACCCTTATCTCTATTATTTTTGTATATTTCTCTGTAACCTTTCTCCATTACTTTTTTTTGTCACCTTCCTTCACTCTAATTCTCACCCCCTATATCTCTATCTCCCTCTTTCTATCTATGTCTCTCTTTGTGTGTGTGTGTGTGTGTGTGTGTGTATTTCTCTCTCTCTCCCTATCCTTGTTTGTTTATCTATATTTTCCTTTATTTATATCACTCCCTCTACCTCCTTCTCTTTGTTGATCTCACTCTACTCTATATTTCTTTATGTCCATATCTTTTTCTACCTCTATTTCTATCTCTTTATCTTTCTATTCCTCTCCCTATATCTCTATCTATTTCCATTTCCCTGTCCATCCTCTCCATATTTACCTATATATCTCCCTCTTGCTTTTTATATATTGGACTCTCTCTCTATCTCTCCCCCTTCTCTCTAATTCTCCCCATCTCTACCTCCATCATTCCTTCCCCATCCCCTTATCTATCTCTTTATTTTTACCTCTATCTCCTCCTTGATCTTCCCATATATATATATATATATATATATATTTGTCTGTCTCTCTCTTCCAATATATGTATGTATCTCACTCCATCTCCCCTATTTTTCACACCCTCTCTCCATATTTATTTTTTTATATTTAGTTCTCAAATTTTTTGATCTCTTTATTCCTATCCCTCTCCCCATCTCTCTATGTCTCCATATCCCTATATCTCTCTATCACTCCATCTCACCTTCTATATGTATCTATATCTCTCCTTCTTCCAATATAATCAAGCTACCTCTTCCTCTCTATCTTCCTATCTTTCTATCTTTATTTCTCCCTCTTCTTATCTTGATCTCTTTGTCTATTTTTTCCCTCTTTCCTCTCTCACTCTATCTTCATCCTTACCTCTATCCTACTCTCTCTCTCTCTCTCTCTCTCTCTCTCTCTCTCTCTCTCTCTCTCTCTCTAACTCATGTCAGACATGTATATCTATATCTCTTTTTCTCTTTACATCTATCCCTCCATATTTCTTCTTTCATCTATCTCTCTATCACTATATCTCCCCTTATCTATATATTACTTCATATCCCTATATTTATATTTTTATCTCTCACTCTCCCCCTCTATTTATTTTACTCTTCCATCTTTATATATTCATCTCTCTTCTCTCCTTTTTGTTGAGTTTTGGAACACAAAAACTTGCAAGATCAAATAGAAAATAAAAATACCTTCCACAAATGAGAGTTGTGTAAATGAATGTTATATTACTAAAAAAAAAAAAGTATACAATAAATTATAATTTAATAATGAGGTGCTTATAAATAAAGCACAAATATTCCCTAAGCTAAATTTAGGAGAACAAAAGTGCAAGCATGAGGAGCTAAATAAATCTCAACTCCTTCTAAACTATATGTATAAATTCTGAACTAGATGCACAACTAAAACAACTAGAAGCAAGAACTTTGAAGTCAACTTAAGAAAAAAAAGGAAAAATGCATAACTAGTTGTAAAAAAAAAATTTAATAGATAAAAATTCTCTAACACACCCCTTAAGTGAAACATAGGGTGAGTAAAAAACTCTAAAAACCATGAATATAGAAATGGGTCCCGACAACAAAAGACTTGATTAGGTAACCATGTATAAACTAATGAAGCCTCTATAAACATTGAAAAAGAAAAAATCATGTTGCAAAAAACCCCTCTCCAAAATGGAGAGATACAATGCATAAAAAAAAAAACTTTGAAAGGAAGGAAGGACTAAGAAGCCTCCAAAAAAATGATGTCCCAAAAAAATATGAACATGAAGAACATTCATTGAAGCATGAAGAAGTTGCAGACAACTATCAAACAAAGACTATTATAATGCTAAATGAAGAACCCCATCTAAAACTAAGATGATGATCAAGATCAATAAGACAATGAATTTGCATGAGTGTCACCAATGACACTACTTGATCAAACATATGGAAAACAAAGGTAAAACAATTGTCAGTCAAAGATATAGATGGCACATGAATCTACATGACTAACAATAAGATACTACTCAACCACGAAAGAGTAAACTAATAGTCAAAAATATATGAGCCAAAATCATGAAGAACACTAATCAACCAAGGATAATTTTCCTCCACAAAACTAGAATGCAAGAGTATCTATATGGTAAAATATCCATCTGACTAGTACATTCAGTTAGTACATAGGAAAAAATATTAAATATGTAGCTCTTACTGGAATCAAGGAACACTGAGAGGAGAACACTGAGAGGGGGGCGATGAATCAATTATCTAAAAATTTTAACTTTATTAACCTGTTCTCTCTACTACTTAATGCAAATGAAGAAAAGTAAAGTGCGGAAACACAAAGGAAAGATAAGCAACACCATAAAACCAAGATTTTTGCATGGAAACCTGGATAAGGGAAAAACCACAATGGGATTCAAACCCACAATATTAGAATACTCCATTAGAAGTATAAAACTAATACATAAAGGGAATGCATAGGCATTCAAGAAAACAAAGGTAAAACAACTGTCAGTCAAAGATATAGATGGCACATGAATCTACATGACTGATAGAAAGATACTACTCAAGCACGAAAGAGTAAACTAATAGTAAAAAATATAGGAGCCAAAAGTATGAAGAACACTAATTAACCAAGGATAATTTTCCTCCACAAAACTAGAATGCAAGAGTATCTATATGGTAAAATATCCATTTGACTAGTACATTCAGTTAGTACAGAGGAAAAAATATTGAATATGTAGCTCTTCCTAGAATCAAGGAACACTGAGAGGGGGACGATGAATCAGTTTTCTAAAAATTTTAACTTTATTAACCTGTTCTTTCAACTACTTAATGCAAATGAAGAAAAGTAAAGTGCAGGAACACAAAGGAAAGATAAACAACACCATAACACCAAGATTTTTGCATGGAAACCTAGATAAGGGAAGAACCATGGTGGGATTCAAACCCACAATATGAGAATACTCCATTAGAAGTATAAAAATATTACATAAAGGGAATTCATATGCATTCAGGCACACTACCTAGAGCTCATTGCTGAAATTACATTAAGGGCTACAACCTAGAAAGACTCATTGCCTTACAAAATGATTATTGAGGATCACAATGAGGTTTGAAATATGAGACAACATCAAAAAATGCCTCAGCATAGTTTTGAGTAAGCACAAAACATATATTCTTACACTAGTCTACAACACTGCTTCGATATGATATTCTGCATCATATCGGAGCTCAAATATTCATCATGGACATGTGAAACTATGCATAATTGCTCATAAAAAATGCACACATAATCATCGATATCCAAAATGATCAAATAAACATGTCTTATATATCCACATCACCAATTTAGGTCACCGCCATGTCAGCTTCAAGAACACATCACAAAAGATGAAACATGTACACAAGTTGGCTTAATCAGATCCAAAATAACCATGCAGAACAAAATAAAATGTCTACATGCTTTCCACATGTCGTCTCATCAACCTCGAATACATAAACACTCACCAAAATTGATCTGCAAGATCCACATAATGCATTTCCATACATTACCACTGATAACCACTGTCTTTACCAAAAACAGATTTACCGAATCTTACCAACCAACACAAAACTTTACAAGCCCGGAATAAGGTAAATTTCATATCCACAATACATCTTCCAAATCGGCAAAGAAAAATACTCAACCAAAATAATCTGCCAACCAGACACTGTACAATCTATTGGATACACTATTCTACTCACTGGACCTCACCAAAACTTGATCAATCTTCAATCAATCTTCTGGAATGATGAAAACATGAATTGCGGATGCCAAATTTGATATGAGCTGCCATCAATGACAACATCTCAACATACCTGCAATGTCTCTTGCCAACAATCTCCCCCTTTGGCATTGATGGCAACACTTAGTGAAAAATGACTAAGTGTCAGACGAAAAACAAAATACAATATATTGCAACAAAAAATCTAATCATTGTTCCTTTGTCGGATTTATTTCATATTGATTTTATATTAAAAATTTTATCAAAATTTTCACTATTTTCTTTACTACCTCATTAGCCTTTTCGAACATGATTTTGTTTACTCTTATCTTGCTTCGAAACTTATCCTTGGTTAACTTAAGGATTCTATCAGTTTCTTCCTTTTTTTATCACTGAACATAAATTAACCAATACATACTCTCTTAGCTTCTCCTCATCTACTTTGGTTGTCTCTCTTCTCATATCCAAAATTTTATACAAACTCACAAGAATCAAAGACATCAACTCAATCAAAGATTTACTATATACATTCATTTATTCTATTGTTACTTCCTCTAGATTCCTCTTTCCATTTTCATCAAAATTTTCATACCACTCAAATAGTGGTTTCAAATTACCATCCTTAATAGCTTCTTTCACAATTTAATCTATTGAGATAGGAGGTATAATAGTATAACTACCTTGTTTCAATGCCTCATCAATTTCAGATTTTGGTTTCTTGCTGGATCGTATTCTATCAGAAGGCTTCTCCCTTGTGATCTTAGTGGCTTTTGGACCTTTATCCTTCACCTCTTTAACTTCCTCATCTGATTCAGTTTCCTCATTACCAACCACCACAAATATGAATGATTTCCTCTTTTACACACCGCCAAATGACTTAACTGAGGATTTGGGCTTGCTTGTTGGCTTAGTAGTATCAGAGGAAGGAGCACCATTTCACGTTTGCCTTTCCTTTGGTTTAGGTGCTTTCGAATTGGCTTCTTTCTTTATAGTTTTCTCCTTAGAGAGAATGTTCTTCTCTCTAGTTTTCTAGATAGCTTTCTTTGTTATCCCCATGCTCTGAGCAAGAGCTTCAACCTCTTTTCAGACATCTGTTTGGAACTATATGTTGAGCATATAGTTCCCAAATCTGTTCATCAACCTCATAGCCCATTGGTAGACTCCATGAGGTTTGGGGCTCCACCACTTCCATCAGGTACTAGCTGATGTCAACCATGAAAAATATGGCGTCAGCATACTTCTCCATAATGGCCTTAGGTATTCTCCACTTCTCAAGCATCTCCTCCTAAAATTTATTGAAATAACCCCATAGATTCTTGTTTTGGACTTTGGAGTCACCAGAATTGTATAGGTGTTCCCAAATTTCAACTCCTACAGGTCTACCAAATGCCCACTATACCGGACCAACTCAAGAATCTAATTCTTGAAATAAATGAATATACATAGAAGTAGAGTGCCATATTTGAAGAAATGCTTCTTTTTCTCTTTTATATTCTTCAAGTTCTTTTTGAGCTCACTCCAGACCAACTCACAAAGATCATACTTCTTATTCTCCCTTAACATCTCATATGTAGCATATACTGTTGTACTAGAGACAAAGTTGACTTGACCAAAGTATTAGATCTTATATCCCATCACCATGGATGCAAACCAAATGTCATCCTCCAGGATATCATCAATAGTCATCTCTCATTTATCAAACTTTGACCTAGTTGCATTGGTTACAATGTCATTTTTAATTATTTTCAGAGATGGCAATTGACCCGGGGATGCACACAAACTTGTTACTACCTAAATCACACCTTTAGTGATCTTATGCGGCTTATCCAACCACATGAATTAATCATGAACATGACTCAGGATGTACTAGATCCACTCTTGTTTGTATGCCATCGCAAACTTCACCAATTGAGCAAAACACTTGCTTTCCAATCCTTGAAATTCAGGATTCAACATAGAACTTTGATCAGATAATAGGTTATTGTATATATTTAGCATCTAAGAGCTTCCTAGTTCTTTAATCAGAAAATGTGTTTAAACCCTTATGTCTTCATTATGTAGGACTCTATAGGGCACAGATGAAAATGAACTCTTAGAATCATCTTCCATTGAAATGAATGGATAATTTTTAGAGTTGGGACAAGAACGCTTAGTGGTATTTACAACTAGAGGGGTGGCAATGCCATATGCTTCCATTTTGCAAATTTAGATTTCAAACTTCAACCAAAGGAGGGATTTCACTGATAAACACCTTTGATAATGGATCGAGGCCTTCTCACCAAATCGCTTTGAAAATCGGGAGCAAGTTAATTTTGCTTGATAACCTTCTTCATGGAGCTCTCTAATCTTCTTCTCTTCAATTAGAAAGTGAGAAATGAAGAGGAAAACTCACCTTTTATTCATCACAGACCTAACTTTTCACTCCAATAAATGCACTCTACCCTAATTCTTCCCAATGAACTGCATCTATAAAGAATTCTTCTCCTGACCTTCAAATCGGCTCAATTCTTTCGAAGATCCACCACAAACATCTGCAATCTTCATACATACCTCTGCAACTTATTGGAAACAAGAACAAATTTTAAAAAGGGGGTTTGAAGGATTTGTAATATAACTCCCCCAAGGCCAAATGCCTAGGTTCAGTTACCAAATGTAGTTCCAGCATTAGAATTAGGTGCGGACTCACTTTCTGCCTCTAAATCAGTCTTCTTAACCCATGTATTCTTCATTTGATTTCTCATTTCTTCAAATTTTTCATTACACTTCGCATCGGGTTTCACATTCTTATTCTTGTCTTTTGAAGCTTTCCTATTCACATTTATGCTTCTATAATACTTAGCAATGTGACTAGATTTGTTGCAAGTATAGAAAACAACATTTACTTGCATAGGCCTGAAATTCATATGATATCTTCTTGCTCTGCATTGATTAGCAACATGTTCAAACATACCACATGCATAACATCTGACATTTCTCCTATTCTAAGAGTTATTCATCACACTTCTACATACATTTGCGTTATGAGCATTTTTATTGCATTTGAAACATTGACTGGTAAAATATGGACCATTATTGACCATCCTATTTCTTCAACATAAAGACCATATCTAATAAGAATGATCCCCCTTTAAATATCTTCCTCATGTTGTCTGGCATCTTGTAGGTCAACCTTCACTTGTCCATTCTCACTCTCAAGTCTGCAACATTCTTTAGATTTATCTTTCAGGGACTTAGCAAGCTTTTCTTCATTTTTCTTCCTTTCTTCAATATCTTTTGTCAACTTCATCACAATATCTTCCATCTCATTCTTCTGGACTATATTAGCTCTGGTGATTCTGTCAAATTCTTCAGTCTTTAGCTTCAGGGCTTCTTCATGAATGCTTTGAGTTTCTTTCTCCTTCATCTTATCAACAAGATCCTTTATCATCTCCTTTGACTTTTTCAACTAGTCTTTCAATTATTCAATGTATTCCTCGGCATATTTAAGATTTTCTTTCACTTGTCGGTTCTCATCTTGTGCATGATCCAGATCCTCAAGAGAAACAACCAACTATTATCAAAGACTACCAGAGTCCATTGATTCACTTTCTTAGATCCACCTCAAGTTGTTATGCTTCTTCCAAGGAACTAGGATCCGATACCAATTATTGGAATCAGGGGACACTGAGAGGGGGGTGAATCAATGTTCTGTAATTTTTAACTTTATTAACTTTTTCTTTCAACCACTTAATGTAAATGAAGAAAAGTAAAGTGTAGGAAGACAAAGAAAAGATCAACAACACCATAACACCAAGATTTTTACGTGGAAACCCGATTAAGGGAAAAACCACAGTGGGATTCAAACCCACAATATTAGTATACTCTATTAGAAATATAAAAATTATATAAAGGGAATGCACAAGCATTCAGGCATACTGCCTAGAGCTCATTGCTCAAATTACATTAAGGACTACAACCCTGAAAGGCTCACTGCCTTACCAAATGATTATTGAAGATCAAAATGATGTTTAAACTAGGAGATAAAATCAACAAATGCCTTAGTATATAGTTCTGATTAAGCACAAAACACGTAATCTTACCCTACTTTGCAACACTGCCCTAATCTGATATTCTACATCATATCGAAGCTCAAATCTTCACCATGCGCATGTGAAACTACACATAATAATTCATACATGATTTGACATAGCCATAGATATCCAGAATGATGAAATAAACCCATCTTATATATCCACATGACCAATTTAGGTCACCACCATGTCAGCTTCAAGAACAAATCACAAAAGATGAAATGTGTACACAAGTCACCTCAATCTGATCCAAAACAACCATGTGGACCAAAACAAAATGTCTACATGATTTCCACATATTGGATCATCAACCTCAAACACATAAACACTCACCAAATTTTATCTGCGAGATCTGCATATTGCATTTCCACATGTTACCACTAATAACCACTGTCTTTACCAAAAACTAATCTATCGGATCTTACCAACCAACACAAAACTTAACACTAGATGCCACAAACCTAGAATAAGGTAAATTGCATATCCACAATACATCTCCAAGATCCACATAGAAAAATACTTAACCAAAATAATCCACCAATGAAAACACTGTACACTCTGTCAGATACACTATTCTACTCATCGAACCTCACCAAAACTTGATCAATCTTCAATCAATCTTCTAGAATGATAAAAAACATGAACCGTTGATGCCAAATTTGATATTTGTTGCCATCAATGACAACATCTCAACATACATTCAATGTCTCTTGCCAACAACTCCATTTAAAGAAAAACCGGGGAAGCATTAGCACCAACAATAGAAATGCTCTATATTGCTAATAATGAAGAGAGATGACAAGTCCACTAAAATTTTACAATGGAGTCCATGAAGGAGAATAAACATTTGAACATGCCCAAGAAATTACCTACAACTAAAAAAGGGTATGCAACCAATACACACATGCATTGGACAAGAATTTCTAGGATTCGATGTCATTGTAGAGGCACACTCAATAGAGAAAAGTGTAGTAGAAAAATAAAAGACACTACAAAATTCCCCATGCTGCTATGTAATGCAATGCATTTACAAAACCCCCAAAAATCATACACAAAGGTGACATGTCATCTTAGTGCATCTACAAGCAAAAAATTTAAGAAAAGGATGCTCAAAATGCCCAAATAGGGTAAAGTGTTGGAAATACATATAGAACAGCCTAAGTGACATTACCCAATGCAAAATAAAAAGTTTCAAAAAGCCAGAAAGACCAAGTAATTGTCTATAAGGTAAAAAATGCAAAAGAATAAATAAAATTTATTTATAAAAAAATATAAAAACAATAATAGCATATCTAAATATAAGAATACAAGACAATTTCAATGATACACATAAGTCAAAAAAGGAGTTTGTTTGCCCAATTTATGGCCCCAAAAGTATAAAAAATAAGGATGAATTTAGAGTCCTATAGCAATGACCAATGTTAGAATAAGGCAAAACCACTAGCAAATTTGATATAGCCCTATGAACTAGCTTTCCAACAATATATAGTTTGCACAATTTGAATCTATATGATGAAGTTATGGCCAAAAGATTGGCTTCATGTCAAAATGGGATATGGATGCTTACAAAGATTTTTTAAAATAGAAACTTTCTGTAAATAGAATCTTTCCAAATCTAATCAGCTTTTAAAATTAGAAGGTTACCAAAAATATAATGTTGCTAAAAATAGAAAGTTTCCAAAATAAAAAGTTTTTAAAAATAGAAACTTTTGAAGAATATAAACTTTTTGAAAATGGAAAATTTCTAAAAAAGTCAAATTCTTGTCTTGCTCGAAAAGTTGATAAAAAATCACCCACTTCCAAACCCACACAGGCAGGCAAACTTGGAGACCCTGCAACACTTATGAAAAAAGAAACTCTCAAAGCTTGAAGAAGGGTTTGTAAATCCTTTCTCTGATACCATATTGAATTTTCAAAGCTTTGATGCATGTTAAATTTTGCAACACAAGCTCCTAGAAGATCAAACCAAAAAAAAGGAAACCTTCCACAAATGAGAGCTACACAAATGAACATGCTATATTACTTAGTAGAAAAGAATACAAAATGAATTATAATTATCCAATGAAATGCTTATAAAGAAAGCACAAAGATTGCCTAAGCTAAATTTAAGAGAACTAAATTACAAGCACGATGAGTTAAATAGAGCTCAACTCTAGCTAAACTAGATGCGCCAAAGCTAAGCTAGGTTCACAACTAAGGCAACTAGAAGCAAACAGTTCCTAACTGAACTTAAGAAAAAAAGGAAAAACAACATAACTAGTTGTAAAAAAAGCATCTAATATTTATCTCTCCATATTTATTATTTCATCTATCTCTCTATCGCTCTATCGCTTTATCTCCCCCTCTCTCTATATATCACTTCTTATCACTATCTTTATATTTTTATCTTCCCCTCTCTCCCCCACTATTTATATTTATCTTCCATCTCTATCTATTCATCTCACCTCTCTCCATATCTCTCTCCTCTTTCTCCATCTTCATTTCCATCTCCATCTCCATCTCTATCTCCATCTCTCTATATATCTATATCTCTATCTTTTTATCTATTTATATCTTTTTACTCCTCTCTCTCTCACTCTTCCCCACTCTATCTCTCCTTCTTTCTATTCCTATCTCTAGCTCTCTCTCCTTCTCACCCTATTGCAAACATAACATGAGCTTGTTTGTAATGAAGCTTTATTATCTTCCCAATTCAAAGCTTTTATTTTAGTTATGATTGGATCCTTCTAAGTGGTTGCGTAGTTGATTTGAATCTATCCCTTCTCCATTTTGACCTCTATTGCACAAACATCATTTTCTAATGGCCTAGAAATTGATCTCATGTGAGCACATAAATTTATACAAAAATTCCACCAATTTTTTTCCTAATTGGCCCTCCAAACATCTTTGGTATACCTATTGCACACCAAGGTGCAATTTCTAGTATATATAATTTATATTAATAATTATTGTATTATATCAATATTATAAAGGCAAGTACTCACCACTGTGTGACATTTGTTATTTTAACAATTTTTGAATTATATATTTTTTTTCAAAAGAGTAGTAAATAAAATTGAAATACATATATTTTTAAAATAATTACTGATTTTTTAATTTATTTGAAATTATTTTACATTATTTTCTTTATGTTTATTTGAAAAAATATTTTATTTACATTTAAAATGTTAAGAGATATGACTAGAATTATATGAAGCCTGCGTGAAGTATAATGCAATGAGTATGTTGATATAAATCTTACCTTTTACCTTAAATTTGATAGTCATTTACATATCAAAGAATTACTATTTAACAATAAACATAAGATTTAATGCAAAATGAAAATATAAAAATAAAATTAAAAAAATCTTTGACATTATCATTAAATTTTTAATTATTAACATAGTTTTAAAAATAAAATTAAAAACAAGAAATATTTCTTTGTGTTTGACATTTTAAAGATAAATGTACACTAATTATTGTTGAATAATTTACTTCATATCAAGATTATTATAGTTTACATATTATTCTATAATTTTGAGAAAAATAAAACAAAAAATAAATTATTTGTTTCCTATTTTTAGTGTATTCATTTTTAAATACAAGATTTATTGATTTAGACTACTAAAATAAACAAATGGATAAGTAAATAGATACAAAAATATTAAATTATTTTATTTTATTTATCAATTATTTATTGAAGACCTATTTTCCATGAAACTTATAAAATGATTATAAATCACCTTACTCTATATTCTTTTCATTATTCTATTTATTTATTTATTGACATTTCTTGACATTCTATAAATAACTATATTTAAAATATAACAAATATATTCAAAAATTAATATTTTTCTAAATATATATCAATTTATTTTTTATTAAAACTCACCATTACAATTTATTATTTGTTGACATGTCCCTCAAAATAATGGCATAAATACAATGCAGTGAAAATAATTTTTTTGTTTTTGTATTGTAGAAAAATTTGAACTCAGCATCATATAGATCCTCACAACATAGATTTTGTCATTAAACTAAATGCTCAATACAATAAACATTAAATATTATTGAATAATTATAATAAATAAATTTAATGTTTATATAGTAACTCTTAAGAAAAATAATATAAAATCCAATACCAGGAAAATATTACTAAAGATTCACGTGGTTCAACCAAGTAAAAGGGCTTAGCAGCTTTAATTAATGATTTCAAGTCAAATGCATTAAGTGGACACGCTAATATCAAATAAGATCGAAAGTTTAAAACATTCTACTCTATTTCTTCTCTGAATACACAGTTGATGGAAGAGGTGACAATGGTAATAACTGATATATCGTAAAGTTGATGGTGTAAACCAAAACAGGTAACGAAAGAACACATAAAAATCATATGGAGTTCGGAAGCATCATATCTTCTAACGAAAATAATATCAAACTATACAGAATAACTGCCTAAAAAATAACATAAAAATATTAGCGGCTTGAAATGTATATATTTTAGAGATGCAGTGAACTCATCCTTGTAGTCCGCATGGTTCTAAGATGGATGCAAACTAATCATGTTTATGAGCTTAACAACATACAATTCATGATTCGGAGTCAATGTATTTAGCACAAATACTCATAACAAGTAAGATGGAAAACAGTCTACTCTACTTCATCACTGAATAGACAGTTTTCATGGCCGTCATACCCAAAATAAGTATCGCCAGCACAAAAGAGACAACATACCATGGCTTTGAACAATTTTCTTGCTTGAACTCGGTTATCCACACCTTCCATTGACTGTGATAATGTTCTTCAGCCTTTTTCATTACCATATCAATTTCGGGAATCGAACTATATGTAATTCCATCACAAATACGGTTTAACATGAAAGCTATGTCTTGGTCGCTGCCCGTCCAGCTTCTAATTACAATAGCTTTTCGAAGTAAAGCAACGTCTTTCTCCGAATCAATTAAATTACCTAAAAGACGCAGGAAATCTGTAACTACTGTCTTTTCGGAAGACCACAAGCACTTTTTCCATTATTCATAAGCCATCAAGTTCCGCAACCTTATTTCTGTGTTGATCGAGGTTTTGATTTGAGGGAGGTAAAAGGTACCTCTTCCAAACCTTTTCTTTTCAAATCTTAAAGGGCCTGGCTGAAATTCGATGCCTGCATTGTGTAATAATTCGGCCCTAGGAGTAGACCTGGTATAATCAAATGGTATCCGCCGCCTAGACTGTCCATTATTGATATTACCAGTACCATCATAGGAGTCGTCACGATCAACAGGAACATTCGATTCTGCAGTTGGATTTATTAACAGATCTCTAACCACCATTCGATACAGATCCAACAGATGACGTGGAGCTGCTTTCTTGTCTAAATAATTCTTCAATTTTAGTTTAGCACCATCTGAGAGTCCCCAACAGAAAGGAGACCCGTTAAAAGGTCTGGTGGTACTCAACATTGCAGCTAGCTCCGTCGTGGCACGTTCAGAGTTTTCAAATTCTAATTCGAGCAGAGTTATGACAATAAATAGAGGAATCTGGTTTTCTAATTTTATAAAATCGTTTAATATAGCAGAAGACATTGAATTGGTTGGTCTTTTACTTTGAAAAATAAGATTTAAGCAATCTGTATCAATCTTATTTTTTCTTAGGGCAGCGCTTCTAAAGAATTCAAGAATGAAGCAAGCATCCAATGTTAACATCCAAGATAATGTTTCTTCGTCCCACTCAATTGGCTCTGAGTAGCACTCTCTTATTTGACTTTCAAGATTTTGGATCTTTGTAATCAACATGCCAACATCTATATTCACTCTTGACAAAAATCTATGGACTGCTTCGACTTTATATTGATCCATCATGGAAAATTTACGATTAATCTTGTGATGGTAAGGCCCCAATGATATGACTAAAGGAGCATAAAATTCCGGTTTAGAAATCCTCAAGACTTCAATCACCCTATAAATACAAACATTTTCTGACACTTGCCACCTTTTATATGAAGGACTGAACGTACTTTTCACTTGGCTAATCCAGGGTTCAGTTGAAGCATTGTATTGTGTTTTCTCTCCGCCACTTACTTCCCCAGTATGAATTTCCTTACCTTTGTATGGTTGAGCCATCGCCTCTGCACAACGAACATTAAAACATGATGTAGAGAGAAATTAAGAATGTCAGATCTCCAAATTTGAAGTCAACTCAAAAAACAGTAAACAAGCAATATGACTTTGCTCGTATTGATTGATTCGGTTATGTTCGAAAGTGTTATTTAAAAAAGGCTTCCAATTAAGTTTAAATACTTAACGAAAATGTCTTTCTAAATTTATCATGTACAAGAATCACATATAACATTTAATGTTTAAGATTGAGCCCTTAAAAATCTTTATTAGCAGAGAATATAAATCAGTCCTCATGATACTAGATTTTCTTCTAATAAAATGTATTATTTATTTATATAATATTATTATGTTTGTTCCATTATATTAATTATTAAGATAATTTTATTATGCTTCCAGTAATATATTGAGGGATCAAACATTGTCCTTTTTAGAAATAATTATTTTGAATACAATTCGAGTTGATCTTGAAATTTGGGGAAAAACTGAAGATAAATAAATAAAATTTATATTCAAACTATTAAGGTATACAAAATGCTTTTGTAATAGAAAATGTTTTTACTGTGCATGAAGATGATTAACTTAGATGTTTAGTAATTCAAGCTAAAATAATTATTAGGAAATATAGAAAGGAGCAACAATTTAAACCAAAATTTCCAAAACTTAGACTAGCTCACACATAAAAGCTGATCTTTGCGTTAACCTCACAACTCTAGGAAATATTCTATTTATAGAATAGAAAATATTCTCTTGTTGAACATTCAACATGAGTTGTACTTAAGCAACTTCCACAACCACACCTTCCAAACTACTGATGTAGAGGACTTAGAGGTGATTCTACAATCAGAATATGGACTTACAATTGGTCAAGAAGATAGAGCACATTGTGGAACTCAAACACATGTCTTTAAGGTGACAGGAGGGTCTTGTCTTCAACGTTAGAAGGGAAAAACAAAGAGACCAACCTCCATTTCATGGGGAAATTGATCTCAGGGTTCTTTTGATATTAGGGGACTCCAAATACATCCAAAAATCCAACTTGCAAGGTCCAAAAGTCGTTTACAAAGGCTCATCCCTTAGACTGTCCTATTAGGCCTACTAGCCCTATTTTTTTTGTTTTTGGACTGCAACTTTTGAACCCTTGGCTTTAGACATAAACTGAGACCCAATTTAGTTACCCATTATGGATTTACAAAACATACTTTAGAATGGTCCTAGGTTGTTTTGTAACATTCAAGTCTATAATTGACTGGTAAATGGTTCATAGGGCTAATAAGGCTACTTTTACAAAGGAGATACCCATAAGACTTACACAAATGACAAACCAATGGTTCCAACACTTGTATTATTTCTCCAAACCACCAATTCCACCAAATTTAGGTGCTTAAGAATTCAAATTTGTCTCAGGCCTTCTCCAACCCTCACTCCCATGCTTACTCAACCTAACACATGAGGATGTTAGGTGACCAGTGCTTCATTGCTGCTCCAAAACTTATTTCCTCCAAAAGTGGTTGAAAACCCACTTGAAGAACCTCCACACCTACCATCCCACAAAATTTGGGCTTCAAGCCTTAGTGGGATGGCGAGATCTTTTCATTTATTTGTAAAAACCTTTAAAACTAGGGTTCTAGACCAACTTTTAAAAAAATACTCACACCAGGCTCAAAACACAATGAAATTAAAGAAAATTGGTGCCAAATGAAAGATGGTTCACATGGATAAAGAATTCCTTTGGTCTCAAGCCTTCATCCATTTTTACAAGAGCGTTCTAATCAAAATAACAACACTGTTACAAAAAATTGTAGAAAAAATGCTTCTAGATTTATTGATTTTCCCCTCCAAATCTTACACATATCAACAACAACCTTTGACTCTTGTTCTTGAGGGTTATTTAGCATGCCTAAAAATCAACCCAATGGTCTCCAACTATATTTTGAATTAGGAGACCATGGGTAACAACTTTTTGCTAATTAACTCAAGCAACTTTGCAAAATTGAAAAGTTGCTCAACAACTTTTGCATTTTTGCAAGTTTGGCATTTTGTTTAGAAATTCTTGTGCCAAACCACAATACATGTCAAAATAGATCATATTAGACTAATTACATTATTTCCACGGACTTTGGACACATTTGGAGTGGTTTGACTATTTTTTGACCCAACTAAGACCTTATAGGTCTCTATGACAACAATTGGCATCAAAAGCCTTACAATTTGATTTGAAATGATTGAAAAAGACTAAAAATGGATTTAAATGGCATAAAATGATCCATAGGACCATATTACAACTTGACACAACACCAAAATAAGATATCATGACAAAAACCTTCATACGACATCAAGATGGTCAAGGTGCTCCTGCACCAACTACATAAGACTTAACACTCTGCCTTAGTGAGGAAGGTGTTTTGTACAACACTTGGCTTATCTGTGAAGAATAGAAACTTAATCTTCATCAAGACCTTCAATGAGATGTTTGATTTTTTCTCATCCATAAGAATGTATTTTAACTTCAATATCCCCTTATCCACACAATCTCTGATACAAATTTGATTATCACAATAAATGACTATCAGATCTAGTTATTGATCAAAGAGACCAACTAGAATTTTTTGAAGCTAGATAATCTAACATGTAGCCATACTATCTGCCATATACTCGACCTCCATAGAACTCAGTGCAACTGATTTTTGTTTCCTATTGTACCAAGAGATTGCTCCTGATCTCAAGCTAAAACAACACCCTGAAATGCTCTTTCTATTTCAGATTGTTACCGAAAGCAATTCCAGATGTGCAAATTGTGTTTCAGTGGTGGATTAACTTTATCTTTCTTTCTTCTTCAGTAGTGAGTCCTCTGACAAAGAGCCTTTTTGGGTAGTGAGCCTTCTTGCAGTGATCATCTCGGTAGTGAACCACCCTTTGTAAAAATCACCTTAAATGGTGTCACCTTAACCATTGTTTATACATTAAGAATTAGCATTCTCCATATTTTTTCCCTTCTTGGGATTTCCACGTAAATTATGGTGTATCTTGTGTTTGATCTGATATCTGCATGTGCTTTGGAATTTATCTATTTTATTAATACTACTAATAATTTTGGATTTAAAAATTAAGTTAAAAAGTGATTATTGTTGTCAACTGATTCACCCCCCCTCTCAATTGCTCGGATATTCAACAATTGGCATCAGAGTTGTGGTTCCTTAATAGAGAGCTTAACTGCTTGAGGTAGATCTTGATTTGATGGCACACAAATTATCTATTCATATCTTTGAAGGATCTGATTACAATTTTTGGAAAGTGAAGATGAGAGGTTGTCTGGTTTCTCTCAGTTACAACACTTCAAAGGCTTTGGAGACTAAGTATGTTCTATTGGTGAATGGTCTTAACACTCCAGAAGAGAATCAAGCCTATGAAGAAAATGAAAAGGCAAGGTATGCTATCTTTAGTGCATTATCAAAAATTGAATTGAAAAAAGTTATCTCTTTGAATGCTTCTTATGAGATTTGGCAAAAGCTAAAAGACATTTATGAAGCAAATGAGAGAGTTAATTTGACAAAGAAGTTAACAGCTAAGTGAAGGTATGAAAACCAGAAAATGGAAGAATGCGAGGACATTGTAAGCTATGTTGGGAAGGTTGACAATGTTGTGAATGAAATCAGAGAACAATGTTGTGAATGAAATCAAAGGATATTGTAACCTATTTTGGGAAGGTTGTAAATATTTTTGACAAAATCTTGATGGCTTTACCAGTGAGTTACAGTCATAAGATCTCAGCTATTGAAGAAACCTATGATCCAAAGACTTTCACTCGAGAACAACTATTTAGTACCTTGACTACATTTGATGTAAGAAAGTTTGAAAAAGACAAGGACAAGTCAAGATATCATTCAAAGCATCTGAGGATGGTTTGGATGGTGATAAGAGATTGGATGAGATGGAAGCAAACTTTGTGAGGAAACTCAAGAAAGGCACTGGAAAGTACTAAAGTATTTTACCCTTAAAATGTTTTAGATGTGGTAAGATTGATCATATTGCAACTATATGTCCAAAAAGGGGAACTAGACAAAAATTTAATAAAAACAAAGGAAAATTCAATAAGAAGGCCTATTATGTTAAGGATGATGCTCGTCTCTTAGATGATGAATCAGACTATGAGGATGGTGATTGCTTGTTTCTAGTAGAGAATGATGTTCCTAGGTTTAATATCTCTAAGACTATTGCAAATGCATTTCATTATAGATGAGATCAGAATGGATAGTTGATTAACAATGGATGTTCAATCATATGATTGGTGACAAAAGTAAAATCATAAAACTGGAAAGATATGATGGAGGTTTAGTTAGGTTTGGAGATTAATCAAAGAGCATAGATTGTTGGTATTGGTTCAATTTATTTTGATAGAAAGCATAGAACTGATAATTTTTATTATGTGAAAGGTTTACATCATAATCTCTTGAGTGTTGGATAGATGTGCAAAAAAATATATAATGTTGTTTTTTAGGACAATGGATGTGCGATCTAGAAGGAGTCTGAAATGATCATTGTAGCTGGAAGAAGGATATATGGAAACATATACCACTTGGAAGGAGCTACAAAACATTGTCTATAATCACAATTTGATGATAGTTGCCTATGGCACCCGAGGATGTGTCATATCAATTTTGACAACTTGGTACAAATCAGTTCAAGGAGTGCAGTAAGAGACCTGCCTAGATTGACCAAACCAGAGAATAAAATTTGTAGGGATTGTCAAATAGGAATGTAGAATAGAAGCACCTTTAGAGGAAAGGAGTACTCATCCTCCTGATTGCTAGATTTGGTTCACATAGATCTTTGTGCTTCGACTTGGACAAGGTGCTTGTAGGGTGACAGGTATTTCATTTTACTGATTGATGATTATCATAGAATGACTTGGGTTGCCTTTTTGAGAGAGAAATCTGAAGCACTAGAAAAATTCAAGATATTCAAAGTAAAAGTTAAAAATAAGGTCGACAGGAAGATCTGAAGGGGGAGGAGAATTCATCTCGGATGAGTTCAATGACTTTTGCTAGAAGCATGACATCATAAGACAACTATTAGCTCCCTGGACACCTCATCAGAATGGTGTGGTTGAAATAATGAATAGAACTATACAGGAAGAAGCTAGAACCATGATAAAAGGATTAGAGCTACCAAAAGTTTATTGGAAAGAAGAAATTCAAACAATAACATTGAAGAACTTCAAAGTCTATCAGATGGATGTGAAATTAGCATTTCTAAATGAGGAACTAAAAGAAGATGTTTACATTGAACAACCAGAAGGATTAAAATTGAAAGATGATCCGAACATTGTTTGTAGGTTGAAAAAGGTCTTATATGGATTAAAACAGGCTCTTAGCGCTTAGTATGGGAGATTAGACAAGTATCTAATTGATCAAGGACCTTAGAAGGGTTCAACGAACAAGATGTACTACAAGACATATTCAAGTAAAATTCTAATTGTGGTAGTATATGTTGATGATATAATCTTTGGAGGAAATGTAGACATGTGCAGAGGATTTGATGAAGAGACGCATAAATAATTTGAAATGTCCATGATTAGTGAGTTGAACTTCTTCCTTGGTTTGCAAGTCAATCATAATGATAAAAGAATTTTCATTTCTGAGTCTAAGTATGTCAAGAAATCATTAAGAGAGTTTGGATTGGAGAATTCCAAACCGATATGTATACCTATGACTATTATATGTAGGTTAACTAAGGATGACAAATCTCCTAAAGTAGACGCAAATCGGTACAAGTCAATGATTGGAGGACTATTATAACTGACTACTACTAGATCGGATATCATGTATGCAGTTTGCTTGGCAACAAGGTTTTAGCAAGAACTGAAAGAGTCTCATGTTGTGGCAGTAAAAATAATTTTTAGATATCTTAAAGGCATAGAAGAATTTGGTTTGTTCTATCCCCAAAGCTCAGATTTTACCCTCATAACTTATACAGATGCAGACTAGGATTGAAATGTGGTTGACAAAAAAAGAACAAGTGGAGGAGCATTCTTCCTTGGCTCCTGTCTAGTTTCTTAGTCGAGTAAGAAGCAAAACTCAGTATATCTGTCTATGGTAGAAGCATAATACATTGTAGAATCTTCTTGTTGCACTAAAATTCTATGGATGAAGCAGACCCTGAAGGAAATTGGTGTAACATTTGATGACCCTATTTTAATCATGTGTGACAAGAACAATACGATAAATATTTCAAAGAATCTGGTACAAAATTCCAAAACAAAGCATATATCTATCAGGTATCACTTCTTGAGGGAAAATATCCTAGATAATGAAGTTAGACTTGAGTATGTACCTACAAAGGAACAAATTGCAGACATATTCACTAAGGTATTGTGCAAAGATACTTTTGAGTATCTTTGGGAGAATTTAGGGGTATTACCCCTTCCCAGTTTGAACTAATGTGCATTATAGATGTGCATTAGAGGTATTGTTTGTATAGGGTCAACACCCTTGTTTTGTTGATTTTCTATGGTTTTTAATGATATCTATGTAATGGATTTAGGGCCTTTCCCTACATTATTAGTCAAAACAATTTATTTCAATTTATGCACATGTATTGTGTTTCGACTTGTTCAATCATTAGTTTTTCACCCAATAGTGAAGAATTCATTTTCATTTCAAGTTTAAAACAACTTCCACTAACCATCTAATCAAATAGCCAATGAGCTTGAAAGGATTTCAATTGTGTCATTATTCAACAACAATCAAATAAAAAATTAAAAAAGAAATAATCTATGGTTTATGTACATTCCCAAATAAATAAAGATTTTTGTTAACACAATACTTTATCTATCAAATTTTGTGTTGAAGGGATTAGTGGTATTGGATAAAATATTGTTAATTCAGTTCCATTTTCTTTTCTTAAAATATCTACTGTGTTTCACAATAATAATAAGATGGCGACTCAATCCATATTATTAGGTCTAGAAATATCTTATGAATAGAATTGAAAGAAGATAATATGTGAGATGGAATCGAATATTTTTGTTTCCCTTTCAAATAATAGAAGGTCTCATGAATCTTTTTGGAGGTTAGCATCTTTTGGAGATTAGATTCTTTACCTTTTGTAATACTTTGACTCCATCTCTTTTATTCATATTCTAAAGAATAGAATGTTGTTGTGAACTATTAGGTCAAATGGGCCTTTGATGTTAATCACATTTGGAATGTGACATATTGAAACTTCTTCTGTTACTTAATCTTTGTAGTTTCTTCGACTCTTTCACAAAACCTCCTTAAGCCTTTCATGACAACTATTACTCTTTGGAAGTCTTTCTATTCAAAATTTTTAATGAATATATATTTTTATCTTTTTTACACCAGAAGAAATAAATGAAAAAAAAAATGCATTACCACCATCAAAACCTTGTCTCTTGAATTTCCTTGGTAGTGAAATTCTTTATCATAAGAACATGCAAGGGATGGGATCTCATAGGCATGGGATCCTAAAACATATTCAATGGATGCCTTTGAGACTTTTTATGAATATATACTGATTTTATGGAGGGACCTTCCTCCACAAAATCAGTTTTAGCTATTTGATTTGCGAGCACAAGTTTTAGGCTGAAAATTCTTCAGTTAAGAGTCGAATATTGAGAGATATCAACTGCACCAATTTGTAGAACCTCATCTCTTATAATATTGAAGCCTTGTACTCAAAAAGACTTGATCTCTGATAGACTTTCTAAAATTCATTTATATTCATAAGCAGACCAAAAGCCTGAATATTTTAAAGTGGTGCTGTTGAGACATATGTGGGAATCGCTTCCGGAACCATCTCCGTCCCGTGCTTTCCCGTGGACTAGACGATGGCTATCGCCAACGTTATTGACACGGATGGAAAGCAGGCTGACTCCGTCCGCACGGCATTCTGATCTGATCGAGCTTTTCTTTACTATTCTTTGCTGCTGGAACAAACAACGAGTTGAACACCTTTGCAGGGAACGAATGTAATGGAACTAAGATTAAAGGTTGCAAGAGGGCAAGATTTGGTCTAAAAAAATTACACAGGAACTGCTGGATATATATCAAATTTCTACATGATCGTTTGAGTTGGATTGAAATTTTTTTTACGAAAGGAGGTTGGATTGCCATCGCATTTGTTGTACTACTTCCGCTTTCCGTTTCTTTCTTAATTGTTGTTGAGAGATCGGTTAAACAAAAATTTAAGAAATGAACGACCCAAAAAATTAATTTTTGGATGGCCAAAATACGAAAGTTGACAGTTTTCAAGAAAGTTTACACAATAAGACAAAACATAAATCCTTCAACATTTCAAAGGATTTATCCGAATCAGAAGAGCTCAGTATTCACATAAACTGACAATTCTAAGATAGAAGGTGGGCAGGTTGATGAGATTAGAAAACGCAGAAATTCCAAGAGCAAACAGAAACTTTCTTTTACACAAACAGCAATCTTTTTGATTCAAACTGAATACATCTTGCATCTCAAAATCAGAACTCAAATTAGAATTTTAAGACTCCTAAATTAAGAATCCTAAAAATATCATTAGTCATGCATTATGTATGCGATGCACCAACACAGGTTACATAAATTAGTACCAATTCAAAAGATGGTTAAGAGGTAAAACTGTTTGATTCTTTGTATTTCAAGAAATAACTTACAAGTTCACAACCTTTCGAAATATTTCAGTTCCAATAAGCATGAATGCAAATATATGGAACAATAAGTTTGAGCTTTTTAAATTCAAAATAAACCAGTTACGTACTTTAATTCAAGGGAGAGAGATCAGAGAACAGATGTACCTGATGGAAAACAGGCTCCAATTCGATTTCCAATTCGAGATCCTATGATATCTTGCACCGCTTTTGAATTTCGGCCCTCACTCAGAACTTTTTATCAGACGGAAACTTTTGCTGTCTAGTTCTAGTTTTAGTCTTGTCAAGAAAAGAATATTAAACAAATGTAGAAGACTCCTGGCCAGAAACTTCTGGCTTGATCAGTCATCTAAAACAATACAGAACTAAACGAATCTTGTAACACTTTTTTATATTATTCTTAAAACGAGTGCAAGAATTACTTGTGACTGAAACGTGACAGGAGAGTTGACTTCAATTTTACAATTTTTCTACGATTGGTTCCCTGCATTACGTTCTCAGTTTAACTAATATTAATTTTATACGACAATATAATGTTGGTTTAGTTTTGGGAAGAGTTTATTGATATGAATTTTTGTGTAAAATCTGGTCTCTTACCCTATTTTGTCTATTACAATCATTCTTTTACACTTATCCCTTATCTCATCCATATGCACTCTTAATCTTATATTTCTAGACAATCCGTACATGTTTTTCTTTTTACACAAAGGGGTAAAAATTTATTAATCGGAAAGAAGAATACAAAGTAATAAAGGCCTATAGCCCAATATAAAATAAAGAATTAACCATTCCTACCCTCCTTAACCAAATTCTCTAACAAATGAGATAAATCTACCCACAAATGTCCCCATTCTACAATATTCAAACCTTCCAATCCGTCAAATACCCATTTCGCTAAGGAATCTGGTACTCTATTCCATTCTCTAGGAATATGACAAAAAGTAATAGATTCTATAGACCCATTTAACCATATAATATATAGAATAACCACAACTAAATGCCAATTAACACCATACAAATGTTGCTCATTGAGCATATGCACTACCACTTGTGAATCAAATTCATAAATAATCTGTTTCCAACCAAGAGCACAACCTCTCTGTAGTGCATACAAGATGACAAGAGCTTGCATGAAATTATTAGTATAAAACCCTCTATAAATGGAAAAGAGAAACTAAATAGCTCACCAAAGTTATCTTTGCCAAAACCACCTATACCCGCATGACTATAATTCCCCCTAGAGGATCCATCAATGTTTATCTTTAGAACTCCTTGAGGAGGAGGGAACCATCAGCCCACCTAGTCAATCCTCCTCTGAGATCGGTGACCCCTAGTTTTCCTAGCCTTCTTGTTTCCTACATCACTAGAAAAATGCAACCTTTCAAGAACGCCTACATCTCCAACATCCACTACACCAAAATGATCACACCTAGTGAAGATTCTCTCCTAAAGAGTATTAATAATTTTCCTCCATAAGTGTTGAACAACCAATTTTGCATTCTGAAAAATCCTATGCTTTTATTCTAACCAAAGATGCCATATAATCAAAGAAGGCCCCATAAGCTAAGCAACCTAAAGTCTTAACAGGAGGCTGACCCAAGTGGTTCCATAATTCCACCAAAGAGGAGGCATACACACAAGCCTAATTCCAAACTACCCAGCAAAGATGCCAAATCTTCTTAGAGAAAGAACACTAAAAGAAAAGATGAGAAGAACATTCTTTGCTATGAAGACAAAGCACACAAATAGAAGGTTCTTGGAAATCATGCTTGCAAAAATTATCCCAAGTAAGACATCTATTTTGAGCAACCAACCATAGGGAAAAAATTGCACTTGGGCCAACAAAATTTGTACCACACTTATTTCCACCATGGAATTCCTTCCCCCACAAACACTTGTCTATCTAGCTCCAAGTGCCCCAAAGGCCACAAGTAATTACCAATCAAATTTTTAGCCTATGCTAGGAGATCCATCCCAATCAGAGAGTTACACTCCCTACTAGGAAGAATGTGAGCTAACTCTCACCGATCTCCCTTAGTTCTATTAGGTGGCTAGACTTGGGGGTCTTTCCATATGCAAACATCCACTAAACCTAAATGCAGAGCAGTCTTATAATCTAAAAAGTCTTTATAAGATTTCATAACATAATTTTCCATCTCTCTTTAAAATTTGTATAACATTCTAGTTGTTGTGAAAGACGATTGTTATCTTTTTCAATGGAATGTCAAATTTAGTGAGAATGTTCTAAGGATAATAGCCTTACTGATGACATTAGTTTCTCCTTGATACTATTTTTTAAGGGTAAAGTGCTAGCGCATACAAATTATATTAATTATAATACAAATATACAAAGAGTTCACAAAGACTAGGAAAAACCAAAAAAACAAAGAGAGCCTAGCTCTATCTATTAGGCCTAAACTTAAAATTGAGCTAATGGACTAGAAACTTGACTGCAACAAAGATTAAGAGAGCATGGCTCTTACATTTCCTAGACCAACTAAAGAACTGAAATATATGTAAACTAATTGGAATGTTATAGAAATTATAAAGGCAGAAAGGCAAGCTCAATCGACACCAACTACCTTGCTTGAGATAACAAAAGCCGACCAAAATTTTGAAGGTAGAGAGCTAAGCTCAATCTATGATGATTACCCTACCTTAACAATAACTAGTTAGCATTAACCCTTTACCAAGAAAATGTAATCATCAAACATGGAGGATAATACCGAATACCAAAATGAAGTGTGATACAAAAAAATAAATTTCAAACGAAATACAACATACCCATCAACTTTGGGGATTATTTCCCTCCACACCTTCATCAACATTCAGACCCCTCTAAGCTTGAGAGATACCAAAGTAGGGACCCCCATCTCTCTATACTTGAGATTCATCAACTTGGAGATCCACAAAAGAGTCTTTCGAGCCCCTACAAGGACATTATTTAGTGTGAATTTCCCTTTGTGCTTGAGAACTACCATGGATGAGTCCTACATCCTGCAGAGCGTGAGATTCACCAACTTTAAACCCCACAAAAAATTCTTTCAATCCCCTACAAAGATAGTCTTTAGAATGAATTATTACTAGTTTCAAAGCTAATGGGTGAGGGTGCATGAGGTGATCTAGGACATAGAGAAGGTCTAAAAACAAGGAGGCTTCTGATGAGGAGAACAATTTTGAAAAGACACTCATTTCCCCCTCAAAGAACTTATAATTATTGGAATCCAAACTAATTTGCATGGCATTGTAGAGTTTAATGGGGTTACCTTTTTAAGAATTCCCCAAGGAAAATGCCCCTGACCTGGCCTTTCCCATTGAATAGGTCATATTTCTTCATTGCATTTTCAATATTCTTAGGGGGAAAAAAACCATGCTTGATAAATTGAGACACCAAGAGCAACAAGGACTCATAATTTTTTAGAACATCAAAATAATTGGACAAGAAAATGAAATTCACTTGGGATGGGTAGATGTTTCAAGGAGCCTTAGGGTATATTACCTCTTCCGCAATCACACTTATGATGGTGCTAAGAATCTTGTTGTTATGTGAGGAGAAAATGATCTTCATATGGTTAGGGGTGAACATGCTTAAAGTTGGAAACTCCCATCTAGAGAACGAGACATAAATTCTCTAATTAAGTATCTTGTACTCCATATCTCTTTGAAGCCAAGGCTAAAATAAAAGAGAAAATAGTAGATATCAACAAGCGAAAGAGCTTGAGGAACCCTAACCTTAGAGAGGGAAATAGGAAAAAGATTTTTCTATTCCAAGGAGAAAATGAAATAAAATAATGCTTTTTACAAACCCATCTACTCTACACTCGCACAAGCTTCGACATTTGATGACGACATAAGGAAATTAATTCACATAAAGGGAAGATATTACATGGTAAGGATAATAACTGGCATGCTTAGGAAAACCTTACCATGTACCTTGCTAAGCACAGTTCACATGAAAATTTTTACTACCCAAAGCTTTATGCTTCTTGGAGTTGTACCATGTGATATTAAAAGTTTCCAAATGAAATAATTAATTCCAAAAATGACACATCCAAAAATGGGCATTGCCAAAAGAATTTAAAATCATTAAATGGACAAAGAAAGAAGATGAGTTGTCCTTAGATGCATGACCATATGCAAGTGGAGAATGCCAATTGTGAGGATGACTCAACTTTCTACTATTACGACCAGAAAACAACCAAAGAAGTTAGAAAAAATGAAGATGTTTACTCCTAAGCTATTGATGTCAGAATGACATCATTTTGAGTATATGTCCTTTCCATCTGAATATACCCTTGCATGAGACCATACCCTTTATTTTCTAGAGAATCTATCATTCTATTTGATTCCCTAAAATACTGATAAATAGATTATACTTAAATTTTTTTAACAAGGAGCCATGCCTCTTAAAGGACATAATTAACATTCCAACTAGGAGCTTCAAAATTTTTGAGAGCCAAAATGATGTTCAAGGCATCTCCTTCTTGTTAGGCCCAATATGGAAAGCTAATGTACTAAGAGGGGAGGGGTGAATCAGTACTTCAAATCTTTTCTTCAACAATAACTTTACTATTAAGCATAAATTGAATATTGTTGAAGCATAATATAATGCTAAAACAAATAAATAACAATCATACATGATTCACTCCATAACACATATATTTTGGTTACCCAGAAACTCCTTGTTCGAGAGAAAAACTGCGGTGGCGATGACACCCACAACTTCACTACTGCAATAATAAAGGTTGCTCAGTTAGAGCTACATGTTTAGCTATTTCTGATAGCTTACCCTGTTAGGAGTATCAAGATCTTTAGATCTACCTTGCTAAACGATTTTACAACACTTATTCTAAATGTTGCACCTGGTTAAAGGCTTTACAATTTATAGACTTTGTTAAAGTCTTTTACCCTATTAAAGGTTTCTCTTACAACTCAAAATATTACAATCAAAATCTTACAAAATATCTACAACTTCACATTTGAAATGCTACAGCAGATTCTATGTGCTCAAAATGAAATTACCTTGCTTATAGCATACCTCAGTAAATCATAAATCAACTCGGTAAACCTTTCTATTTACTCTGTTCCTTGACTGTTCTCTGAAATCCTTCTTGGTGACCTCTGTGTATCTCTGTCAATCGTAATAGTCATAACACTCAGTGCTTTCCCATGATTTTGCTTTTCACATATGTCTTGCTTCACACTCTCATTCTTGATCCTCAATTCATGTTGTATAAATAGATCTCTTATGACGGTGATCTTGTTCATGCTTCGATCTTACAAACATGATTCATCAAATGAATAAGCATACAAATTATTTCATTGGATAGATGTCCTCAAAATCATACAAAATCTTAAGGTGAAATTTCCAATGTTTTAACGATTTCTTGTTCCTCAATCTTTGTAACACGTTTCCACATATGTGTCCAAGTTCAATGAATCTGGTAACACGTTTCACTCGGTGTGCATCAACTCGGTATACCATCTTTGCTACTCGGTAGTCATAGAATGTTACTTGGTAGACAACACGGTGTATACTAAACTCTGTGACTTGTAACTTCTGTAACCGATTGCTCTGTGCTTACCAACTGAATATTTCGGTAGTAATAACTGACTAGAGTATATAGAATGACTTTGGACATAAAAATAATGACAACTTAGTAAATAGTAACAATCTCCCCTTTTGACATTAGTTTTGAAATTTTTGACCAAACTTCTTTCAAAGTCATAACTCAAAAAATCTATATACTTACAAAATTTGACTAAACTGTCAATATATTCAAATGTCAATAAAATAGTATACTCAGATATACTCCCCTTATCAATATACTGTACATAAATCTGATTTTAAATGCGTTGTGATCAATATTCTATATTCACTGCTCGGTTCACTGCTCGGTGATCACTGCTCCCCTTGTCAAAATTATCTGTATACTCATATATGCTGATCTGCTTGGTATACTCCTCTTGTATACACTATACTCCCCCTTTTTGACAAACATCAAAACTAGTTACCATTCGGTGGAGGCAACTAGTCAAAAATGGATTTATACTTTGTTCTTGCATCAGTGAGAGCGGCAGAGAGTGCATCCTTGATAGTATCCATGAGTGAATTATGAGTTGTAATATCAGCTAACAGTGAAATTAGACCATCTAAAGTGCTTCCCTCTGGCTGAGTGGATAAGGAGGTAGCCTTGTTGATCTGTTCTTGGACGGAGGACAAGTGTGGAATGAATAAGGTTTGAAGAGTCATAATGTCAATCCTTATTTTGTGCTCTTCATTCCTAAGTTCCAATTTTTGAGCCATGAGCATTTGTAACTTGGTATAGAAATTCTGAATAGAATTTGGCTCAGTGGTCAATTTATTGGAGAGATCAGTGATCTCTTTTTCAATCACTTATATTTTATTCTTGATATCTTTAATGAATAAAGAAAATGTACAGAGTTTCTGAAATAAATAAAGAATGTGCTTGAGTTGAGGGGACAACTCAGCAATAAATTTGACAAGTTTTACTTTACCAATAGCAATAGATTTGTGTACCTCTTCAATCATTTTTACAGTGAGCTCTTTGTCCTTCAATTTGCTCAAGTATTCAGATGCATCTACTCCAGATGTCTCGATCTGATTGAGGAGTTTATCCAGTTGAATATGGATGGTTGTATCTTTTGTCACTATAGCTTCAAGTAGCATATCTATTAATAGTGCTTTGACCTTCTGAAGTACTCTGTTTTTCTTTTGTATAGCCATTTGTCTCTCTTGTTCTGCTTTGGCTTTGCATAGTTCACCGAATTCAATAAGTGTTTGCCCTTTTAATTTGGGTATATCTACATTTGACAACACAATTGGTTTTGACAAATTTAACTTGAAACTATGCTTTTTCATTTTCTTTTCTTTAGAGGAGGAGGCTTTCATCGGTTGAACTAATACAATGGCTTGGGAGGCTTGTTTACTCTCGGTAGGTTTCTTGGTAGAGGCAACACTTTTGTCAATTTCTTTAGCCTCAGATGTAGCCTTCGGTGAATCCTTGCTTGGGGTCTCAGTTGTAGCATTTTTAGTACTTGAAGGGGCTTGAGAAGTCTATTCCTCAGTGGTCTAAGAAGTAGCTTCTCCTTTGGTAGATTGTTGACCCTCTTAGCCTTGTTCAGTATCCTGAGGTGTCTCGGTTGAAACATGTTGACTTACTGGAGGATAGGACTTGTCTTGTTCCAAAATTGACTCACTTGATACTTGTTTGGCATAAGCATTCCATTCTATAATTTCCTGTTCCTATACCTCGGTATCCATGACATCCTCATCAGGTTGTATAGTTTCAGCAGGATCTTGCTCGGTGATATCCATTATTTCAACTTGACCTTTCTCATCAGATCAGTACTCTTGATTTGAAATATTTCTTGACATTTTTCTTTTGTCTCCTTCTCTACATCAAGATAAAGGACATTCATCAGTTTCAAGGCTCTTTGCTTGACTAGGAAGTTTGTGTGGTAGTTTTTCAGATGTTCACTTATCTCATCTATTGACATGTCTGGAAAGAGATGTACCAGACTTCTTTCTCTCATCTTCTTTTTCGAGTCCATAGCATATTTCCACCTGTTATCAATATGTAAGTACAATGCTTTTGGAAGAGAATTAATTACTTCCAATGGGACTAATTGGAATTTCAGAAGAGTGCAGATTACAACTTCTTCTATTTGTCTCTTTTCTGCATCAGATCTGGAGTCATATTTTACATATCTAAATGCTCCAAATCCATCATATTGTTTCAGATTTGCACAAAAATTATCAAAACTATGTACATATTCCTTTTTACTCTTAACAATCTAAAATTTACTTACATCTTCAGATTCGGTGTCACTGGACTCTTTGTTCAAAATGAGTCTCCGAGTAGATTTCTTATAAGTTTTTGTTACCTTTGGAACTGCAACATTTTTTTGTTTCTTGCTTGGTGACACTGCAAATGATCTAGTGTTTGGGCACTTTACTGGAGGAGTCGGTGATACCTGTGATGTATCCTGTTTCTTCCTTTTTAAAATTTCCCATTTTGGCAATTCAGTGCTTAATGTAATAGCTACTTCTTGGGCTTCAGATTCCTCCTTGGTGATGACTTGAACGCTCTTGACAGGAGTGGAGGAAGAGCCTTCTCCAAATTTCTCTGTTAATACTTTAATCATTTTTGTTGCTTTCCTTGTAGCCTTTGGTACTACAATGCTCATTTTGACTTTTTCTTTAACTTCTTCATATGTACTGTATCTGATCTTGGTAGCATGCCTTGGCAGTGCAAGAAAAGCATCGATCTCCTACTGTGTAATGTCAAAATCAATCTCATAACCCATAGGTGGCAAAGATTGAGTTCTCAGTTCTACCGCATTGTCATATTAGTAGTCGGTGTCCACTTCAAAACATATATTGTCCTTATATTTTTCCACTAACTGGGGTGGAATCCTCTACTTGTTATGCATCTTTTCCTGAAACTTGCTAAAATAATCATCCATAATCTCATTGAAGTTATCACCTAGTTGTTTGATGAAGTCATTGATTTGATGGGTGATTGGTCGGTGTAGCTCCCAAACTACATTACCAACTAATGGAAAGAATTTCTCAAAATAGAAAAACATGCATACCAAAAGTGATCCAAACTTCAGTGTGTTTGCCGAGTTGTTCTTCTTCGGATTCCTTATGGTGTTGAGATTTTCAAATAGATTTTTCAACAACACTTCACATAGATCAATCTTAATACCTTTCTTCACAATTTTATAAGCTAAATCAACAACAGCATAGGGTACACTGTTTTCCCTTGCCGATTGAAAGAAACAATAACCTATGACTCTAATTGCAAACTTCAGCTCTGCATCTGTGAGACTGTTCAATTTCAGACCTCTGCAATCATATTCAACTCCGATTAAAGTGATCAATTCTTTCTGTGAAATCATTTTCTGAGCTTGGGCATGGTCAAAAATAGGGTAACCGGTGATCAAGTGGATGATTTCCTTGGTGATCTTGAATGGTTGCTCCTCTAACCACATAAAGTCATCATGAACTCTGCTCAAAACAAATTTAACCCATTGGGGTTTGAAGACTCGCAAGTAGGTTAGGGCTTCGGTCAATCCCTTGATTTTAATATGTTCAAACTTGCTATCTAGTATTCCATCGGTACACAATTCATCATATGTGTCCTTGATCTCAGTGTGACCTAGTTCCTCAACACAACACTTAGTGAAGAATCTGACATCCTCAACTAATAAAACCCTATCCGGAATGAGTGAAAATGCAGTTTTATCATCCGGTTCAGATGCTACTTTGGGAGGTAGTGAGTATTTCAGTGAGGGCTTCTCAATATTCTCAACAACAATGGGTTTCTGAATCTTAGGAGCCATTTCAAACTTTGGATAATCACTAACGAATGAGCCTTAGGGTTTGAAAACTTTTAACTAGCAAACGCTTTCCACTTAGTAAATATAAAATAGATATTCACAACTGATATGATCGGTTAACTTGCTTGACAATGCATTGTGATTGATATAAATACCTTGAATTTCGCTTTGGAAGAGATTTGATCACCTTTAAATCACTTCGCTCTACTTTCTGAAAACTTGGTAAGTGTAAAATGACCACGCAAAAGATTTAAGTACACATTTTACCTTATTGAGCTCCGTGCAGTTAGGTCAGAAAACATTAAATGCACTTGGTTCCACTAAACCGATTTACCTTCCTTTTTATGCTTTTGCCGAGTAGCCAGACTTCCTACATTTATCGACTTGACTAGTGCTCTAAAGGACTTGATAAAATTTCAATCTTGCTAATGCATCTTAGCTATGCAGATTTTGAATTAAGTACATGATAAAATAGGAACTGTTAAGATTTAACCTTTGGAGAATGCAGTCCCTTCATACCTTTATCGATTAATTTAGAATAGATGCACCTAACTCGGTAGGTAAGGTGCTTTCTTCATTTGACACAATTTCCTTCTTTTTCCAAATCATCTGGAATTCGCTTTTTATTTCTTCAATATCTCCTCTAGGTTGATCTCTACAATCTCTAGCCAAGTGTCCAACTTTGTGACAATGAAAACATGCCATACCAGGATTTCTCCATGATCTTCGGTTGTTCATTCCAAACCTTATAAAGAAGTTGGCACTTATATGTCCATATCTTCCACAAGATTCACACCATATCCTTGTATTATAATCCCATGGTACTATAGTATACTTTTGGTTAAGATCTGTGTGAGTTTAGTAGCCTCTAGTATTTTCTCGGTGTACAGACCACATATAGTTCTTCTACTTAAACCAACACTTCTCGGTACTGTGTCCATATCTATTGCAATTTTTATAAAACCCTTTGAATTTTGCCTTCTGATAATTGCTAGTAGACTTTGTCCTACATTGATTAGATGTGTGACCATACTTATTGCAATTGTTACAATAACCATTAGACCTAGTGACATTCAGTTGCTTACATTTTCTAATTTGGCACATGTTGGCAGTATGTCCTTGTTTTCCACAGTAGTTGCAAATAGGCTTCTTTCCTTTGATGTTCTTCTTGTTTCCAGCTTGCTTTGATGATTCTCCTCTCTCGGTAGTGTGGATTCCATTCTCGGTAGAGTCTTTTCCTTTGTAACCGAATCCTGCATCTTTGTTGGGTCTTCTTGTAGTTAGTTGCTCATCCAACATCCTTGATGCTTCATAACTTTTCTTTAGTGTTTCTTTGGATTTATTCTCTGTTTCAAGTTCATCGGTCAACATTGATACTTCAAGTTTCAATGCTTGATTCTCATCA
Source organism: Cryptomeria japonica (assembly GCF_030272615.1). Lineage (NCBI taxonomy): Eukaryota > Viridiplantae > Streptophyta > Pinopsida > Cupressales > Cupressaceae > Cryptomeria > Cryptomeria japonica. The sequence continues at coordinate 200,988,381 of NC_081411.1, read as the reverse complement.
TCTTTTAGATTTGCTTCATGATGTGCACAACCCAATTGATCTGACAGATTACTTTGAATTCCAATCATCCTTATGATTTCATCATTCTTTTCAAACACTAATGCTTCAAGCTGTTATTTTTCTCTTTCTAGATCTCTTAATTTATCCTCGGCTATCCTCAATGCATCAAGATTTTTGGTCATCTGTGTGCTGAAATGTTCATGTTCTCTTTTCATTGCTTTTAGCTGACCAGTCGGTGCTTTGTTCATTTCTTTCAATGCTCCAATCATTTCTTCAGTCTCTTTAGATATACTATTCTCAGATGATGTCTCAATTTTTTCCACCAGCTCTTGAGAGTCCTACAAATCATTAGACAATCTTCTTCTAACTTTAAGAGATTTTGCATTTGTTTCTGCATGTCAGCAATCACTTGATTAGCATGATCCAATTCATTTTGAAGATTTACAATTCTCTGAGATTGTTTGTAGCCTTCCATTGATAAGATCTTTCTTCAACAATAACTTTACTGTTAAGCATAAACTGAATATTACTGAAACATAATATAATGCTAAAACAAATAAATAACAATCATACATGATTCACTCCATAACACATATATTTTGGTTACGCAAAAACTCCTTGTTAGAGAGAAAAACTACGGTGGGGATGACACCCACAACTTCACTACTACAATAATAAAGGTTGCTCGATTGGAGCTACATGTTTAGCTATTTCTGATAGCTTACCCTGTTAGGAGTATCAAGATCTTTAGATCTACCTTGCTAAAGGATTTTACAACACTTATTCTAAATGTTGCACTTGGTTAAAGGCTTTACAATTTATAGACTTTGTTAAAGTCTTTTACCCTATTAAAGGTTTCTCTTACAACTCAAAATATTACAATCAAAATCTTACAAAATATCTGCAACTTCACATCTGAAATGCTATAGCAGATTCTATGTGCTCAAAATGAAATTACCTTGCTTATAGCATACCTCGGTAAATCATAAATCAACTCGGTAAACCTTTCTGTTTACTCTGTTCCTTGACTATTCTCTGAAATCCTTCTCAGTGACCTTTGTGTATCTCTGTCAATCGTAACAGTCATAACACTCAGTGCTTTCTGATGATTTTACTTTTCACATATGTCTTGCTTCACACTCTCATTCTTGATCCTCAATTCATGTTGTATAAATAAATCTCTTATGATGGTGATCTTGTTCATGCTTCAATCTTACAAACATGATTCATCAAATGAATAACCATACAAATTATTTCATTGGATAGATGTCCTCAAAATCATACAAAATCTTAAGGTGCAATTTCCAATGTGTTAACGGTTTCTTGTTCCTCGATCTTTGTAACATGTTTCCACATATGTGTCCAGGTTCAATGAATCTGGTAACACGTTTCACTTGGGGTGTATCAACTCGGTATACCATCTTTGCTACTCAGTAGTCATAGAACGTTACTCGATAGACAGCTCGATGTATTCTAAACTCTGTGACTTGTAACTTCTATAACCGACTGCTCTGTGCTTACCGACTGAATATTTCGGTAGTAATAACCGATTAGAGTATATAGAATGACTTTGGACATAAAACTAATGAAAACTTAGTAAATAGTAACACTTCTATCACTAGATTGTTAATCCTATATTTACACACCACCTGCAAGCCAAATATAAAGGCAGTTGCTTCTACCACATTGTTGGTGACATTCGTGATTCTACCCGCTCTTGCAACTAAAATTCTACCTTTGGAATTATGAATGACAAAACCCAACCCCGATATGCCAGGGTTGCCTTCATTTGCAGCATCAAAATTCAATTTCCAAGAGGGATAATCTGGAGGTTTCCACTTAACATCTCTTCTCTTATCTCTCCCCTTAGAATTCTTTAATAGACTGGCTTTGAAGGGGAGAGAATTTTCCTTCGATTTCTTGAGGATTGCACCATCCCATGAGGTAAAAGGGGATTCTAAGTTTTTGGATTAGAAGTTTGAGCTTTAACAACCTCTGAGATAGAGTTTTCTATAGTGACGGTGACATGAGAGACTTCATTTTATTGCCCCCTAAAAATCCTCCTATTCCTTTGTGACCAAATGTTCCAAATGAGAATCATTGGTGCAAACTTTTATAAAGAGATAAAAATAAGGCATTGAATAACCTTAGTTGATCTTCAAAAAGATGATCAGTTTGGAGTGTAATGGACTAAGCTAGTGTATTTTGGAGCATAGTCATGACTAGCATTGATAAACAAAGAGATAGTTTAAAATTAGGTGATCAACTATTTCCATCTATATATTAAAAATAACACAATTAAAGGGAGGGGAGATACCTAAGTGGGAAAGCCTTGCACTTGTGAGGATCTGATCCTTCAGAGAAAGCCAAAAAAAAGCACCCGCTTTTGGCAAACCTACATCTTTCCAATTGAAAGAAAAGAAACTCCTTTGAAGGAGAGATTGGGAATAACTACTAAGATTTTCATATCCCTCTTTTACTGAGTATGATCCTGATTTAACCTTTGTCCAATTTAGTTTATCTTGCTGATTTGACAGATAGATTTGATGTTGGGAAAGGGCTTCTAGAAATGAAGATTTTTGACAATGAGGTGAATCAAACTAAGAGAAATATTTTCATTTAATTAAAGGAGATCCATGTTGATTACTAATAGTGAAGTAGGTTGAAATCTTATAGCCCCAATTATATTTGAGAAGCTCTTTAATTCCTAGAACATCAATGCTACAATGATGAAATCAAGAGGAGGGTGTACATTCCATGAATCCTCCAATAATAAGGCCTTATTTCCATCTCCAATGGCCTAGGATAGATAAGGTAGAATAAGTTTTATGCAATTCACATAGAAATTCCACATCTGAGATCCATGCGGAAGGTTTGAAGCAATAAATATTCTTTCAGGTTTAGGGGAATCCAAATATTTTGCAAAAATGATACAAGCCCATTTTGACTTGTTGTTTGAAAATATTTTCTATACCAATTTTCTCCCCCATGCCATATTTCTTAACAGTAATTATGAATACGTGCACCACCTTTTGATTTTGGTGGACAATATTTATCCCAATCTAGGAGGTGATTTTTCTCCTTTTTTCCCTAGTTCTTTTCCAAAGGAAATGTTTAAGGTTGGATTCGATAGATGATAACATTCCTTTTTGGATCAGTAGCATTGACATGATATAGTTCGAGATTGATGCCAACTCTAATCTAATCATGAGAATTTGACCCGCAAGAGAGAGCCAAAAATTCTTCCATGAAGAATTTTTTTAAGGACGGAGGAGGTTACTGAGGAACAAAAACTTCTCTTATTCCTCCCTACAAAAAGAGGGATACCTAGATATTTTCAAGGAAGAGACTCCAACTTAAAGCCAAGAAAGTTGGATAATTTGATTGAGAATAAGGGGGAGCAATTTAAACAAAAAATCTTGGATTTAGAAGCATTGACTCTCTATCCCAAAATTGTGCAATATTTATCAATAGCTTGTTTAATGATCTTCTCCTCCCTCATAGACACCTCTCCAAAAAGTAAAGTATCATATTCAAAGAGAATGTGAGTTGTAAAAATCTACTTGTGATGTAACTTGATACCTTTCCATAGACCTTTGAGATGGAGAGATGAAATAGATCTACTCAAATCCTTGACCATAATTGTGAATAAAAGGGGATAGGGGTCTCATGGTCTTACTCCCTAGGAGGAAGAGAAGAAACTGCAAGAATACCATTCAATTTTTTTGAAAACTTGGCACTTGAGATACATGAGATAATCCATTCTACCCAAAGATTTGATAAGACAAATCTCAACAATACTTTTGCTAATAATTCCTAATTGATCCTATCATACGCTTTCATCATGTCTAATTTGAGGATCATCACTTGTGACTTGACTTGGTTAACATAGTGGAGGAGTTCATGTGCAATCAAAACTCCCTCCAATGTATCTTTTCCTAGAACAAAATCTCCTTGTTCTTTTCAGATAAAATTAGGAATTAGTCTAGCTAGCCTCAACAAGATTGCCTTTTCAAATATCTTATACATAGTGTTGCAGAGACATATAGGCCTTAAATTTGCAAAGGAAGCTAGAGAAGAATATTTTAGAATGAGGGCGATGAGAGTGATGTTAACTTGTTTAAGAATATTTCTATTTTATCTCGATTCTTCCATGGCCAACCAAATATCCCTTCCCACAAAATGCCAACATTTTTGAAAGAACAATGTAGTGAATCCATTCAAACTTGGAGCTTTATTAGGTTTCATAGAGAAAACTACCTTTTTCACTTCTTCCAAGGAGAAGGATTTGAGAAACTCAAGATTGTCTTGCTAGGATATAACATTAAGGATACAATCTAGAATTTATTGAGAATACATAGGGGGATTAACAAAAGGTGCCAGGAAGAGTTAAGAAAAGAAAGTGACTTCTCCCAGCTAAATTTTATCCATATCATGTAAAACCTGACCTGTAGAACCCTTAATCTAGAAAATGGAGTTGTTAACCTTTATCACGGAGGCTGAAGAATGGAAAAAATTGTGTTCCTATAACATTATTTAAAATAGAGTTCCCTTGATTTTTGTCTCTAATAGATTTCCTCCCTTTTTAAGATTTCTTCAAGCTTCAGCTAAAGAGATTTCTATTTCGTGTAGGAACCCTCATCAATTAATCAAATCATTAATTTTTTTTAGTTATTCTTGGAAAACTTATTTTGATGCAAAGATATTTTTGAAATCCCTAGCATTCCATTTTCTGATTTGTCCCTTGATGTGCTGAAGGTTTTTGGAAAGTTGGAACATTCTTGAACCTTGAGCAATAGGTGCACTTTGCCACCACTCCTAAAGAAGTGAAATGCAATATGGGTCCCTGAACCACATATCTCTACTCAATACACCACACCGAAAGATGAATTCACTTATTCTCACTTACAACACTTTCGAATAATGTAGACACAAGACCCATACCCAAATTACATGAATAGAACACCTATTTATACAAATAATCAACCTTGACTACAAGGTCGACCAAACCCTCAACACCTAATTACAAAAATATATCACACAATACATAAACCAACCACTAGACCAATACAATGCCATAGGTAACATAGCATGGACCCAAATCAACTCCTCAAACATGTTGGCCTTGGAAAAATCCTCATCAATTAATGCAATATGGGTCCCTAAACCACATATCTCTACTTAATACACCACATTGAAAGATGAATTCACTTATTCACACATAAACCATCTTCTGATAATGCAGACACAAGACACATACCCAAATTACATGAATAGAACACCTATTTATACAAATAATCAACCTTGACTACAAGGTCGGCCAAACCCTCAACACCTAATTACAAAAATATATCACACGATACATAAACCAACCACTGGACCAATACAATGCCATAGGTAACATAGCATGGACCCAAATCAACTCCTCATCAATTAAAGAAGGGTCCCAACTTTCCAAAAACCTTCACCACATCAAGGGACAAATCAGAAAATGGAATGCTATGGATTTCAAAAAATATCCATGATCATACCATTGTCATCCTCATCCATCTCCATATAAGAAACCAACTACACATCAGGGTTAGAAGAGGAAATGTGGGCTTTATCCTTGGGGGAGGGTTTCAGTTGATGGGCCTGGGCATATTCCATAATCAACAAGATAAGCCCTTCATGAATCATAGGGTTATCCTAGTTTTCAGAATGTTTAACTAAACTATTCTCCAAGGACGAAACCAAATAAAAGGGGATGAAAATCAATCTACCATGCCTAAAATGGTTTAAGATAGTAAAATTATGAGAGAAAATACTAGCATATCTACCATCCAGGGTGATGTACTGCATGATGAATTCTTCCATATCAGCCTGGAGAGGGAAATAAGCTCTTTCCTATTATAGCCATCGTCCTCCATTTTCATAATCCTCAATCTTTCCTTCTCCTTATCATAAAAGGCAGCAATAACCTCCTCACCCGACTTCCTATCTCTATAGAATTTTCTGCCTTTCATATCCAAACCACTAACAGTGGCAACCAGATTTTCATTGACTTGAAAATCCACACCAAAGGAACTCAACACATCCTTATTCCAACCTTTAACAAAGCTTTCTGTAATAATGGCAGAATGACAATGCAATCTCTCCAAAAAAGGGACCATCCGCCATTAGAAATTTCCTCCCACACCTCCTTGTTCTTATATCACTAATCATAGGTTGTGGGTTCAAACCTATTCTTCTCATGTCCCATTTTGCAACTTGAGAAAATCAGAGAAACCAGAAGAACCAAGAGGAAAGAAAACTAGAAACAGAGCAAACTAAAAGTTCTAATACTTCTCAAAGTGGTAATAATTCAAAATACCACCCCAATGGCTCCCATCCCATCATAATATTTCATTATAAATTTCATTGGAAAGGTCAAAGATATTGGCATCATTTCTTGCCAGGTTACCCAGGGTTTTCAGGAAAGTTTCCTCTCCTCTCCACCATTTAACAACCACGTTACCCGCTGCCAAGCTAGCCAAATGATCCATCAGTTTGTTTCCTTCTCATAAAATGTGTGAGATATTGAAATCCTCTAGGTCGGCTATCATTTCAAGACAATCCTTGATTAAGTTTGAAATAGTCCAAGTAGGCACCGTACATCCCTTAATGCATTTGACGATGTTAATTGAATCACTCTCCAGCCAAACCCGTTTGAACCCCTCCTTGCTCGCCATGTGTAGCCCTATGTAGGCTGTGCTGGCCTCCATGAAATAAAGTATCTCTAGTTGATTCAACATGGCAAATAGATAAACCAAATAGATCAACTCACTGAAATCACTGGATCACCAAAACACAGGAATATGTTGACATCAATGACAACAACATATCCTAGCAGCAACAATATCCACCAATCTCCCCCTTTGGCACTAATGGCAACATATGAATGTGAAAAGAAATCAATGCAAAGGAATAAATCATCACTAGCAAAGTCCCCCTAAAATCATGCACACAAAACTCCAAAGATAAGGCAATTTTTCATATTCTTCTCAAATAATGAAGTATCTCTAGTTGATTCAGCATTGCAAAGAGATAAACCAACCAAATCAACTCACTGCAATCATTTGATCACCAAAATACAGGAATATGTTGACATCAATGACAATAACATATCCTAGCAGTAGTAATATCCAACAATCTCCCCCTTTGGCATTGATGACAACATATGAATGTGAAAAATAGTTAATGCAAAGGAATAAATCATCACCAACAAAGTCCCCCTAAAATAATGCACACAAAGCTCCAAAGATAAGGCAATTTTTCATATGCTTCTCTCCCCCTTTGATAGAAATACCAAAGACAAAATGCAAATCATGCTTCTCTCTCTCTAAGAAGGACAATCTCTCCTCCTTTAGATAAACTCACAACAAAACATCTAAACCACTCACTAACTACTCTGGTTGAGTAGAAACACCAACTCATCAATCCAAATAAGAAGATAAGACTGTGAAGTCCACTGGATTGATGCATCTCAATGCATCTAGTTCTCATCAGGAGGGCAAGAGAGCCCTAACTTGTCTCTCCAATAGACAAATGTATCTGTAGGAAAAGAATTAGTGAAAATATCTGCAATTTGATCCTTTGTAGACACATAATCCAATTTAACTTCTTCACCACTAACTTTTTCCCTCAAGAAATGATACTTAATTGATATATGCTTTGTTTTATATTTTAATGCTAAATTCTTTGAAATATTGATAGCACTTGAATTGTCATAGTATATAACAATTGGCTCATCATAAACAACTCTAATATCCTTCAACATTTGCTTCATCCAAACTGCTTGAGTATAGTTGCTAGCAACAACAATGTATCCAGCTTTAGCAGTAGATAGAGATATAGCATCTTGATTCTTACTCGCCCATGAAACCAAATTATTCCCTACAAAGAAAGCTCCATTGGTAATCCTCTTTCGATCATCAACATCACCTACCCAATCAACATCAGTATATGCACACAACATAAAATCATCATTCTTCAGATACCATAGACCATAGTCAACTATCCCATTCAAGTATCTAAAAAATCCTCTTCATAGTAATAACATGATTCTCTTTAGGATCAGCTTGAAATCTAGCACAAAGGCAAACAACATGCATAATGTTCAGTCTAGTCTGAGTTAAGTACAACAATCCACCAACCATAGATCTCTACAAATTTTGATTAACTTTATGAGATTCATCATTCTTAGACCACTTGTATCCAGTCACCATAGGAGTTCCAACAGGTTTAGAATTATCTAACCCAAATTTATTCAACAATTCTTTCACATTCTTAGATTGAGAAATAAAAATACCTTTACTAGTCTGTGTAATCTGCAATCATAAGAAGAATTTCATCTCACCGATCATAGACATCTCAAATTCTTGTTGTATATTGTCAACAAACTTCATACTTAAATCATCATCACCTCCAAAAATAATATCATCCACAAGCACTTCAATAATCAAAATGTTATCTTTATCAACCTTAAATTATATATTACTATCAATAGTACCTTTACAAAATCTCAGCTTCATCAAGTACTTGTCCAATCTAGCATACAAGGCTCTAAGGGCTTCCTTTAGTCCATACAATGCTTTCTTCAATCTACATACCATATCTCCTTCATCTAATAACAAAAATCTATTCGGTTTCTTAATGTAGACTTCCTCTTCCAAATCACCAATCAAAAAGGATGACTTCACATCCATTTGATATACCTTTAAATTCTTGTAAGAACTAATCTAACAGCTTCAATTCTAGCTACTGGAGCAATTTTCTCCTCACAATCAATTCCTTCCATATGTGAGCATCCTTTACATACCAATCTTGCTTGTTTCTTACCACTTCACCAACCTCATTTAATTTATTCCAAAACACCCATTTAGTGCTAATCACATTCTTGTCTTTAGGTCTCAGAACAATCTCCCATGTGTTATTCTTCTCAATCTAATACAACTCTTCTTTCATTGCTTTTATCCAATTCTCATCTTTACAAGATTCTGCAACATCTTTAGGTTCATTCTTGGAAATCAAGAATATCTCTTCAATAGAAAGTCTTCTTCTAGTCATTACACCCTTGTTTTTACCACCAATAATTTTATTTTATAAATGATTCAATCTCACATATCTCAGATTCTTTAGATTGTTTCTGATTCTCAAGTTCTTGAACTTCTTCACCGACAACAGAAATATCTGGATTAACTATCTCTATCGGATCATTCTGCTTTAAGATCTTAGTCTGCACAAGCTTTGAAACAACATCTTGATCATCAAGCTCATATTCACATCCTCTGATTTGCCTTCCATGACATTCATCAACCTTCAAATTTTCACTTTCCACTACCTTCTTCAATCTTATATTGTAGCACCGGTAGACCTTGCTCTTAGGAGGATGTCCCAAGAGGATTCCTTCATCACATCTTGCATCAAACTTCCCTATATCCTCATCTCTTTTGATATAACATTTTCTTCCAAAAACTCTAAAATATCTAATTGTAGGAACATGGCCAAACCATAGCTCATACAGAGTTTTACCAGAATCACCTTGTATATGCACCCGACTGAATGTGTAAACATAAGTGCTAACAACTTCTCTCCAAAATGTTTGTGCAATATTTCCTTCAATTAGCATAGTCCTAACAACATCCAAAATAGTTTTGTTTTTTCTTTCAATGACTCCATTTTACTGGGGTGTTCTAGAAGCAGATAATTGTCTTCCAATTCTATTACTCTCACAAAATGTATCAAACTCTTTAGATGTTAATTTTCCCCCTCTATTAGATCTCAGACACTTCAGCTTCAACCTTGTCTCAGTCTCCACCTTAGCTTTGAATATCTTAAATTTCTCCACTGCTCTTGATTTCTCCATTAGAAAGGTAACTCACATCATTCTAAAGTAGTCATCAATCATCAAACTGAAATGCCTATCACCCTGCATGCTTCTTACTCTTGTAGGACCACATTAGTCAGTATGTACAAGATCTAATAAAATATTAGATGTATACAACTTTTAAATGAAGTTCTTGTTTTTTTTACCAACTGACATTCTTTACATACCAGATTAGAAGGGTTTATAATCTTAGGCAAATCTATAATATCTTGAGTAGAACTTATCATTATCATGCTGTTAAAATTAACATGACACATCCTTCTATGCCACAATCAAATTCATCTATATGAGAAATCAAACACCTTTTCTCACCGGCATTCAAGTGAAAGATATTACATTTTGTCTTTTTCCCTGATGCAATCTCTATTAAGAAGGCATTTAGAATATTGCATTTAAAATTCTTGAATTACAAATCATATCCCTTGTCAACCATATGTCCAACAGTTAAAAGATTATGCTTCAGACCTTCAACATATAAGACATCATCAATATTATTCTTACCATCAAAGGAAATAGAACCTCTACCATGGATCTCACAAGCTTTATCATCTCCAAATATTATTATACCACCATCATACTTCTCCATATTCACAAATTTGATTTTATCACCTATCATACGATATGATCAAACACTATCAATTACCCATTCATCTTTCTCTTCAATCTTAGTAGCCAAATATTTCTCCTCAACAATGTAGCTTGTAGAATTCATTGGTACTAGATCATCTTCCTTGATAGAAATTAATACAAATTCTTTTTTTTTCTGAATTCCCATTGTCTGATTCTTCATTTTTCACACCTTCATCAACAACATAATAACATCTCTTCTAATATCTATACTTCTTGTTAGGCTTATAGGGCTTATCCTACTTGTCATGCTTCTCATATCTATCATTCTTATCAGATCTATCATGCCTTTCATTCTTGTCATACCTAGACATTCTTTCATAACACCTAGAAGCAAAGTGGAATATATTATTACAAGAGAAACATTTCAAAGGTAACTTTTCATCATACTTGCTAGCTCCTTTAGGAAATCTCCAAGAAATAATTGCTTCAAGATCATCCAACTTCTTTTCCTCTTATTTCATCTCTCTCATCTCTCTTTCACATCTAGAAACCCTAGATGAACTCTCTCCTAGATCACACTTCTGCTTCCCAAATATAGAGGCTTTGAATTAAACAGATTTGATATGTGATTCTTCAAATTCATTCAACTCAATTGCAAGAAAATTTCCAACCAACATCTCTCTTGTTATAGTAGTCACACTTAGTATCTCATCAATAGCAGCAACTTTAGCTTTGTAAGTAGGAGGCAAGGATCTCAACAGCTTAGCAAAAATCTCATCTTCTCCAAAAGTTCCACTCGCACATCTGATGTTTATAACAAGTTCATTCACTTTAGCCATAAAAGGATGTTATATTGTCATCTTCTCCCATCTTCAATGTTTCATACTTCCCTTTCAAACTCTGCAACTTAGCAACTTTAACTTGTGCATCTCCTTCATACAAGGTCTCTAAATTTTTCCAGATCTCATGTGCAATCTTCAAAAACATCACATTATTCATCTCCAAATCAGTTAAGGTACTCAACAATGCTTCCTTATCTCTTATGTTCAATATCCTTGATCTCATCAGTAGTAACTAGACCATTTTGAGGAACATTGTTTGAACTCCCATCCAGTCCTTCAAACAGTATACTTGTTTCTATCAAATCTTAGACTCTCTTTCTTGAACACGTAATTTTCCATCCAGGATCTTCTCAAGTAGTCAAACTTCTTCCAGAGGATCTAGCCGAGATACCAATTGTTGGCAACAATGAAGGATAACTGATAGGGGGGTGAATCAATTTTCACCAGATTAAACAAATTAAGCACAGTCTTAGATCTGATCAACTACAACAAGAATAAAGATAAACATGACAACAAAAACACACATAACACCAAGATTTTGTCGTGGAAAACCTGGTTAAGGGAAAAACCACAATGGGAACCTACCCACAATAATATGATACTCTGTAATAGTATGTGTAAATATTACAATGGGGAATGCACATGCATTCAGGCACACTACCTAGAGCTCACTACTAAAATTACAATAACCCGAAAGGATACAACCCTCAGGGAAGGTTCACTACTTTAAAATGATATTCCGACTATAATCCGGTGAAAGTGAATAGAAAGAATAACATCTCCTAATGCTAGATGACAGTTCTGATTAAGCTCATTTGTCTGCCTTGCAACAATCTCTGCTCAATACAACACACTGAAAGGTGAAGTCTCTTATTCGCACATACACCACTCTCTAATAATGTATAAACATCACCCATACCCAAATTACATGAGTATAACACCTATTTATACAAATCATCAACCTTGACTGCAAGGTCAACCAAACCCTCAGCACCTAATTACAAAAATACATCACACGATATATAAATCAACCACTGGACCAATACAATGCCATAGACAACATATAATGGAACCAAATGAACTCCTCAAACATGCAACACCACCAAAATGTTTGCCAAGATCAACTACAACACATTATACCACCGAAAATATTACATAACATGAGGAATATCACCAAACCCATAAGATCTTCAATAATGCGCATAATGATCAATACAGACCACCAAAACAAATAGGACATGATCAGGAAACACCAACAAGCTTACTAAAATCATCTGCAATAGTTGCACCAACATGACTTAATCAAATCTTCATCGATCAACATGCTGACACTCAAGAACAATCAACGTCAACAATTCAAACAAGAAAGATAACTTGTAGAGCACAAAATCATGAACCATCTAAAATAAAGATACAAATGAACATCTCAAACATTCTCCCAAATCTGCAACACAAGATATGATCATACTGGAGCACAATGGATCAAACATCAAAATACTACAACATTGAACATTGAAAACCAATCTCCATACTAGAATCAACAACTCAATCAAATGACCACATAACATCATGAAATCAATAAATAATTAAGTATCTCTAGTTGATTCAACATAGAAAATAGATAAACCAACTAGATCAACTCACTGCAATCATCGAATCACCAAAAAATAAGAATATGTTGACATCAATGACAACAACATATCATAGTAGCAACAATATCCAACAATAGACTTGTTTATACTCTTTGGTGATGGCTGACTGATAGTTATGACTTCATTTTTTTCCTAGGTGCTTACTCATGATGTTGGCTATTTTATATGAAAATTTGATATATGATGATTTATGTTGATGGTGATATATCTTGGATTATTATGATGGATGGATTTATATTTGATGATCTATATACATTCATTATTCATGGATGGATTATCTTGCCTATGAGATTATTATGGAATCTTGATAGTACTAACCCCAATTCATTATACATTGGATGAGATGATGTTAAAATTATTGTGATTATCTTACTACTATATTCATGTTAGAGACGATTCCATACCACTCATTACGACCATGATATGACGTGATTCTCTCTCACTTGTCTGATTATTTAGGATATATACAATTGTATATGTTGTCTTGTGGATATTGGTGGTTGCAGGATTGTAAGTACTAGACATCAGCTCCACCTGGTCTGATAGGTCTGATTATATCTTTATCCTAATGGCAAGTTGATCGTAGGTGACATGAGTTTCTTCTACACACTCTAGGCTTAAGTTGATACCCTTGTCGATCTAGTGTCTTGGTGTGAGTCATCTTGTTAGCTTCTTGTGATGTGTGGTTTGACCCTATGTTAGGTTGCCTTGTGGTGTTATGATTAATTAATTAATAACTGATTCATTTAGATTATTAACAATAAAATTAGTTTAGTTTTGATATTGAATTATTAGTGAGTGATTTATTGTTGAGGATTAATATTTATTAATGTTATTTTGATTAATGTTTATTAAGTTTGATTTACTGGATTTATCATTATTTATTATTTAATTGATAATTATTATTGATCTTATGTTATTATGTTTTGTGGATTTGTATTTAGTTGGATATTTATTTATTATTCCCATGGTTTATTTTATTATATTGAGCTTTGGGTACTACTACCCATGTGGTTTATTGAATTATTATTTATCCTACCTACCCTATTTTATTATTAGTTCTGAGATTTGGGCAAGTTAAATAATATTATTTTATATTTTCTTACCTCAAATGTGGGTATGGTTGTTAACAAATATTATATTATTGATTATTTTGATTGGTGGAGATTATTGCATAGTTTTCCAATGAAATTTTATTTAATTGTCTTCCTAAGCATTGTCCTAGGTTGTCCTTTTGGAGAATTTTATGTATGGTTGAAGATTTTGATTGAATGGACCTTGGCTTTGGTTTTGGTTGGAATTTGGATTGGATTGCGTTTCATCAAATTTCATTTGCCATAACTTTAATATTCCAGGTTGGAGGTTTTATCCTTCTTGCATTTGATTTTGAAAAGATTGTTTTCATCATGTCTGTGAAAATATTTTTTTCATCACATTTGTGAAAATATTGTCTGCCAAGAGGAATTTTGGAAAATACCATATAGTTGATAAATATAAGTGCCCATATGAGACCTTGGGATTAAAATATTTCTATAAGGTTCATGATTTATTTTAGGGAGTTGGTTTGTTTTTGTGTCTGTCGTATATGGTTGTATCCATTTTCTGAGTAAGACATGTAATGACTATGAATGTTTTTGAATGTCTTTGGTACCTATATTTTTCACCCGTGCCTATGGGTATGATGTGAGTGAATTATTTATCATTAAAAGACTTTGGTTTCCTATTTATTTTGTGATTAAGCTTTTGTTGCCTTATCAGAACTTGCACCCGTCACTGATTATGAAAGCATTTATGATAATGTGGCTTAGTTATCTATGTTCTTCCTTGGGTTATATCCGTGTTGCACCCATCTTGAGCTGGTCTTTGCATCATTTTATATACTTAATGTTTTTCTATACTTTATTGTCCAATTTGGTTTCCAATTTATGAGATTTGTCACAAAAGTGCTAAATCTTATAACAAATATGCTGAAGTATCAAATGCACTATTCTACTTTATAGATGTGTTGTATAATTAAGTATATGCACTATAGGATTTGATAAATACACTAATCTATATGGCATATGTGTTGTTTTGTTTCTCAAATGCACTATAATAATTGATGAAAGCATTAAATTGTCATTCACATGCACTAGACTATTGGGCAAAGGTGCTAAACTATTATGTGAAAGTGTTATACTATTTTACAAAAGTGCTAATCTGCCTTGTCTTTTGTGTTTTGGTTATTTTGACACTTTGTATTGGGTTTTCTTGATCTGTACCTTGTACTAGAGGTTGTATTTGGTATCCTTGTGATTTTCAAAGTTGTATATTCCTCAAATCTTGGTATTTGATTATGATATGGCTCCAACGAGAAGGTTTATTCCTTGTTGTGAAGGGATTGTATTGTAATAGTTTTATCAAGATAACGTATGCCTTGATGTAGAGGATTGCATTGATATTGCTGAGCAAGAGGGAATGTACCTTTCTCTTGATTGTGATTATTTGAGGCCCTTGATTTATATTTATAGGTTGGTATTATGGATTTTAGCTATTTATTATATTTGCATGCCTATGTGTGTTTTCATACAGATGTTATTTGTGGAATATATATATTGGTATGACCCCCTTTGTTGTTGTTATTGTTGTGATTACCCTAAGGTCTTGGAAAATGGTTAGGTGGAGTGGGCTTCCATGTGATGGTCAGGGTCATGAAAAAATAGGCTGTCAATATGTTCCTTGTAAGGATTCTTGGAGTCTATACCACCAAGAACACATTGGAGCTTTTTCTTGATCTAAATAAGTGATAACCTTAATAATTAATTAGATGGGTTGAGTATCTAGGATTCATCTGAACAAGATAATAACATAGATTTTGGTGCCCCACCCTGTAACCCTTGAGTCGAGAATTGGGATAAGCATGGGAAGGTCATGGAGATAATGTTACTAAACTCCCTTAATTCTCTCATAGGTTGAGATAGTTCCACATGTCTATCAAGGTGATAAGTAGAGATCTGATAGTACCAAGTGGAGATCTCGAAGTGTGTGTGTGTGTGTGTGTGTGTGTATTCCTTTATATGTGATGATAGCATGTGACGACACTCTTCCCTACATGTGTCCTTGTTCCTTATGCCATGGTTGTTGATTAGCCTCTGGGAGTTTAATGTTTCTGACTTATCTTTGTGATGTGATGTGGATTATTCTTCATGTGGCTATTTTTTGTTATGGTTGTTGTTAAGTTTCCTTTGGTTATTAGGTGTCAGCCTAGGTCTACACTAAGTGTGGGGCCTTGTGTCATCTCCATAGCATGGGGAGTGGTTCCTTATGGTTCCACATGGTCAGGTGGTTTGATGCCTTCTTCCATTGGGATGTTCTTCATTGGATGCTCTTGTGTGTGGATGTGGATTCTTTATCTCTTCAACTATTGGATGAATTTAGGGATGAATTATTGTAATGTGATTTATGTGGCATTTATTTTAGTAGGATACATGTGATAGTGGTATGTGTATATTGAGAATTTATTTATCTTGATGTAAGAGGATCTAGTATTCACATGTAATGGGAAAGGATGTAGTAGGTTGTGATCATGATTCTTGTAATGGGATATGTTGTTGTCATTCTTGATGAATTATATGTTGTATCTTGGATAATAATCATTTACATAAATATGGATTTATATTTATGGTTTGTTAATATGTCACTAGGTTAGTCTTGAATGAAATAGAGTATATTTTTTTTTCTGGGAAAATAAGTTATTTCCTTATTGAACTTGTCTCATGAAAATGATAGTGTAAATAGAATTATGATGTTGTGAATGGATTATTCTTTTAAAGAGAAATAGATTAGGTATATTGTAGGTGATCTTAGTGATAGACTAATGATGGCTTGTTAGTAAATAAGAGAATAGGAATTAGGAACATTTGGATTGGCACTCTTAAAATGAATCTTAAGGGAAATAATGGAATTTTCATTATAATTGAATGTATTCATGATAGATCAATGAATGGATGATCTCTTATGTTTAATGAGAAGTAAATGATAGAAATAAATTTTAGAATGTATTAGATTATGGTAGTAAGCATGATATTAAGTTATTGGTGTTATATTAAGTAATTGCATTGAGATACTCTAAGGAATATTATTTGATGAGTTTTATTTATTTCTACTTATGTAATGTGCTCTTATGCTTATTCTTTAAGTAGATTATGTGCATATTTGGTAGATGGATGTTTAATTCTTTTGAGTATTCTAGTTGTTTGTATTACATTAGTTAATGATTTTTTTTTTTTAAAAGTTGGTTAATTTCTCTAGGGTATTTTGGTAGGCATTACATGCTTCCCCGCTATGGAGGTGGGACCATAAATGTTTAAAAGGTGGAATGATAGACCAGAGAATATGATTCTACTATGGATGAAGTTATCCTTTGTCTGAAACTTGTCAATCTAAATGTTTCCTATTCCACACGATGGCAAGGCCACTTGAAGCCCCAAGTGATGGTAAAGCCACATACCTACAATTTTTCCATGTAGAAAATGATTGCCCTGATTCTTCTTCTAAAAAAATTGCTTTTTGTAATAATATGGGATTAGCACCACAACAATTTAACTAAGACTTTATGAGGTGACGTTTTTTAGGGGCATTTAAGCCCCTAATATTTCATGAAATAATTTTCATTGCACTCATGGAGAATGAAATATTCTCCACAATCTTGTATTGTCAAATATTTAATTCTCACTCTAATTTCATCCAATATTTTATTGTGCTTCAATTTCCCACTACCTTTCTACTTCTGACCTTTCTGGATGATGACAAGACCTTTGAAGGAATCCACTAGGGGGTTTAGAAAACATAATCTTTAGATGAGAGGCTATCAAAGGACTCATTAAGGTAGACCTCTAAAAGGATTTCCTCTACACTTAGAATTTGAGTT
The DNA here is from genome assembly GCF_030272615.1 of Cryptomeria japonica. Taxonomy (NCBI): domain Eukaryota; kingdom Viridiplantae; phylum Streptophyta; class Pinopsida; order Cupressales; family Cupressaceae; genus Cryptomeria; species Cryptomeria japonica. Next base: position 200,970,501 of record NC_081411.1, on the reverse strand, counting down.
GGGACCATAGGTGGGGAAGAAGAAACAATTTTCTTACAGTAGATTAGATCTTGAGTGGAGGGGATAGAAAAATGAGATTGGGAATTTCTAGCTTCAAGAGGAGGATGTTGTGAACATATGATATCCTCATTTAAAGTGACAACTTGAAATATGTCATCATCCTCTGTTGCAAATTTTACTTCTATTGCAATCATTCTTGAGTACAAACATTAAGAAACATTTCCTTTACTAGAAAATCCAAATCACCTGCTAGGATTGATTCTCTAAACTCTTCAAGATCCTGTGCCAAAGAAGACCTCTTAGAAGGGACCAAGGTAATTGAGAGGCTCAGGTTACACACAGGTGAAAGAGGGAAAAAAAAAAATTGTGAGGAAATTTGGCCACATGAGGGAGGGAGGAGAGGACCCCTCCCATAGAAAACTCCTTAAGATAAAAATGAGAAAGAGTGTTTGGGTCCTGCCGAGAACATGGAATGCATGAAGAGTGAAATAGTTGAGAAAAAAGAGCCTTGAATAGACACCTACAAAAATAGGAAGACATATCATGCAAACCAGGATGGGAGGAGGCGAGAACCCAACATATCAACAACATCGATAATATTAGAGGGATTGGATTTTGACAGGCTAACAAATTTTCTTTTCAAGGAACATAGGTTAGCATATAAAGATGTATCTTCACAAACCTTGATTATAATTTTAGGACAAGAAATACATTATTTTGTGAGTTGACCCATCCTATTAGATTTCATTACCACTCGATGAGGCTCTTCCTAAAGAAGGAGCTATGATTAATAGCCAAATTTAGATTGGAGAAGAATTTTCTAAGGAAAAGGTTTTGATAAATCCACTAGAACATAGACCTAAACTAGGAGATGAGTAAATTCAAAAGGGCAGAGTTCTTGTTTAATAAAAACATGAATCTAACTAGCCAATGTTTGAACAATTTCCAAGTCTCTATATTCAAGGGGAGAGACAAAAAAGAGAATAAAAAAGATGGAATCAAGACGATGCAAATTTAGCCACTAAAGAAGAGGGGTCAAAATTAGGAGACCATTTTTGTGCGAATAGGCCAAAACCCTTGAAAAAATAGGATGTTCAATTTATGAAACAAATCCCTAGACTCAAAATCTGAGAAGATAACCACAAAGAAACCATTTCCCCCATCTATATAGAATAATTGTAAAACACCTAGCCAAACCAAATGAATTCAAGATACAAGTTTAGAGATATTAGGGGAGAAAGTCTAGAACTTACCTATCAGGGAATGACTTCGAAGCTTTGAAATAATAGACCAATAAAATATGTAAATAAAAGAGTAATTATAGATCACTTCTTGCTTGACCAACATGCTATACCAAAACCATGTAAGAAATAATACCCTAAAGTAGACTTGTGGTCTTAAGAATCGCCTACCCAATCTTAATCTCTATTTCCCACCAAGTAAATATTCACTCCTATTAGATGTTGAATCTCAAAGAGAAAAATATTCCAATATAGAGGAAGGAGGGAAAAATTGAGATAAAGGGAGATATAGGGAGGAGAGACATGAAGGGAGAAAGATATAGATAGACATAGGGATCTTAAAAATATTTTGCAAATTTTGAGTTTATTGCTAGTATAAAAATATTCTTTTCACTTCAAAAATGTTAAATTGTTCACTAATAGATCTATTCATGAGAAAGTTGAAACATTTTTGACACCACGAATGTACATTAATATTATAAGTCAAAATAATTAAATAAAACAAAAAAATCATCAAACCCTTAAAATTAGAAACTTGACAATATATTTGCAAACTACATAACAATGTGTCATTCTACCAAATTAGAATAATGAAGTATGCAAATTTTTTCTACTCTCTAGATGTTGTCAAATATTTCCTCACAAATAGACATGGAATTCACCAAGATCATAAGTCTAGCCATAAATCTCTATATGTATGTCTTGGAAGAGAGCAATAAATTCTAATACTTTTTTTTTCACTCATTAAATAACCTCTTGATATTTTCACCATTTTTTAATATGTATGAGATTTAATAATATTTTTGCAAAACTACTACTTTATTTTCAACTCCATGTGTCCAATAATATTTTAAATATTGTAAACCAAAACAACTATCATATATCCAATCTAAAAGTAAGCATCCATCTCCTTTGAAATGAAATCATTTGCTAATCTTAGTGTATTTTCTATCATGTACTCCTACAAAATATTACTAATATATAAAGTAACACATATGTTAAACAATATCATAATACATAAAAAATTAATGTGTGTTCTCCAACAATTAGTTCATGTGTAATTTACATTAATATAAAAAATATGTTGTTGTTTAAATTTTATCATAATATAACTCTCTCTAAATTTGGAGAAAATTTATGGTTGAGTCATATCCAAAAAATGATTTAGAGGTGATTTATAATTTTAACAATCAAGTCTTCTTTTTGGAATCTCTTTGGTTAGGTCATAAAAAAATAATTGATAATTTTAAGACTCCAACGACAACTCAACATTTTTCACAAGAATCTACTAGATGATGCACCTAGTTCATAATTATTTAGGCCATCATTAGTATTTCTCTATTTAAATTAGTGGTCTATTTTTTTATCAATAGAATTTTATTTTTTATTACTTACTATAATTGATGTAATTGAAAATTTTATAGAGTTGCCATCTTTGATACATAATATTTAAGCCACTATTCAATATGTGCATTGATTATGCAGTTTTAATAGACTTTTCATTATTAATAATATTGATGTTCTTAAACCAAGGGTATTTGTGGTAGGTCCAAATTTAAGATTTTGAATTAGTAAAAAAATTATTACAAACAAACTCATGGTTCAAGATTAGGCCTACATCCAATTTTATAATGCCAGCCATGTCTCATAATCTATTTTCTAGACTATCATCTATATCTAACATATTGCTTGATCACATCAATATTTAATCCCCCAAAGAACCCATGTAAGAAAGCCAAGAAAGCCATGAAATTAAATTTTAAAGGATATTACTAAAGAAAATTTTAAATCTAAGTTCATCATGTAAATATATAAAAAAAAATCCTATTTTTAATGAAGATATTATTAAATATAAATTCAAGGTTTTCATGACATGTAAGGCTTTGCAAGGATACATGTCATGCAATAAGCTATGTGACACCAAAATAATGTTACTCAAGGCACAAGGATCAACCACATCATCACCAAGTTTATTGCAAGGCTATAAAACCACATCTATCACTAAAGGAACACAAACATAAGATGGGCATCAAGTTTACACCCAGCTTATGACTATATGACATCACTAGAATGATACCATGTAAGAGTGTATATCAAATTATAGCATACTCAATGACTTGATACTTGAGAAATGGACAAACACTGTGAAGGTTTATGCTAGACTCCACTAAATTAAATGGACTAAAAAGTCTAAGCAATATCATTTCTTGGAAACTAGACATGAAAATCTAGATAATTCAACTCATAAGGTTTGAAATCATATTTGACTTTACAAGTTGGGTGGGCTTCAAATGATCATTACTTATTTATATTTGTTATTGTAAACTATGTTATTAATTTGCTTCTATCTTAAAAAAAGAAAGACCTCCTCAATGGAAAATATTGTCTATTCAAACATGAGCTTATTATTTCAAAGTGAGTGAGTGATTCACAAGACATGAAATAAGAAACCCTAGTTGTAACATCTAGACAATACTCACAAGTACCTATCCAATGTCAAACATTGTCTATTCAAACATGAGCTTATTATTTCTTGATGTGAGTGAGTGATATGTAAGACATGAAATAAGAAACTTTAGTGGTAATATCTAGACAATATTCATGAGAGTTGTGGATATGCTCACTGAAGTACCTCTCTAGTTTAAAAAATTGTGCATTTAAACGTGCATTTATTATTTCAATGCGAGAAATTTACAAGAGATGAAATAATAAAGTTTATACAATATTAAAGAGAGATGTGAATATGAACGCAAATACAAGACATGCATGATAAGCCTAGACATGTAGTCTAATATTGCAAACTTTTTAAAAACCCTACTAGTGCAAATACAAGTTTACAAGGATCATGTATGAATTCCTCTCTTTTGACCAATCACATGATCTAGAATTTTTATATTTTTTATTTGGACATGTTTTCTTGTCCTCCCTCACATGTGGCACCAGCTATCCAACCATATAATTTGATATGGCTAGGATGCCAATGGCATGCTTATCCATATATCCTTGTGTGTAAAAAAAGAATTGGCAGTTGTATTTTTCAGACCCAACCATATCTGTCAAAAACATACAAACAGTAAAAAAATTAGTTCGTTTAACATTATTGATTATTAATGGCCTACCTCGCCCATGTTTTTAATACTCTTTTGTTTAACATTATAGTTGCGAACATGTGGGCACCATTTTCACTACTTTCCAATCAATGTGAGATCATAATTAATTAAAATATTATTGTTAAATTTTCATATTATATATTTCTTAAAATCACTTCATTACATAATTAAAAAAAGTCACTTAATTACATATTATATATTTAATAAAATAGTTATTATCAAAATAAATAAAAGTTAAAATTCAAAAAACTTAAAACATATAGTTTATAATTATTTTTTTATATATAGAGTTAATTGTTAAAATATTATATTTATTATTTTATTAATGTATCCTTAAAAAAAAAATGAAAAATAGTATATAAGTAATTCAAAAGAAAGAAATTAAAATATATTATTTTTAAAATTAATTTTATTTTATATTGATATGATAAATAGATTTAATTTATGTTAATTTATATTATATTACATAATTATGTTGACAGGCGTATTAATAATTACATAATGGATTGATAGATATGTGCAATTAAAAAACCCCTCTTGAAATTGACACCCATCATAATTAAAATTATTTTTACTATTACTTAAATAAAAATAATTTAAGTAATCTAAATTAAAATAAATTGTGAATTAAAATAAATTGCACATGTAGTATTGTAATAGGTTAGAATTAGTTTAATATTTAATAGTAATAATAAAAATAAAAATAATTTTAATATTGTTAATCTAGTCAACTAGTTATAAGCAAATCAAAGCAGTTGCCCCACAGCTAAGAAAATCTTCCCCCTTCCTTGACGTATGGATGTCACTATTTGCAAATACAATTTTTTTAATTAAGAAAATTTCTTTCAAACTTCAGTTAAATTTCCTTTAATTAAATTTCTTTTCAAAGGGGGAAATTTTAATTTGGAATTTGATTTAAAAAAAATTTTAAAAAAATTTGGGCTTTATTAGTAATTTTTTTTCAATAATATTAAAAATTATCTTTTTCTTTATTATGTTTGTAATAAAAAAGTTTTTTCTCATGTGATTTTAATAATAGTTTTTATTAAACATTAATAAGTTCTTTTAAAATAATTTTGTCATGAAATAAGCAAATTTGGGAACAATTTTTTTTCTTCCACCTATAATACCTGTATTGTAACATCTTCCAACTGATAGTCAAAGGGGGGGGGGGGATTAGTTGGTCCTACTTTTTTCTTGGTGATATACCAATTAGAGGCATCTTCATCTGAAGTCTTGTAGAGGGCATCCTTTTGCTGGCATCATCTTCATGTTTCCATATTTGCACTATGTCATGTTGTATTCTCTTGCATGAGCTATGTTGTACGTCACTAAAATAAAGTGTCACATCTCTTTGTACTTTGTCAATTGATGACATATTTGATGTAATCTTACTATATTCAAAGATTAGGAACTATCTTGTGAGGCTTGGTACATGTCTCAAATGAGAATATATGTATTTTGAGTATCTAGATGATGTTCATGTAGGTTGTCTCCATACCTGATCTTTATCACGTTGCAGAGAGTGCTTCATAGTCATTCTTCATTGGCATTGGTACCTAGTTTTTTCACAAATTGACATTCTTGGTGCAACATTGGCTCATTTTCTTCCTAATGGGGAGGAATTTTGGTCTACATTATTAGAGAATCTTTGTATGAGATTCTACATTGAGGGGGAACTTCATGGTCTCTCTCCTTCTCTCTTATGAGGGAACTATTTCCTTACATGATGTTTTGTTCTTCTTATTCTTCATTTAGAGAATTTTGTTTTCATGTCTCATTTGTAGGAGATTTTTTTCTCATTGGGTTTTTCCCTCTTCCTTCATTTTTATCAGATGGCATTGCATTTGTACATGGGCACCTAACATGGCTTAGTAGATGGGACCCATATTGTATTGTTAGCTTGAGTCTAAATTATCCTAAGTTACATTTAAAGGGGAGTGTTAATGAAATTTATGTCTCACGTAATTATACTTTACTTAAGTTAACTTAGGATAATGCATATCATACTTATTCACATAGGTGACACTTGGGGAATTGCATATCTAGGGAATATGGATGTAGGACAAATTCCACCTTCAGTGGGTGATCTACCCTTAGTGGAATTATCTATTGTTTCTCCTACCTACCCTTGTATCTCATTGGGCCACATGCCATGATTGTGTGCTCTCATTTCCCTATATCATTTCCTTTATAAGTAGGCTCACATACATTGTACTTAGTTGGGCATTTTGTACCTTGATGAGAATATAGTTTGTTCTTATCTATTTTAATTCTCTCTTGTTATTGTTCTTTCCATTTCCCCTAGATCTTGGGTGGCTATCTTCATAGTTAATTCTCACAAAGAGAACAGAGATAAGACTAAAATGAAATTAAAGGAAAAATTGGGCCTTCCTTAAGTAGAATGAAAAGAAAAAAACACCACCACTCCACGAAGGTGAGGAAGGCTATAGATCAACACACCCTTGGAATTATCCACACAATGTATAAGTTTCAAATAAAGAAAGTGGATACTACCAACCCTAGTCTAAAAGAGTGTAGAGAGAAAATAAAAGTGTTGAAGAAAAAAGCACACAAGGAAGATTCACCAAGGGAATAAGAAGAAGAATTAAAAAATGTAGGAGCTCCAAAATTTCTATTCTAGATCAAGTTAAAAAGTTGGGTGATGAGGATGAACATTATAGTAGCTATGAAGTATGGGGATTTCTGGATTTGATTGTGTGCGAGTTTTTGAACATCAATGTTTCAGATCACACTCCATGATCCATCATTAGGATGAATGAGAGTTCAAGGAGAAAAATGGTTGGTTGCAGACTATGAGGGACAATATAAAGAGTGGAGGAAGTATGACGAGGAGATGAGGGGTTAGCATGAAGACCAAGGATAGGGGAGTAAGTATGAGAAAGGAGGAAAAAATAATTAGGGGAAGAGTTAAACCCCGATGAAGACCACAATGGAGAAAAAAGAAAGAAGGACGCATAAGGAAAGAATAGACAAATTAATAAGAAAAAGATTAAATAAAGAAAAAAGAAGAATATATATATATACAAAATAAATAAATAAATAAATAAATATAAAAGAAGGAAAGAATATATATACATACACAGACACGCACGAACAAACACCAAAACAAATCCAAACACAAGCAAATAAAATTAAGATGAAAAAATAAAATAATACATGAAATAAATAAATACATGAGAAAGAAAACACAAAAACGAACTAGAGAAATAATAAAATAATAAAATAATGAAAAAATAAAAAAAAGACAAACAAAGAAGAGAAAACAAATAATAATAATAATAAAATGCAGTATATATATATATATATATATTCCATTTTATCATTATTTTTTATATTTACAAGAATATAAGAATATAAGAAAACAAAAAGAATAATAAAATGGAAAAGAAAAGTAAAAGAGGACACCAAAAAGATTGTATATATATATCTATATATATATATATATATATATATATATATATAAGAGAAAAATACAAAAGAAAATAACAGAGGAAACAATCAAATGATAAATGTGTTGGACATTGTTGCTGCTAGGACATGTTGTTGTCATTGATGTCAACATATTTTTGCGATTTATTGCTCCAGTGATTGCATATTGGTTTATTGGGATTATGGTTTGGTGTATGAAGTATTTATAGTATTATTACATCTTTCCGTATTGGTTTCAGTGATCTGGGAAGCTTAATTGAACATATCATATGCTCCAATTTACAGTTTGATTTTTCTGATAAGTGTTTTGCAGAGCTCAGTATTTCCTCCAATATATTCCGGTCTGATTAGATCTTGCACTGAGATTTTGGGAGATTGTTTGGGATGTTCTTGTGTATCTTCATTTCAGATGGTTTGTAATTTGATGCTCCTCAGGTTATCTTTCTTCATAACAGTTGTTGTTGTTTGATTGTTCTTGAGTTTCAGATGTTGATTGATGAAGATTTGATAAGTGGTGTTGGTGCAGCTGATGCTGATGATTCTAACATTCTTGTTGGTGTTTCCTTTAGTGTCCTATTTGTTTTGATGTCCATATTGATCGTTGTACAAGTTTTTGGTGATTTTGTTGATCTGATGTTCTTCGTGTTATGTGATATTCCTAGTAGTGTAGCATGTTGAGGTTGATCTTGGCATGATTTTTCGTTGGTGTTGTGTATTTGGAAACTTGATTTAGGTCCATGTTATATCATGCATATCATTATATTGGTTTAGTGCTCGATATTTGTATCGTGTAATGTAATTTTGTAATTGGGTGTTAAGGGAGCCGACCTTGTTGTCAAGGTTGACGAATTGCATGAATAGGTGGTATACTCATGTAATTTGGATATTGAGTTTGTATCTAAGTTATCAGAGAGTGGTGTATGTACAAAAGAAGGGATTAATCTATCTATGTGGTGTATTGAGCAAAGATTGGTGTAGCGTAGACATATGAGCTTAACCAGAACTATCATTAGGAATTAGTAGATGCTATTATTGTAGTTCATTCTTTTCGGATTGTAGTCTGAATCTTGTTGTAAGTCAGTGAGACTTCCTTGAGGGTTGTATCCTTATGGATTATTGTATCTTGAGTTGTGAGCTCTAGGAAATATCCTTGAATGCTGGTGCATTACCCATTGTAATTATTTACACATACTACTATAGAGTATCATCTTATTATGGGTAGGTTCCCATCGTGGTTTTTTCTTTAACTGAGTTTTTCATGTCAAAATCTTGGTGTTGTGTGTTGTGTTGTCAATTTATTTATCTTTTCTTTTACTATAGTTTATCAGATTTGTGATTGTGGTTAAGTTTGATAATCCAGTGAAAACCAATTCACCCCCCCATCTCAATTTTCCTTCATTGTTGTTTCCAATAATTGGTATTAGAGCCAGATTCTCCTAAAGAATCTTAATCGCTTGAGGATACTCGAGATGGCAACTGGAAGAACCGGATGGAGGTGCACTTGAGATGTCTTAGAAAGGATTACTAGAAAATTACAAAGAATGCCTATTTTGTTCCTCTGAATGGATTGATTACTACTGGTGAGATCAAGGAAGATAAAAATAACATTAGATTGAAGGAAGTATTGTTAAGCATCGTTACTGGTTCAAAAATGACTAATATAGTGGGACTTCAGATTGCACATGAGATTTGGGAGAATATTGAAATGTTGTATGAAGAAGATAAACAAGTCAAAGTTTCTAAGTTATAGAGTTTGAAAGGGAAGTATGAGATGCTGAAGATGGGAGAAGATGAGAACATAAATTCCTTTATGGCTAAGGTGAATGAACTTGTCCTAGGTATCAGATGTGTCGGTGGAACCCTTGAAGAAGATGAAATTGTTGCTAGGGTGCTAAGATCATTTCCTCCTGCTTACAAACATAGGGTATCTACTATTGATGATATCTCTAAGAGTGTAACTACTATGACAAGAGATATGTTGGTTGGAAATATTTCTACAATTGAATAGAGTGAATTTGGTGAATCACATGGAAAGGCCGAGACACCATTTAGAGCATTTATATTCGGAAAGAAGAAGTATGATCCTAATGAATGCAAAATATCCAGATATGAAAGAGAGAGAAGAGAGATTGAAGAGAAAGAAAGAGAATTGGATGAGCTTGAAGCATTGTATTCTCAAAGATTCCCTAAGGAAGCTAGTAAGTATGATGGAAAATTACCTCTTAAATGTTTCTCTTGCAATAAGATAGGATATTTTTCTTCTAGATGCCTAGAGAGAATGTCTATATATGATAGGTATGATAAATTTGATAAACATGATAGGAATGATAGATATGAGAAGCATGAAAAGTATGATAAGCCTTACAAGCTTAATCGGAAGTATAAGCATCATAAGAATTGTTATTATGCTACCGATGAAGGTGTCACATATGAAGAATAAGAAGGAGATGAAGTTGTGTTTATTGCTATCAAAGAAGATGGACCAGTACCTATTGATTCCACAAGCTGCACTATTGAGGAGAAAGCTTTAGCTGCTAAAGTTGAAGAGAAAAATGAATGGGTGATTGATAGCACAGTTGTTCACATCATATGACCGGTGATAAAAGAAAATTTGTGAGTATGAAAAGGTATGATGGTGGAATAGTAATATTTGGAGATGACAAATCCTACGTGATCCATGGTAGAGGTTCTATTTCCTTTGATATAAGCATAACATTGATGATGTCTTGTATGTTGAAGGTTTGAAGCATAATCTTTTAGGTGTTGGACAAATGGTTGACAAAGGTTATGATTTACAATTCAAGAATGGAAAATCAAAGATCCTAAATGCCATTGGTATAGAGATTGCATCTAGAACTAAGATTGAAGGTAAGATCTTTCATTTGAATGCTAGCATGAGAAAAGTTGTGATAAGGGAATAACCCGAGAAATAGAAAACACAACAAATTGCTAGAAAAGAGACACAAAGATTATATTATTATTATCTGTAAATATGCAATTAGAAACATGCAACACATGCAATTACAATCTAGAGGAATAAATCCTCATAGAGTGCAATTCAACAGCTAGTAGAGTTTTCTGGAAACCCTTACAACCTTAAGCACAACTCCCAAATCTCACTCTTCCAAAATCTCACATACCAAAAACCATTACAAGTTTTCTCGAATGAGTCCTAAATATCTATTTTCCAATTTGGAGCCAATATTTAAATTTAGAAAATTATCATTTGGCTCACAAATGCCAAAACATGAAATTGGAAATATAAAAATATAGCAAGATTCAAAAATTGAAACTTTCAGACAATTTGTCCAACTTTTGGCAGCCATAGCTTTTGCTTTGGGAATCGGATTTACAAACTGTTTGAAGTGTCAGAAAGATCTCTGAGTGTAGAATGTGATAATGATTTTCTCTTCTGATTCACACTATTTTTGGGCCTGTTCGACACCATTTAATGTCACAAATCTGACTTGGAAGAATTTTTTCAGTTTTTTAAGAAATTGAAACTTTAATAACTTTCAAATTGTTTATGCTTTTGACCCGATTCTTTCGCCAATGAGCTTATTTTTACTTCCATAATCTTCTTATAAATTTTGGGCTCCATCCACCTTCAAATAAAAACCTGCTATTTTGGGTAGTCAGTAAGAAAAAGAAGCTTGACAATTCTATGAGTTGGAAACACTTATTCGTCCAAATGGGTATCCAAAATTGCAAAAAACATTAAAAGAAAACTAAAACAAAAAAAAATATTTTTGGGTGATGCAGGATTGCCAATACACCACTGGATGCTCCTACATCAAGTTGCTTGTTTGCTCAAAATGATGAAAGTTGGTTGTAGTATAAGAAAATGTGTCATGCTAATTTTGACTCAATGATTAAGATCAGTTCTACACAAGATGTTAGTGATTTGCCTAAAATTGTTAAGCCTGCTGATCTAATATGTAAGGAATGTCAAATGGGTAAGAAAACAAGGATTTATTTCAATCTAGTAAACAATATACATATGATCGATTGCTAGATCTTGTGCACATTGACCTATGTGGACCTAAAAATATTAGAACTATGCAGGGTGATAGACAGTTTATGTTACTGATTGATGATTATTTTAGAATGATGTGGGTTGTCATTTTGAAGGAGAAATCAAAAGCATTGGAAAAATTCAAGATATTCAAAGCAAAAGTTGAGACCGAGGTAGGATTGAAGGTGAAATGTTTGAGATTTGATAGAGGAGGGGAATTTTTTTCAGTGAGTTTGATTCATTATGTGAGAAGCATGGAATTAGAAGACAATTGTCTACTCCTAGAACCCCACAATAGAATGGAGTTGTTGAAAGGAAGAACAAGACTATCTTGAATTCTACAAGAACTATGTTGATTGAAGGGAATGTTTCAAAGATCTACTGGAGGAAAGTTGTTAGCATAAATATTTACACATTCAATTTAGTGCATATAAAAGGCGATACCAGTAAGACTCCTTATGAGCTATGGTTTGGTCATGTTCCTACTGTAAGATATTTCAGAATTTTTGGTAGCAAGTGTTATACCAAGAGAGATGAGGATATAAGAAAGTTCGATGCGGAAGTGATGAAGGAATTTTCTTGGGATATTCAACAAAGAGAAAATCCTACTAGTACTACAATAAGAGACTGAGAAAGATAGTGGAAAGTGCAAATGTGAAGGTTGATGAGAATTATGGAAAAAAGATCAGAACATGTGGGTATGATGATGGTCAACATGTTATTCTAACACCTATTCAGGCTGAATAATTGAAGTAGAATGATCTGGTAGAGACAGCCAATCCGGATATTTCTACTATTAGCAGAGAGGTGCACGAACTTGAAAATCTGAATAATCAAACAAACTTCAAGGTATGTAAGATTGAATCACTTTGAAAATTAGATTATTGGTGATAAAAATAAAGGTGTGACTAGAAGAAGGCTAACTATTGAATATATATATTTGATTTCTAAAATTGAACCTAAAGATGTTGTTGAGGCTTGCAAAGATGACAACTGGATAAGAGCTTTGGAAGAAGAATTGAATCAGATTGAAAATAATAACACATGGGAACTTGTGCCTAGACCTAAAGATAAGAATGTGATTGGTACTAAATGGGTATTCAACAACAAATTGAATGAAGTCAGTGAAGTTGTCAGAAATAAAGAAAGATTGGCATGCAAAGGATATTCATAGAAGGAAGGGATTGATTATGAGGATACTTTTGCTCCGGTAGCTAGACTTGAAGTTGTTAGACTATTGCTTGCATATACTGCATATAAGGATTTCAAGGTATATCAGATGGATGTCAAGGCAGTCTTTCTAAATGGTGATCTTGAGGAAGAAGTATACATTGAGCAACCTGATAGATTTTCATTATCAGATGAGGGAGACATGGTATGCAGACTGAAGAAAACTCTTTATGGATTGAAACAAACCCCTAGAGATTGGTATGCTAGATTGGATAAGTACTTACTGAAATTGGGATATAATAAAGGTATTGTTGATAGTAATATGTATTTTAATATTGAGAATGATAACATCTTTATTGTTGAAGTTTTTTTGATGATATTATCTTTGGAGGAGATGATAACAAGAGAAACTAAATATGTGAAGGAATTGCTGAAGAAGTTTGGATTAGATGACTCTAAACCGGTTAGAACTCCTATGGTGACTTTGTACAAATCTATGGTTGGTGGACTGCTATACTTGACTCAGCATAGACATGACATTATGCATGTTGTGTGTATGACTTCTAGATATCAAGCTGATCCGAAAGAGAGTCATGTCACTGCTATAAAGAGGATATTTAGATACTTGAAAGGAATTGTGGATTACGGTTTGTGGTATCCGAGGAATGATTATTTCATATTATGTGCTTACATTGATGCTGATTAGGTTGGTGATGTTGATGATCGAAAGAGTACCTCTGGTGGTGCATACTTTTTGGGTAAGAAATTGGTTTCATTGGGTACTAAGAAACAAGATTCAATGTCCCTATCTACTGCTGAAGCATAATACATTGTTGTTGCTAGTAACTATACTCAGGTAGTTTAGATGAAGAAAATGTTGAAGGATATTAGAGTTATCTATGATGAGCCTCCTATCATATATTGCGATAATTCTAGTACTATTAATATGTCAAATAATCTAGTGCAATAGTCAAAGACTAAACATGTGTCAATCAAGTATCATTTCTTGAGAGAAAAAGTCAGTGAAGAGGAAGTGAAGCTAGAGTATGTGTCTACAAAGGAACAAATTGCTAATATTTTTACTAAGTCTTTGCTTGTAGATATATTTGTCTATTTGAGAGACAAGTTAGGGGTATCTACCCCTCCCGATGAGAGCTAAATGCATTGAGTTGCATAAATCTAGTTGACTTCACAGTCATATCCTTTGTCCAGGTTGATGAGTTGGTGTTGCTACTCTGCTAGAGTAGTCAGTATGTTTAAGGGAGAAAGAATCATGATTTGTTTATATAAAGGGGAGAGTAAGTTTGGTTTTCTGTTTTGATAATCTTTGGCATTGCTATCAAAGGGGAAGAGAAGCATGCGAAAAATGGTTTTATCTACCTAATCTTAGGGGGAGATTTTTGGAGATGTTTTCTTTCTTTGCATTGATTGTTTTTCATAGTCATATGTTGCCATCAATGCCAAAGGGGGAGATTGTTGAACATTTCTGCTAGTAGGATATGTTGTTGTCATTGATGTCAACATATTCCTATGATTTATTTCTCAGGTGATTGCAGCTTGGTTTATTCAGATCATGGTTTGGACATATGGAGTATTTCTAGTATTATTAGATCTTTCTATGTTTATTTCAGTGATATAAGAAGCTTAATTGAACATATCATATGATTCGGTTTCCAATTTGTTTTTCTGATCAGTTCTTTGTAGAGTTTAGTATATCCTTAGATATATTCCGGTGTGATCAGATCTTGAGCTGAGATTTTGGGAGATTGTTTGGGATGTTCTTGTGTATCTTCATTTTAGATGGTTTGTCATTATGCACTTCACATGTTATCTTTCTTCGTAATAGTTGTTGTTGTTTGAGTGTTCTTGAGTTTCAGATGTTGATCAATGAAGATTTGATAAGTGGTGTTGGTGCATCTATTACTGATGATGCTAATGTGCTTGGTGGTGTTTCTTAATTGTGTCTTATTTTTTTTTATGATACGCATTGATCGTTGTGGAAGAATTTGGTGATTTTGTTGATCTGGTGATGTTCTTCATGTTATGCAATATTCCTGGTGGTGTAGCATGTTGTGGTTGATCTTGGCATGATTTTCGGTGGTGTTGCATATTTGGAGACTTGATTTAGGTCCGTGTTATATAATATATATCATTATCTTGGTTTGATGGTTGAAATTTGAAATGTGTAATATAACTTTGTAACTGGATGTTGAAGGTTTAGCCGACCATGTTATCAAGGTTGATGAATTGTGTGGTATAGTCATGTAATTTGGATATCGAGGTTGTATTTGTGTTATCTGAGAGTGGTGTATGTGCGAACAAAAGGATTCATCTTTCAGTGTGGTGTATTGAGAAGAGATTGGTGTAGAGAAGACATATGTGCTTAATCAAAACTATCACCAGGCATTAGTAGATGTTATTATTGTAGTTCATTCCTTTCAAATTTTAGTTCGAATCTTCTTGTAAGTCAGTGAGACTTCCCTGAGGGTTGTAGCCTTCCAGGTTCTTGTATCTTGAGCTGTGAGCTCTATGTAGTGCACCTAAATGCTAGTGCATTCACCATTGTAATTATTTACAAATACTACTACAAAGCATCATCTTATTGTGGGTAGGTTCCCACTGTGGTTTTTTCCTTAACTGATTTTTCCACGTCAAAATATTGGTGTTGTGTATTGTGCTATCAATTTCTTGTCTTTGTTATTACTACAGTTTATCAGATTTGTGATTATCGTTAAGTTTAATAATCTGATGAAAATCGATTCACCCCCCTCTTAGTTTTCCTTTATTATTGTTGCCAACAAAATGCACAAATAAATAAATAGATAGAAGAACAAAATGAAACCAAACAAGATAAACAAAAAATAAAGGAGAAACCAAAATTAATAGAGGCAAGAGGAGAAAAAGAATATATATACACATATTATATATGTATGTATGTAAACATACATATATATATATATATATATATATATATACACACACACACACACACACAAATGTATGTATATATATATATGTATATAAATATATACATACATACATATATATGTATGTATGTATGTATATATATACATACACACACACACATATATATATGCATGTATGTATGTATGTATATACGAAGAGACAAAGGAAAAATAAAATAAAATAAAAAGGACAAATGGGAAGAATGAGAGGGGGATCGACAATAAAGGTTCAAGGAAAAAGGACCGAAGGGAAACCTAAGAGTGATAAAATAAGATGAAAGAAAGAGCACAAAGGGAAGGGGAAAGAAGACCTGAGAGAGGGAACAAGGAAGGGAGAGGAGAGAAGGGTAAGAAGTCTAAAGAGGGGAAAGCAAAAAAAAGCCTAACGAGGAAGAAAGAGAAGAAAGATCAGGAGATGGGAAAATAGTGGTTCCTAAGGATAGATAACAACAGATGTCAAGAGAGACTTAAAATCTAACCATCGTCATGATTGAGGTTGGTGGGGTGATTGCTAAATTCGATAGCCTCCAAAAGTTTCCTCCTGAAGAGACCAAAATCCTTTTCAATGAGGACAATTTCTTCAAGAGGAAACTCTTGGAGGCTATTCAAATTATCAATCGCCACACCAACCTCAATCGTGATGAAGGTTGGATTTTAATTCTCTCTTGGCATCCATTGTTGTCTATCCTTAGGAACCACCATCTCCTAATCTTTCTTCTCTTTCTTCCTTGTTAGGCTTGGTTATGCTTTCCCCTGTTGGTGTAATTATTTATTCATGTTGGATATAATTACACTTTACTTAAGTTTACTTAGGTTCATGCATAAAATTGTAGTTTGCATATGAGACACTTAGGGAGATGTGTTACATTAGGAGTGTGTATTTAGGATAATTTCCACTTTTAATGGTGTGATCTTGTTATTACTTTATCATATCCACTTATTGTGGAGTGATAATTCCAGCTTCGGTGGGTCATCCACCTCATGCAGAATATTTTACTATTTCTCCTACCCACCCCTACCTATCCTTACATCTCATTGAGCCATATGTCATCTTTGTGTGTTTTCTTGTCTCTTAGTCTTGCCTTTATAACCAGACCCGTCTACATTATATGTAACAATTATTGATGATCCAGTTGATCTCTTTTGCATCTTGATAGGAATACAATTTATTTTTGTCATATTTTATCTCTTGTCATTGCGCTATCTATTGGTCTCTTTGATCTTGGTTGCTTCAAGCATAATCTCATATGGTATCAAAGTGGTTGGAGCACCATTGCATTGCCTTTGGAGAAATTTTATTGCATCCTTGAAGGAGGTCAAGAGGCAGATCTGAAGAGCAGCATCGTATAAAGGCATCCTAGACCAGATCCGACCTCACCATTGCGTTTGAGTGGCCGTTTCCATAAATTTTGGCTATAAATTCTCCTATATTGGGTGAAAATCATATTTGGGGCTTTGGAGGAATTTTTTAGCCTATTTGACTAGCCGTATGGATTTTTTGCAAAAAAAAATTTTAAATCATTTTTAATTTTCTGCAAAATATCTTTAATTTCATAACTTTTCAAAAAAAAATTCGTCAGTTTTTTTAATTGTGCCTTGTAAAGTTTTTATTCAAAAATATATATATATACATTATGAGAGGGGTTAAGTTGACCCCACCACCTGTACTGCACTTGCCCGCAGAGTTTGCAGGCACCGTACCTACCGTAGGTACCCACTGTTCCTTTTCACCAGCGAACTTCACACCGGGCCGCACCCTCCTCCGCCGCCAGCAGCATCCACCGGCAGTCGTGAATCTGTTGGCGACCTGCGCTTCCATCCAACGCCCGCATCCCACCGACAACCAACTCCTCTCTGGCTCTGGTCTCCTGCCGACTGAGTACACCATTTTTTGGCAAGCCGTGCCAGTCCCCGACGTGCTCCGATAGCGGCCGTTCATCCTCCCAGTGTGTTGTTCTCTGACAGTCTGGAGGTCCCGCGCCGGTCACCTTTCTTTTTCTGACCATTCTTCTGTGCGTTTGGGTTTGTGTTGGTGTTTGTTCGTGCGTGCGTGTATATATATTCTTTCTTTCTTTTATTTTTCTTGATTTATTTTATTTTATATATATATATATATATGGATATTCTTCTTTTTTCTTTATTTAATGTTTTTCTTATTAATTTTTTTGTTCTTTCCTTGTGTCCTTTCTTTTCTCTCTATTGTGGTCTTCATTGGGGTTTGACTCTTCTCTTCATTGCTTTTTTCTGCTTTCTTCTACTTACTCCCCTATCCTTGGTCTTCGTGCCAACCCCTCCTCTCCTCCTCATGCTTCTCCCCTCTTTATATTGTCCCCTGTGGTCTCCAACCAACCATTTTTCTCTTTTCACTCTCATTCATTCTGATGATGGATCATGGACTATGATCCGAAACGTTGATGTTAAAAAACTTGCACACAATCAATTCCAAAAATCTACATACTTCATTATTATGGATTGTGGAAATCTAACAAAATTGATTAATAGTATCTTTTTCCACAAATAAGTCCTGGATAAGACATTGGAGATATACATAGACATGGTCTCACCCAAAAACATATCACAAAAAGAGCTTTGACTAGATATACAATAGCCTCTAATACAATTTTGGAGGACCTAATGGGTTGCATTCTGAACCAGATGGATACCAAACTTAGGGTGAGAAGGGTGAAAGTAGAAAAAGAAGAAGACAAACTAAGACAAATTTCTATTAAAGAAATAACCTATACTAGTACTCCTCCACAAAATCACAAGTCACTGAAATCTAGACCAAAAAATTGCAATCTAAATAGAACCTTTATAATTTGATGTCAAGAAAGCAAAAACGCAATTATACAAATAAATAAAGACTATCCAAATAGAGAGTAAGTAAGCCATAAAAAATTCATATAAACAAATCAATGATAAAGAAGAGAAATAAATAAAGACCACTACATTTGAATCAAAACATCTAGAACATTGTACCTTTTGTAATGCCTATTGCGTTTGGGTTATGTCATTGATTTATTTTGAACTGAGATACACTTTATATATATTATATTACTTGACTATGTGTATGTTATTTTTTTGTATTGGCATCTATGTGCTACATCCTAATTACAATTATATTCCTTTGATGGAGTAGTTATCACTACTGATATTCATAGTTGATTATACTCATAGATTCAATGATGAGCATAAATGCAAGATGCTGATATAATGATATGAGATAGTGTTATATGATGACATATGCATTCTAATATGATGGTACTCTAATTATACTAATGAGAGTGTAGTTTAATGATGACATATTGATTAAGCTATATTGGTTTGATGAGATATTATGTTATTGACCATGTTTTAATGTAACCCTTATTGGGGAATGATTATATATGCATTTCAGTTATATTGTATTATATATGTATATCCATAGGTATTTTTAATGTTTTAGTTGATGCAGGTACAAGGCATCGACTCAACCTAGCTCCACTATTCTAAGCAGCCCATATCTCCCATAGTGGTTACAGGAGATAGCACATAGGCCATTTATGTCACTCATCCCTAATCATCGCTCCTAATTTGGACAATTTTTCTAATTACACATGTTAGGTCATATTCCAGTTACCATTTTTGTAATCTTTGATTACCCTAATGCATAACTATGTAAGACCCATAATGACTGTGAGTGCATAGTCAACCATTTTTAAATTGCCAACATTTTAATGCATATATTAAAGGTATTTTTATATTGTTGGAGTCATTTAATATTTAAATTGTATTATACATGTCATATTTATATTTGATTTAATGAGATTTGCATGATATACTTATAGGGGTCATTTTGTGGTTTATTTGATATTTGAGTTTTAATTGTATTTTATGCGATTTTATTTCTTCACTCAAAAAGAGTATATATTATGTGTTGAATTTTTTTTAACACTTTGTCATTTTTTCTCATGTGCTCTCTAAACACACACCTTTGGAATTTGGATTGTTGATCGTGGGATTTTGGCTTGGTGGATTTTCGTTGGTATTGCCTCAAAAAAATTTCTTTGTGAATTCTACTAACTGTCTAGATTATTTATCCTCTCTTAGTGTGTGCGGGTCACATTTTGAATTTGATATTTTGGTCAAGTTTTGAGGTAGAAACTCTAATTCCTCCCTTGATTCTCAATTGAATTGATTTTAGTTTGTTGAAAATATTTTGTGGTGTGAATTAAAGTATTGTTTTAATTTAAATTTATTCATTTTGATGATTCTATGATTTGTATGGATCAAATTTGGAAAATATTAGTTTATATGGGGTTATGCTACTTGATTTTCTTGACAATGTTGAACTAGAAATTTGAAGGTGTTTCCATATTGTTGGGTGAATAAAGAGCAATGTTTTTTCTCACATTTTTTATTTTTGCCTTTTGAAAACTTAAGCTTTTTGGAGATCCATCAATGATGGATGACATCATTGACTATTTTTTTAGTTCAATTTGGAATTTGATGAAAAGTAGATTTTGAGAGTTTTGAGTGCATATTCTATTGTGGAATAATGACATTATATATTAAAATTTTAATATGGGATAATTCAGATCCATTCCTTTGGTATTGCATCCAACTAAGTATGCCATGCTTATTCATAAAAATAGTATTGTGTAATTGAGATACTTTAGTATTTTGAGTTATTTGGCATTGAGTTTTGGTATGATCTGAGGTTGTAGGTATTAGAGTCAATTAGGGGAGTGGCTCTCAATGGTAGTTGGGGCCTAAAGTGGCTACTAGGATAACCTATTGAAGAGTTAATTAATCATGTGAAAACATAAATAAACTACGGTAAAAACATAGAAATAAAATTGAGTATGTCACTCGCATGCCTTGATTGCTAGGATATGCTAAGGTTGTATTCAGAAGGTTTGGCCTCCATGGAGTGTTGATATAGCATGATTGATTCTACTTATCACAATAAGAGAATTAATTGATTCTGCATGACCCATCACTTTGAGCTATGTGATGATGCTCCTACTTCTTGTTCTCTAATATCCAACCCCTATGTAAAAAGAGTAGTGAGTATGTTTTGAGTTCATTCAATTCCTAATTTGCATTGTAGGTGTCATCTGCTAACCCAACGAGACGATTCTTGTCCCATTTTCTCACCTTTCTACCAAATTCTCTTGATTTAACTGTTGTAACGATATTTTGACTTCATGAAGGGATTCAAGCTATCTAGGAGACCAAACCATTCAATGAAAAGCTCACTAGTTAGGATAGCTGTGCATCTCATTGGATCGCAATGTAAGTTCACCAGTTTGGAGGACATCAATAAACTAATGTGTGATTTTATGACACTAAAGCAACACACATGTTACCATCAAACATGCACATGTTCTTTTAGATTTCTTGTGTCTAGTGTAGAATCTTGTGTTTGGTTGTTCTATTCGAAGAGTTTCTAAGAGATTGGGGTGTTAGTTTGACTTAAGTTCAAATACTTTATAAAGGTTTCAATATTTGGTAGCCCTCATAGCTGTCTTGAGTATGTTTTGAGTGTTTTTGGATGGTGTCAGTGCATCTAATTGGAATGAGGGTTTATAGCTAATTGATGATGCCTATGACCTAGCTATTGGTCCTATTTGTCCATTCAAGTCTTGAAATATTGGGTTAGGTCTTGTATGATATTTTTTACCTTAATTAACATGTCCTAGGGTTGGGATACCTTTCCCCTTATTCAATTCAAGTTTTAATTATATAGTCTTCTACATGTGCATTGTTGATTAACAATGATTTGACCTAATCATGAGATTTGAGTTTTATTCTTGCATATTTTATTTTTGATAACATTAAATCTTTCAAAAAATACATTAGATTCTCGCTAGGTGTTAAGTATCATACTCATTACTATGTAAATTCCTTTAAAGCATTTATTCTCCTTTTATAGTACTTCAACAAAGATTTTTTTTTCAATATTGTTAAAAATAGTGTTTAAGAGAGGCTTGTGAAGGTCCCTCCTAGTTACATTAATTTATATGCATTATATTAAATCCATAGAAGTTACAAATCATGTAAAGAAGTTAGAGTGGT
This sequence comes from Cryptomeria japonica, assembly GCF_030272615.1. Classification (NCBI taxonomy): domain Eukaryota; kingdom Viridiplantae; phylum Streptophyta; class Pinopsida; order Cupressales; family Cupressaceae; genus Cryptomeria; species Cryptomeria japonica. The sequence goes on along the minus strand of NC_081411.1, from coordinate 200,948,486 downwards.
GCATGTCAAGGTATATGTCCTCATCTACATAGGGGTGCACACAAAATGGTTTTGGTCACTCATAGTATAAATATAAAGACTGGACAATAGATTTCACAATTTCATTATCATCATCCTCATCCTAGTCAAAAACCATTTGAATAGATAGCCACATAATAAGCATTATTAAAATCAAGCTTCATTGATTGTTGCACCAATTCACAGATTCTTAGGCAAGGATTATGTTATCAAGAATGAAATGTCCCCCTACAAATCTCACTCACCCTATAATGGTCTATCAAGCATGGTTGTCCTTTATCAACTTTTATCCATGTGTTTGATTTTGATTCTCTTGGTTATCTATTGCATAAATTTAATCATTTGAATCTTATTAGAGGTTTCCATATTCTTAACAATGTAGTGGTGATAAATTACTATTTTATTGATGACAATTTTCTTATCATTCGAAATTAAAAATTAAAAATTAATAGTGCTATGGAAGTTCTAGAGATATATTAATCTATTTTGAGATCCTAACTATCCCACCGTAAAATAGAATTTCTCATGGTCAAATCTAAACTAGTTCCTTATTGGATTCTCATATAATGGAAGTAGATTATATATGTTCAGATTACTAGACATCTAGAAATCCCCTTTGGCCTGAGTGTCTCTCTGGTTGATATGTGGAATTGGTTCTTAGTCAAACTAAAAAGTAATATATTTAATTGGGGAAACAAATATCTATCCCTTACAGAAAAAATTTAAGTAGTGAATATTTTTCTTTTTGGCTTCTCATGTTTACTATTCTTCTTTTTGGATTTCATACAAAAAATGGTATGATGAACCTCCTACGCTTAATATTTAGTTGATTTGGACCTTTCAAGTTGTTATATGTTGAGATCTTCTTAATAGTGTGAGGGAAGCCTTGGTGACAAATTCTTGGTGACTCCTTCTACAGGTCTCTCAAGTTGTAACCTTATCCCTTTATGGTTCTTAACTCTCTGTCCTTGGATTGTAGAGTTTTCTCTCCCAGTTTGGTGGCTTGTCTAGACAATTTGTCTGTTTCTTATGATGGGTCTTCCACCCCTGCTCTATTGAGTTCTCTTGGGAAAGGTGATTCTTCTTGAACTATTGTTCACTACAAGAGAAAGAGTTAGCCTCTTGTTGTTCTATGAATACACAAATTATCCAATTAGGTCCACTAGTGGGTCTCAACTTTGATTTTTAGTGAAGGTAGGTTTTACTATTTTGTCCTACTCTGTTGAATGTTTCATTTTATTTCAGTTTTACCTGTCCATCAATTTTAGATTTTTTGTTGTTCATCCTCTATTTCTTCCAGTTACCTCATTGGTAGTTCTTTTTCTTTGTATCTATGTTTAGGCCCTATCATAAACCTTCTTATTTTAATAAGAAACATAGTATAATAAACGCATACCCACTTTCAAAAATGCACTATCATGAACAAGAGATTTCAAGGTAGTGTAATATTGTAAAGACGTACATCGAGCTAACTTCAATAAAATCCGAAATACTCTTTATTCTTAAATAAACTCAAAAATCGGTGGATAAGTCTATTTCATTCCATTTTTCCATTCATAGCTTCAATTGAACATTCCATTTAGATTGTAAAAAACACAAAATTTTCTATAATAGATAATGATTCTTCATTCAATAAATCGATATAAGTAGTATTTCGATCATACAATACTTATGCATTTAAAGTTGTTGTAAGTTCAATAACAAAATAGTACAAAGTAAAGGGTGAGATGTGTCCGTTGATCTGTAACCCAAGCTGTCACCAATGCAATCTTTAGCATGAAGACGAGAATAAGATTCAGGTGCTTTTTCCACCCAACCTTGAAGCTTACGCTTCCCCAGAATTCTTGGTCAATCAAGAATACCTGACCCTGCACGAATTGCTTAGCAAAAGAATTCGAAAGGCAAGATGGAATCTGGTGCATGCCTAGATGATACATGCATTTTCAATTTTCTACTTCTATTAAGAAACAAGCGTTCATTATCAATCTAGGATATGGTAGAGAGGATAAAATAAAAGAATTCCATTATTTCAATGGTTAATTCAATTTGATTACTCAGCCAAGTATAATGCCATGCCAACAAAAATAGATAGTTGCAAAAACAACTATACTCTCTATAATCCACATTCAACACCCGTCCTGGAAGGTAATTTTCCACAAACACAAGTCTATCTAGCTTTGTTCACATAAATTCATACAGAAGACAATCTTTCACCTTTTAATTCTAGCTTCCTATTTCTCGCAGCATAAAAATACTATGCTAAGAAGACAATCTTTCGTTTTGAATAGAAATTGATAAAATAAATCTTTAATTACAACCAATCCAATTTGACAGGAAACAATCTTTTATGGATAATCAAATATACATCTAAAAGAAGACAATCTTTCCCTTCTATCCTTCAAGCAATTTAAAGACAAGATTAAAAATATTAAGAAGGTGTAACACATGTATGTATCTTACATATAAATTGAATAAAATGAGTACACATTCTTCTATTCAATTATCAAGACATAGTATAATCATTAACGTGCATTCCATTTCTTATGGTTTAGAATTCTAAGTTTATCACATCTAAACTCTCTCTATCTTTCCAAGTGTCATGGTTTATTTACCACTTTTCTCAAAACATCATATTTAGTTTAATACTAATATGTGACTTTTCATGATTTAAAACTTAACACACAGACTTTACTAATTTACCGTATCGACAATCTAATATGATATAAGTTCATAAACGCCTATCTATAAGGCTTTTTAAATGAGACACTCGATAACCATCTTTACTTTTCATGCAAAATCCCAAGCGTATGTCTTTCCTTGTGATATCAAAATAACTTCATTATTTAATAAGTCGTTATCCTATTATTTCATCTTCTTCGTGGTTCAATCTCAAAGTTTCTCTCTCTATCCTCTTCCTTTATTTCTAGAGGATTGGGTGATCTATGAGAGTTTCACTAAGTTTATCAACAAACTTAAGAAAGTATTTCACTATTGTATCTATATTTACATGAATGTAATTTTTGAACAATTAAAAATGATTCCTTTCACGATTCTATCTCTTCCATTAGTATATTGCATAGGTATAAAACTAGATCATCCTTTAGAGAATATGTAAAGCAACCTATAATGCAATTCCTACTACTCTTTAACATCTTCCATGCATGTTCCTAGTTATTTTATCATATATACGTCATAATAAATTTCTCTATAAGACTATTCAAAAGCGAGTTCAAACAATTTTTTTCTAATCATGGCTTGACTCAATCAAACTTCATTCTAATAAACATTATATAACTTCATGACTCACTCACTATCTTTGCATAATGACCAAAGAATTAAGGTAGATCCTACCTCCTTATGCTCTTGTTACTGGCTTGAGGTGATGAACTTGCTTCCCTCTTCACATTTGCCCACTCTCTTTCAAGATGGTTCACAAACTCTTTGTCGCTTTCCATCTATCGATTCTTTTATTAACTCTATACTTCCTTTCTATCTTTTATTTCTAAAGTTTACTATGAAATTCGACTCTAAATATGAGATGATCATGATCAATCTTTTACGATTCGGTTGAAAACAAATCTAAATCTCACTACTTTTCTCTTCTTCATTCCATTCTGTCATCCTTGGTTGCATTTCTTCCCTTTTTCCCTTTCCATCTCCCCCACCCTCTCTTCCAACTCAATGGTCTATATATAGTGTTGTTGTCTACCTTCCTTTCCTACTTTCAGGCTATCTCTCCTAGAGGTGGATTAATTCTAAGTGACACCACTCATGATCTAATTGCAACATAACAATCCTAAAAGGTTTTGAACACTTATGTGTTCTCCATGCATTGTTATCCATTATATAGTGTTGTTGTCTACCTTCCTTTCCTACTTTCGGGCTATCTTTCCTAGAGGTGGATTAATTCTAAGTGACACCACTCATGATCTAATTGCAACATAACAAACCTAAAAGGTTTTGAACACTTATGTGTTCTCCATGCATTGTTATCCATTATTCATTTCATGACACCACACCACTAAGCTGTTAAATTCATAAGTATTGATTATCTATGTGGCTTTTAACTTCAAGACTATGTCCACTTTACTAAAACGACTTCCCTAAAATATGCAAAGTTTAAGTTAAACTACTTCTTACTATGCATGTCGATAAATACGTTGGTGGGTTTACATGGGTTGGTAAACCACGTTACCAATAATTCATGCCACATATTTGGCAGCTTGCACCATGCATGTACTTTATAACAAGGAGTGGTTGGGTTAATATTCTTTAAAATCTGCAAACCGTTTTCTATCTGCACGTGGAGTATTCTTTAATAGGAGTTTCATGCAATGTGGAGTATAAACTTCTTAAAAAGGGAGGAGGTTTGGTCAGTGGTAATACCAGCCACTCCCTTTATTAAGGGGGGTGGTTGATATTACTATCGACCACCCTCTCTATCACTTAATTCTCTTAAAAACTTACTTCACTGCACTTTATTTAATTTTCATTTTTATTATATTTTTAATATATATTTAATGACCTTTCATTAATATATATATATATATATATATATTAAACATTAAGCTTTGTTTAATTAATTCTTTAATAACCACTTTCTATAATTAAATATATATGTAAATATATATTTTGGTTATTCATCAAATGACTTAATTTCCTAAATTGGTTACTTATATTTTTACATATTCGATAATTACATACGCATTTACCATAACATGATCTAATACCTATAAATTTTTATTTTAATCTCAAATGATTACGCATATGTATAAACAAAATTCTTGATGAAATCAAATTTCACTATAATTGGATATTGATATATGTATATGATTGAATAAATTTCTCATATATATATTTTTTATACTATTATTATATTTACAAAAGTAAACTCATAAGTACACTTTTCATACATTTATACATGTCTAAAAAGAACATAAAACCTAGGATCGATATTCCTTTTCGAATCATCTACACATTTTATCTCTTTTAACAATAAAGCATAATATTTCACAATCACTCACACAACTTAGATTTAATTCAAACACTACTCACATCATGCAATTAATGCACATGTATAAACATTTAAATCAATCTACTTCTCATTCCAAATTCATTATTTTAATTTGAGCAAACACTCAAATAAGGTCATTTAAATCATCCATATTTTCAAGAGGCAAATTATAAATCCTAATGTGGTGTGTGAGAGATTCCATCTATCCTAACGAAATACAAGAGCTAAGGCAACTCTACCTGAACCATGTTCTCGTCTTCATCATTGTTCACCTGTTCCTACATTCACTTTGCACTCAATCCCTCATTAGCAATGACGATCCCAATTTACAATAAAAATTATTAGTGTTCATTCAATTGTATATAAATCACATCAGTACATTCGATATCCTTTCTTATTTCATTAACAGTTCTATTTCATTTCAATTTCATTTGAAAAAAAAAGATTATTTTCCTAATTAAATAATTATGGAAAAATAGGGTTCATGACATCCTTCCCCTCTTAAAAGAGACATCGTCTCGATGTCTTATTATTCTATCACTAAGCACATACTTTCTCAATATCATAAACATTAACCATTCATTATGATCTCAAATATAGTGATAATAGTATCATCTATACTATCCAAATTTACAACATGCAAATCAAAATCAGAGTATTCAAGTATTTCATGCATCAAGCAAATACTACTCTAAGAAAACAAAAGATGAATATGATAGTCAATCATCACTTCATCCTCCGAAATAGCACTATCATAAAAATATCAGTCCACTGGATCCAATACTGAGTGAAATCTCTGCTAAGTAGTCTTAACGCTACTTCGATCAAGAATTTGGATGTGCTCCACTAGCACTATTCCTGGATCCTATATCCATAAGCAATTGGATTCATACTTCCAGCACATCGAAGGGTCCCACATATCTTGGTACCAACCTTAATGATTTTCTCTATAAAATAAAGCTCTTATGAGGCTTCTCCCTTAAAAGAATTTCTTCTTCAGTAAAAATTATCTGAGAGTCTTGTTTCTATTATCATATCTTTTCTTGTCTATCGACTATCTCTTCCAATATATTCTTGATCAATTTCATTTGCTCATTCGTTTCTTTTAAGCATATTAGAACCAATGATGATCCTATCTTTATTCTATCCCAACTGACAAATGTTTGTCATTTATGTCATAAGCATCATAAAAACATATGAAAAGATTTTGTTGTATGCCAACTCAATCCAAAGGCAAATATTTCTTCCATTCGTAATTCTAATTCATAATTTACATCAAAATGAATTTTCCACAACCTGATTAACTCTTTCTATATATATATATATTTTTCCATTCAGTCATCTAAGTAAAGATGTCATGCCGATTTAATTTAGTTCCCCAAGATATATTCAATATTGTCCAATTCCAAAATGTCATCCAAACATTCCTATTTGATATTTCTATTTTTGAAACACTATACAATTGATAAGTTGAATGAGGAAATGTCTTCACAAGATTCAATGATTCATCTTTATATATATCCAATTACAAAATATCCAATCTCTGTCAATCCATTGACACTATCCAACTATAATGTCATGCTTGTTCTTTCTCAAAAGCAATCCTTGAATAAATTTCATATTGATTTTCAACCACCTATACTTAGGTTTGATATAAAAGTCCTATTATATGACCTTTCTCAACTTTCGATTGCTAAACATTGTGTTACATACCCAACTATCTTTTCCAAAGTTCTTAGGTTTGTCACATCTTTATCAACAATCTCTAGATTAACTTGATATTTCCAAATGTTTTAAATAGAGTGCAATATTAACTTGTTCAAGTTTCCGCCTCTAAGTGTGTACATCCTTCATTGTCATTCTTAATTACCCTCAAGTTCTTTTCTCAAATCTATCAAATCTATGATCCAAAATATCTACTTTCCAAAACCTCAATAATGTTTTTCTTCCCATGTGATTTTGCATCTATTGCTATCTCAAGTTTGAATTTATAGTAAACATGGTAGATAAAATTTTCTCTATGAGAACCCATCATTTGACTTCCTTTTTATTTCCAACTATACCAACCAACTCAATCTGCTTCATACCTTAAACTTCTATCAATCCATAAGATTTTTGAATTACTATGTATGCTCTTAATCGACAAACGACAAGGCAACCATGATGACATAAAATTTCCTAACATCATAACATATGTTATTCAACTACTAACACAACCTTATACTCAATTATCTCAAATGTGTTTTTATGCCAAACACCATATATTCTTGAATGTTTAAGACTCCAAAACCTATTTTAGCAAAAGGCATCTTTCATGGTCACATGATCTTGAAGGTAAAAACTAAGTAAGATCTCATATAATTGGTGAACTAATTTGAATTTCTCTATGTATTAAATATATAAAATTTATTTTCTTTTGCAAGGTCTACTCTCTTATTCCACATATTAAATTTACTCAAACAAAAATTACACAACGCATAGTATTATTGCCCTAACTGACATAATACCTATGTTTGGTACACTCTTTGCTCTTACTCTCTTGAACATACCATCAGGGGTTCACCATGATCATGTTAAGGATGAAATGCAATATGCAACCAAAAGACAACTAGTCCAAAAACCAATGATCAAATAATTCATCAATAAACCCAATAAAGCATCAAATTGAATATATATCAAATGTACTATGTATCTAGGACTAATCACATATGAAGGGGTGTTACAACACCTTGGGGTATTTTTTCTAGAGTGTGCAACATAGTACCTACAATTTCATGTTTGAAGATAAGGACACAAAACTAGATTGCATAGTCCTATACAGATTTCATCATATCATCCATAATTCCTATCTATAAAGTACCTACCTCGTACACTATAGACATAGAATAATATCTTTCGCAAGAGATAAGTTAGAATAATTATTAGACAAACATCTCAAGCATCTAGGTTCTAATAACAACCATCATTTATCGATTAAATCTCAACCACAACTTACTATATAAGCACCCAACTCTTACTCAATAACTATCTTCCGACGAATGTGTCCATTAAGTATGTCATTCTAGGAGATACTCTTTCTCAATCTATCTGGACACCATGTTGATTTCACAAAAAGCAACTTTACTTATCGATTGTTAATAAATCATATCTCCCAAACTTATATCTCTTCCCATGGAGTCAATGGGGTACATCCTTTCAACTTATCTGAACTAAATATATAGTTGACTCAATAGGGAGATTCTCATATAGATATTCTTTTTCTATCTCCTCAATAGGATAGTCCAAATATTCTTGTCTCCCAAAGGAATGGTAGATGAGATTTTCGTTATCCTACTCAGCTTGCTTAGCTATTTCTTCTTTCTTCGTTTAGGAGTTGATCCCTTTCTTCTTTCATCCTAGAAGTAAACAACCACCTTTCTCGACCTTATAATTCTCATCTTGAATATCCTGAATTCATTTCATAGGAGGAGGAAAAGATTTCTTCCTTAATCAACCATCCTCCTTCTTCTAGGTTGTTGTCATCAATTAACCTTGAAAAGGCTCTATGCTCCTTTATTTGCAAATTTCATGCGTTAAATATCCAATAGCGAGTTTGTCAAGCACATGACTTCATTCATGAAACGGACTCATAGGCCCTAGAGTTATAAACTGCACTCTGATACCAAAATGTAAAGACGTAAATCGAGCTAACTTCAATAAAATCTGAAATACTCTTTATTCTTAAATAAACTCAAAAATCGGTTGATAAGTCTATTTCATTCCAATTTTTCATTCATAGCTTCAATTGAACATTCCATTTAGATTGTAATAAACACAAAATTTTCTATAATAGATAATGATTTTTCATTCAATAAATCGATATAAGTAGTATTTCGATCATACAATACTTACGCATTTCAAGTTGTTGTAAGTTCAATAACAAAATAGTACAAAGTAAAGGGTGAGATGTGTCTGTTGATCTGCAACCCAAGCTATCGCCAATGCAATCTTTAGCATGAAGATGAGAACAAGATTCAGGCACTTTTTCCGCCCAACCTTGAAGCTTACGCTTCCCCAAAATTCTTGGTCAATCAAGAATACCCGACCCTACATGAATTGCTTAGCAAAAGAATTCGAAAGGCAAGATGGAATCTGGTGCATGCCTAGATGATACATGCATTTTCAATTTTCTACTTCTATTAAGAAACAAGCATTCATTATCAATCTAGGATATGGTAGAGAGGATAAAATAAAAGAATTCCATTATTTCAATGGTTAATTCAATTTGATTACTCGGTCGAGTATAATGCCATACACAACAAAAATAGATAGTTGGAAAAGCAACTATACTCTCTATAATCCACATTCGGCACCCATCCTGGAAGGTAACTTTCCACAAATACAAGTCTATCTAGCTTTCTTCACATAAATTCATATAGAAGACAATCTTTCCCCTTTTAATTCTAGCTTCCTATTTCTTGCAAGATAAAAATACTATGCTAAGAAGACAATCTTTCGTTTTGAATAGAAATTGATAAAATAAATCTTTTATTACAACCAATCCTATCTAACAGGAAACAATCTTTTATGGATAATCAAATATACATCTAAATGAAGACAATCTTTCCCTTCTATCTTTCAAGTAATTTAAAGACAAGATTAAAAATATTAAGAAGGTGTAACACATGTATGTATCTTACATATAAATTGAATAAAATGAGTACACATTCTTTTATTCAATCATAGAGACATAGTATAATCATTAACATGCATTCCATTTCTTATGGTTTATAATTCTAAGTTTATCCTGTCTAAACTCTCTCTATCTTTCCAAGTGTCATGGTTTATTTACCACTTTTCTCAAAACATCATATTTAGTTTAATACTAATATGTGACTTTTCATGATTTAAAACTTAACACACTGACTTTAATAATTTACCATATCGATAATCTAATATGATATAAGTTCATAAACGCCTATCTATAAGGCTTTTTAAATGAGACACTCGATAACCATCTTTACTTTTCATGCAAAATCCCAAGCGTAAGTCTTTCCTTGTGATATCAAAATAACTTCATTATTTAATAAGTCGTTATCCTATTATTTCATCTTCTTCGTGGTTCAATCTCAAAGTTTCTCTCTCTATCCTCTTCCTTTATTTCTAGAGGATTGGGTGATCTATGAGAGTTTCACTAAGTTTATCAACAAACTTAAGAAAGTATTTCACTATTGTATCTATATTTACATGAACATAATTTTTGAACAATTAACAATGATTCCTTTCACGATTCTATCTCTTCCATTAGTATATTGCATAGGTATAAAACTAGATCATCCTTTAGAGAATATGTAAAGCAACCTATAATGCAATTCCTACTACTCTTTAACATCTTCCATGCACGTTCTTAGTTATTTTATCATATATACCTCATAATACATTTCTCTATAAGACTATTCAAAAGCGAGTTCAAACAATTTTGTTCTAATCATGGCTTGACTCAATCAAACTTCATTCATAATAAACATTATATAACTTCATGACTCACTCACTATCCTTGCATAATGATCAAAGAATTAAGGTAGATCCTACCTCCTTATGCTCTTGTTACTGGCTTGAGGTGATGAACTTGCTCCCCTCTTCACATTTGCCCACTCTCTTTCAAGATGGTTCACAAACTCTTTGTCGCTTTCCATCTGTCGATTCTTCTATTAACTCTATACTTCCTTTCTAACTTTTATTTCTAAAGTTTACTCTGAAATTCGACTCTAAATATGAGATGATCATGATCGATCTTTTACGATTCAGTTGAAAACAAATCTAAATCTCACTACTTTTCTCTTCTTCATTCCATTCTGTAATCCTTGGTTGCATTTCTTCCCTTTTTCCCTTTCCATCTCCCCCACCCTCTCTTCCAACTCAATGGTCTATATATAGTGTTGTTGTCTACCTTCCTTTCCTACTTTCGGGCTATCTCTCCTAGAGGTGGATTGACTCTAAGTGACACCACTCATGATATAATTGCAACATAACAATCCTAAAAGGTTTTGAACACTTATGTGTTCTCCATGAATTGTCATCCATTATTCATTTCATGACACCACACCACTAGGTTGTTAAATTCATAATTATTGATTATCCATGTGGCTTTTAACTTCAAGACTATGTCCACTTTACTACAACAACTTCCCTAAAATATGCAAAGTTTAAATTAAACTACTTCTTACTATGCATGTCGATAAATACGTTGGTGGGTTTACATGGGTTGGTAAACCATGTTACCAATAATTCATGCCACATATTTGGTAGCTTACAATGTGGATGTACTTTATAACAAGGAGTGGTTGGGTTAATATTCTTTAAAATCTGTAAACCATTTTCTATCTGCACGTGGAGTATCCTTTAATAGGAGTTTCATGCAACGTGGAGTATAAACTTCTTAAAAAGGGAGGAGGGTTGGCCGGTGGAAATACCGACCACTCCCTTTTATTAAGGGGGGTGGTCGATAGTAGTATCGACCACCCTCTTTATCATTTAATTCTCTTAAAAACTTACTTCACCGCACTTTATTTAATTTTCATTTTTATTATATTTTTAATATATATTTAATGACCTTTCATTAATATATATATATATATATATATATATATATATATATATATATATATAACTTTGTTTAATTAATTCTTCAATAACCATTTTCTATAATTAAATATATATGTAAATATATATTTTGGTTATTCATCAAATGACTTAATTTCCCAAATTGGTTACTTATATTTTTACATATTCGAATAATTACATACGCATTTACCACAACATGATCTAATATGTATAAATTTTTATTTTAATCTCAAATGATTATGTATATGTATAAACAAAATTCTTGACGAAATCAAATTTCACTATAATTGGATATTGATATATGTATATGATTGAATAAATTTCTCATATATATATATATATATATATATATATATATATATATATATATATATATATATATATATATATATATATATAAAATTCTATTTACAAAAGTAAACTCATAAGTACGCTTTTCATACATTTATACATGTGTCAAAAGAACATAAAACCTAGAGTCGATATTCCTTTTCAAATCATCTACACATTTTATCTCTTTTAACAATAAAGCATAATATTTCACAATCACTCACACAACTTAAATTTAATTCAAAGACTACTCACATCATGCAATTAATGTACATGTATAAACATTTAAATCAATCTACTTCTCATTCCAAATTCATCATTTTAATTTGAACAAACACTCAAATAAGGTCATTTAAATCATCCATATTTTCAAGAGGCAAATTATAAATCCTAATGTGGTGTGTGAGAGATTCCATCTATCTTAACAAAATACAAGAGCTAAGGCAACTCTACTTGAACCATGTTCTCGTCTTCATCATTGTTCACCTATTCATGTATTCACTTTGCACTCAATCCCTCATTAGTAATGACGATCCCAATTTACAATAAAAATTATTAGTGTTTATTCAATTGTATATAAATCATATCAGTACATTCAATATCCTTTCTTATTTCATTAATAGTTCTATTTCATTTCAATTTTATTTGAAAAATAAACATTATTTTCCTAATTAAATAATTATGGAAAAATAAGGTTCGTGACAAAGATTCTAGTTCAAACTTTTGATAAAATTAAAGCTACGAAATAAAGAGGAATGATTATAAAACTTTCAAATTTGAACTCCATAATCAAAAGTTTTATCATCCTCTTTTCACACAACCCCACAATATTTTTCCACAAATTTATTCCCAAAAAGTTGCTTTTAGAAAACCCAAACCCAAATTCTTTGAATATATACCAAACACATTAGGTGTCACTCTTACCTAACCTTTGTATTTGCAAAGTACGAAAGTTTCATATAGCTAAAATGGATCAATTATCCCTATCATTCATATCTTCTTCACTATACCAAATAAAGAGAAAATTTGTCAAAAAGAATAGCGAAGTGGCCTTTGCTGACTACCGCCACTCCAAATATTCTCTAAAAAAGCTTTAACATGGTGGTCAACTCTTGTTTAACGAGAGACTCAACGAAAAATCGAAACCCTAGGATTTAATCGAGAATCCATTCGTGTAACAAAAAAACCTAAACTTCCTTTATTATGAACGATTTTTTCTGTAACATATTTTATTTTCCCAATAATCAACCCTATGTTTTAAAAATTAGAATATATACTTATTTGCTGGGAGACCTTTTCAAGGCCTGCTTTCTCAAATTATGATTTTTTACTTTGATTGGTTTAGTCCAGATTCACATTCTAAAACTTGATATGATTCCTTCTCAGAATAAAATTATACGTTTTAAAGCCATTTAAAATTATAAGTTATTTTAAACGAAAAATTATTTAACATATTTAACGAGTATAGCACCGTCACATGGACACCTAGCAAAATTTCGAATCTTAGTTCTATGTAATGTTTCTATAATTAATTAATTGATTAAATTTCCAATGTTTGTTTAATGTAATGCCAAGATAACAGCTACACACTCTGTATTTTGTATCAAAAAATGGTCGTGGATCCAGCACGTTCTGCACTTTAAATTTTATCATTACACTAAATAATATTTATGAACTGATTGATGCGTAGATAGTTTTCAAGTGATCCTATATTTTATGGTTTTATAATATCTAACATCTAAGAGTCAACTAAAATAATAAAAAAAATGATTGTAGTACGTTGTAGACAAGTCTAATGATTCCAGTACATTGTAGACAAGTCAACATATGATGGTTAATATTCATAGTTTGGTAGTCACATTCTTCCATTCATCAAACTCTACATCTATTTTAGAGAGCAAATTGAAATAATGAATGATTACAGTAAGTAGTTAAGCAGTGAACATATGATATTTCATGTACATATGTAGAAATTTGTGCAGAAGCAGCTTCAATAATCACATTCTTTCATTCATCTAAGATTACATTGTTCGACATCTAGTACGATGGATTACATTGTTTGTTGATTTTGATGTGGTTCGCGTGGGAAGGCGTGAAGGCTATCAACACCTCACCTTTTATCAGTATTACGCACTTCTGAACTTTATACATCTTGAATGCTTCAAGGGTTCAGGCTGCAGCTTTATCTTGCACTATCAGGTACATTACATCTCCTTTTTCAAAATTAAATTGTAAGAATAGAACTCTGATTCAATGATGTATTTGAGTTAGCGTGCAATTTTTTATGTTTTCATCTTATAGAGTAATCTAAAACTCTATATAAGTAAATGTATTGAACAATTTTTAATAAAATAATTTACTGTAGAATTCATGTTTTAAGGATGTTAAAAATCGGTGATTGGTCGATGGATCTGTAGACACTCAAAATTGTTCAATTTTATTTATTTAATTATCTAAACCTAATTTTTCTATTAATTAAATAAATCTTTATTTATTTAATTAATTCATTTATCCTCTTCTAGCCTTATTTCTCATTTAAATAAATACATTTATTTATTTAAATTATCTTTTTTTCCTAAATTAAATAAATATCTTATTTATTTAATTGATCCCACTTCTTCTATTAATTAAATAAATCTTTATTTATTTAATTAATTCATTAACCTTTTCTACCCATAACACATGTCATTCATCTCTTAATTCACACACTACCTACCCCTTTCATTATTTTATTATTTCTTCTACCTACCCTCTAATCATAGCCGACCTCCTTTTACACCTCTCAATCTTATCCCTCCATTTCATATTGTGTCTTCTATATAAGGAGATGCTTCCTTCATTATCAAACCCTAATGATCTTTTATGCAATTGTCTATACTACGATCCTACTTGCAACCACATTCCGTTCTTTGTTGAGCTCTTGTGCACATAAAATCTGAGAGCAAATATATCAAGCAAGATCAATGGAGATAGGAAGAATAGAGATCAAAACCCTATTGGACATGTGATGGTATAATCTTTGTGATTTCATTTGATTTGCATTGTCTTAGGTAATGTTCATATGTTATGGTGGATCTTTGTTGATTGTTAGGCTAGGGTTTTGTGGTTGAATTCATTTAGCCTTTCAATATTGTTATTATTGCTATCCATTTTCACCATATACATTTTGGCACGCCTAATGGGACTCTTGTCCCTTTTGCATTTAACTTCTTTGTTGCAGATTTTGTAGTTTGAAGTTGTAGATCCGACGTTTTCGACAGCATTTTGATATTTCCATGTCTGCGTACTTTTGGATCACGTTTTTGATTTTCTGGCGCGTCTGTGACATCTGGATCCGCATCTATGTTTTGGTAATATTTTATTTTACAAGTTCCAGGAATACGTGTCTGTATTGTAAAGTCGCGTCTGCGATGGTTTTGGCCGCGTCTGTGTCTAGAAGACGCGGCTATGTTCTGTAGCCGCGTCTGTGTTTCACAGAACCGCGTCTGTGTCACCCAGTCACATCTGTGTTGAAGGTAACTGCATCTGTGTTCACCAGTTTCAAAATTTTGGGTTTTCATTGATTCAGTTTTTTGGATTTTGCATTTAGGGTTTCAGATCTAGTTTATTTTGAGCTAACATTTTCAGATCTAGCTAACAAAATTGGTGCAGCTTGTCTTGAAAGCAAAATCGTTTGGTCGAAGGCCCCTATTTTCACAAAGTCTTTTGGGTTTAAAATTTACCTAACTTGTGTACTTGCAGGAAGGGGTGATTATTTGAAACAATCCAAACTTCTAACAACTCTTTGTTGCAGGTCCTTGGCAAGGGTTTTTGGATATTTATTGTGTGCCTTGTTTTCATAGACTAGCAAACACTTCCATTGGTGCACTAAAATTGAATCATTGTCTTTTGTGTCTTGAGCAATAGGCTCTTTTTGTTTAATCTTTAGAGGGCCTGTCTTCCCATGTGGTCATTAGGACTACTAGTGAGGAGAGAACGACCCAAGTGGTAGCGAGAAAAACCCACCTCTTCCGAACCACTATAAACAAATGTATTCATGGTGAAAACTATGAATAACATGTGCTGATTAGTTCATACCGACACTATGTCTCCCCATAAACCCATTTGATCAAATTTATTTGATCAGTTGTAGGGCGTAACCCCTACTAGTTGGGAGTCTTCTGTATTTATAGAGCTGAAAGTGCCGCATGTATGGCCACACGAGCGGATGCCCTTACTAGCACCTTTTTGTTTTAGAAGCCCAAATCCTTCTAGTTGCTGGGGCAGGAGGTCGGACCTTTGGTAGCGGCCCACACACATACGGTTCTTAGTAGAGATACAAAGTTCACCACGGGGAGTTTTCGTGGGGACTGATGCTTGGCTGACCCGAGAAGTGAGTGCCGAGGGTGGAGCCAGTGAGGTCAAGCATCTAAGTATCTCCTCTGAATAGCATAGCCTCAGGGGTAAAACCCTATGTGGGATCAACAACTATTGTCTTGGCCAGCCATAAGAATTGTGCTTGACTTATGTTAAACATTCAAAACATCCAAAACCAAACAGCAAAACATTGTGTCTTTTGTGTCTTCAAGTGTATGCAAAACACTTTTACATCAAACAACACACTTTTTTTTGGAGTCATTTTGAGTCTAGACACCTGCAAACATTGGGTCTTCATCAACACTATGTCCTCTTGTCACGAAAAATAGTCAAACAGTCAGATTTGGTCACAACAAAATGACTTCATAGATTGGAAAAAATTGCACAAATTTTATAGAAACGCGTCTGTGTCGGACATAATAGCGTCTATGTTGTATAACCGCGTCTGTGAAGGGCAAAATCGCGTCTGTGTTCCAACAGTCAACATTACACTTTGCAAAAATCTCAGAAACGTGTCTGTGTTAAACAGAGCTGCGTCTGCATCAGGAAACCATGTCTGTGAAATATACAGGCGCTTCTGTGTCCAGAATTGAAAAACTGTTACAGTCCAGCAAACAAACACAGTCAGTTTCAAAATTCTTGAGCTTCCTAGATTATTTCTCCAGGGTTTCATTTAGCATTCAACCTGTCTTTGGGTCTCACAAAATCCATCATTGCTTCACATTTCGCTTTACATTCACACTTGTCTAAACTTGAGTCAAAAGGTCACTTGCTTGTCCTCATCATACTTTGTCAACACACTACATACAACAACATTTTGCTAAGTGGTCCCTCATCAAGGTTTCTTACCTTTGGGTCTCATTTGGTCTTACTTAGAGTCAAGGTCAACTTACCTCATCAAGAGAAACTATCCTCTCTTTGGAAGTCACACCTACTCTACTACATACATACTTGGTCTTACACTTTGGACATTGCAAGTAGACTTCAGATTCATTTACATTCCATCCAACTCTTGGTCTTCCATACTCTTTCCATTTTTCATCTAGTCTCACACATCTTGGTCAATACCTAGTTCATGGTTGAAACCCGTCTTCAAAAATCTAGGAGAGAAACTAAAGAGGCTCAAGAGTCCGCAAACATGAGTTCTTATGAGTATGACAATGAGATATTTTTCAATTCTGATCATACTACATTACCTTACATGGATGCCTATAGAAACATTCCAAATGTTGAGAACATGGACACTACAAACAACAATGCTACACACAATGACAATATGGACAACTTTTCCATACATTCAGCAGATGTGGAAGAATCCATTATGAATCCCCATTTCAATCGATTGGTTGAGGAAATAATGATCGATAGACAATACTTTTTACAAATGATGGCACAAAGTGGAGCCAAGATACCTCATGATTTTGACATGTCTCAAATAATGGAAAATCGACCTTTGCAACAACCTCACTCCAACATGAATCAAAGGAGACCTAATAGTGGAGGAAATAGAGGACCACATATGGTACCTGAATCACCATCAGCTTTGCTTCAAAAACTAGAGGTCCCACATACACATGGTCAAACATATGATACTCACCTTCGTAGACCATTATGGAAGTCCTATGGAGAAAAATATGCTCAATCACATATCAATGCTAAGGATCAACCACCAAAGCAATGGGATATTCAAAGGCATGCTCAAAATTTGGACACAAGGAAACCCCGTGTCAAATTTGGGGACAATACAATAGAACATGACATGCCTGTAGAGTATGGTACACATGCACAAAATAGATATGGTGTTCCTCAACATGAATCTATACCAAGTGGTCCATATATGCAGCATCACTATAGACCTCCTCCGTATGAACATGTGTATGATCAATATCATCTATATATGCAACATGCTCCTCCTCCAATGGGTACTTCAAGCATGGGGTATGGTCCAAGAAGTCAATCTCCACCTAAGAGCAATTTGGAACAACAAATCAGGGACTTACAAAAGAAAATGGAGGACATAAATACACCGAAGCCAACATACACAATGAGAGACATATGTCCTTATCCATTTGACAAGAGCATTCCAATGCCTCCTTTTTCTACACACTTTGTGACGCCTAAATTTGATAAGTATAGAGGAAAAGGGGATCCTAAGGCACACATAAGATAGTTTTTCACAGCTTGCATTGAGGTAGTAGCAGAAGAGACATAGTTGATGAGATTATTCCCACAAAGCTTAGGTGATCAAGCTATGGAATGGTTCTCCCAACTCCCACCTGGTATTAAGTCATGGGGTGACTTAGCAGAGGCATTTATTCAACATTTCTCCTACAACATAGAGACAGACATATCAATCACGACTTTGTGCAACACTAAGCAAAAAGAGGGAGAATCTTTTGCATCATTCTTACAAAGATGGAGAAATCTAGCTAGCAGATGCTCTTGTGAAATTCCACAAAAACAAAGGGTAGAAATGTTCACCCAAAATGTTAACAAAGACATTGGTTATGATCTAAGAAAAGCTTGCTTGTCCACCTTCAAGGATGTCATTGAAAAAGGCTTAGCAACAGAGAAGGTCCTAATTGAACAAGGAGTCATTAAGATATTCAAAGAAAACAAAGATGACTTTAAAGGAAAAGACAAGCCAAGATTTTGGAATAAAAACAAGAACACGGTCAATGATGGTGTTGTTGATGCCAACACAGTGCGACCCAAAGTCATCTTTTCAGGATCAAGTTCTATAAACAATCAAGTGAATACTCAAACAACTTCCAGATCACAAAGGAAGTACACTCCATTGGGAGAACCACTTGAGTCAGTTTTCAAGAAGCTAGTGGCAAACAAGGTAATCACAGTTCCAGATTTTCCTCCATATGAACCAAAGGTTAAACCAAATTGGTGGAATGATGATGAGTATTGTGAATTTCATAAGAGAAAAGGTCATAAGACATGAAATTGTCATTGACTGAAGAACATCATACAAGATCTCATTGATAGAGGTGACATTGAGATTGAGGGACATTTGTCTAATCAAGAACATGAGATGTTTAAGGAACCATTCCCAAAACATGACAAGGGAAAAGCTAAAGCTACAGAGGATCAAACCAACTATACCAGAACATCTTACAACTATGATTCAACTATCAATCACATCTCGATGGACAATTATGTCTCTACCATTATCATCAAGGACAAAAACCATGAGAATTGTACCCAGAGACCCAAGATTGTCCTAAAAGGTGTTGGATCTTCTTTTGAACCTACCTCTGAATATAATGTTACAACTCGTCGAGGTAAAATCACTTTGCAAGGTGCTCCAACTAAAAAACACTGCTTCTTCATCAACCAAACCTGAGTATGACCTTGTAGAACAACTAAGGAAGACACCCACGCTCATCTCGATCCTTGAGCTATTACGCATATCTCCTGCACATAAAGCCATTCTTGACAAAATCTTGAGAGATACTGTCATTCCTATTGATCTAAACGTGGACCAGTTTCAAGCCATGGTGGGATACCTTTCCATTCCACACTCCCTTACTTTCACAGAAGCCGATGACGCCTCTGTAAGTCAGCCACATAATGCACCGCTACACATTGAAGCCTTCATACACAAACATCGAATAAAAAGAATCCTGATAGATAGAGGAGCAGGTCTAAACATTTGCACATTAAGCACTATTACACAATTGGGATATTCTGATAAAGTTGTGAATTCTACAAACAAAATCACCATCAAGGCATATGACGATGAAGAGCGTTCATCCAAGGGTACAGTCATCTTACCTCTCAGAGTTGGGCCAGTTACAAAGGATGTGGTTTGTCAAGTCCTGGATCTAAATCTCACTTACAACATATTGCTAGGATGCCCTTGGATTCATGAAATGAGGGCAGTCCCATCCACATATCACCAATGCATTAAGTTTCCTCATAATGGAGTGGAAGTAATAGTTAACGGTGATCCAAATCCATTCATATACTGCAATAACCTGAAATCAAAGACTGAGACCATCATTCCCAGTAATCGTGAGGCTGTCCTTCCTCGACATACATTGATCCTGAGTCATTAAAACCTTCGACATCAAAACAAGGTGAGCTTAAAGGCAAGTTTCAAGACAAGGGCATGGGGGAATATACTTTAAATTAGACCATGTACTTACGACAAGTCATGAGCTCCCCAAAAGAATATGGAAGACCACATCCTAACAAGCAAATCTCCATCATGATGCTTAAATGGGACCCTACTACCTTTCAAAGATGGGGTGGACTAGAAGAGGAATATTTATACCAAATGCTTTTCAGAGACAATGAAGAGGAAACACAAAATCACATCAATCTACCATGTGAGAAATATGGCAAAGGCTTCAAAATTCTAAATAAATTCGGGTATGATGGAAAAAGCCCTTTGGGATTACGAAAGGAAGGCATCATTGAACCTTTACAACCTGAATTGACTCTCAAGAAGGAACGCTTGAAAGGACTTGGTTTCTCAACTTCCAAGGTCCACACCCAAAGGACAGAAGAAGCCTTACAAATCAAAGCTGCCAAAATTCAACAAGAGAATCATTATTCCACAGATTCCAACGAATGGGAATGGGGTTCTAACAAGTCTTCCAGTGACTACGAGCTCACCGAGACTTTCAGAGAGCCAGATGAACCAACAGAAGAAGAGGAATTTTATAACAAGTTCAGAGTTGGTTAAGAAACAACCCATGAGGAGTCTACACAGTCCTTGTCTCAAGGTTCTAGGTTGAAATCACATAGGATGACAACACCTGTCCCAGAATGCGCTACTAGTGATGATAATTTGGATTCACTCGCGATCGAGACTGATGAGGAGAGTGCCATCGATGACCTCGATAATTATCTTGACATACCCAAATATAACTGCATCTTCACTCTTAGCCCTGCTAACTTCGAAGACATTAATGACCTTCCTCTTGTTCACCACCAACACATTGACTGGGATCATGAAGGACCTGCACAGTTTGACACATTCCAAAACGATGAAGCTTTTATTGACTATCTGGGCATACGAGATGATCTTCCCCCTGGAGACCATAAAGTGGGATACACTATAGAACTCAATAGCGTGGCATATTTTGGTGAGGGTGTCAGACCTTCCAATCGTAAAAATGTGAAAATAAGAACAAATCAAGGGTCTTATGGCGAAAACCACACAGTGGCATTGTCTGACCCCAAAAAAGTAAAAAGAAAGGACATATCTGAGGGTGAAAACCTCTCTAAGGCACCCGAAGATGGAAGACTCGACATTCTCCCAGCATCATATGAGGAAAAGTCATCCATGTTGGTTGAAGAGACTATCAAAACAAACATTGATACAGAAGAGGTTCCACACAACATATTCCTAGCTCAATCACTGACAGAGTCCGAAAGGTCAAAATTCATAAGTTTCTTCAAAGAACGACAAATCAACTTCGCCTGGTCATATGCCGATATGCCTGGATTAGATCTAGATTTGGTAATGCATCATTTGATAGTCAAACCGGGGGCAAAACCAGTAAAACAGAAACTAAGAAAAATGCATCCACAAGTGGCATTACTAGTCAAAGCAGAACTTGAGAAATTACTCGATGTCGGATTCATACACCCAATTGATTATCCTGAATGGATCTCCAACTTGGTACTTGTTAGTAAACCGGATCGCAACATCAGAATTTGCACAGATTTCAGAGACATCAACAAAGCTTGTCCAAAGGATGACTTCCCATTACCAAATATTGACTTGATTGTTGATCTCATAGCAGGTCAAGAAATGTTATCATTGATGGATGGATTCTCTGGTTATAATCAAATAAGGATCGCACTCGAGGATCAACATAAAACAACATTTACTTGTCCGTGGGGAACTTTCTGCTGGAATGTCATGCCTTTCAGGCTAAAGAATGCAGGTGCTACATATCAAAGAGCCATGACTACTATCTTTCATGATCTCATGCACGTAACCGTGGAAGATTATGTTGATGACCTCTTGGGCAAATCAATAGACAGAAATACACATTTGGACATACTTTCAGTCGTCTTTGATCAGTTGGAAAAATACAAAGTAAGATTAAACCCCAAGAAATGTGTCTTTGGAGTAACCTCCGGGAAGCTCCTAGGATTCATTGTATCCAAAAGAGGAATTGAAGCTAATCCAGAAAAAGTCAAGGCCATCTTGGAGATGCAACCTCCAAGAAATATCAGTCAACTTCAGTCCTTACAAGGCAGACTCCAATCCATCCAAAGATTCATAGCACAACTTGTAGATAAGTGTAATCCTTTTCAGCACCTACTACATAAAAACATCAAATTCAAATGGGATGATAACTATCAACAGGCTTTCCAGACGCTCAAAGATTATCTTCTAAATCCGCCAGTTCTAATGCCACCAGTTCCAGATCAACCACTGTTACTATACATATCAGCTACTCCAACAGCACTGGGGGCACTCTTAGCACAACAAATGGCTGAAGGCAAGGAAAAAGCAGTATATTATATAAGTCACACATTAGTAGGATATGACCTAAACTACACACCAATTGAGCGTGCATGTCTCGCCATGGTCTTTACTTCGTAGAAATTATGACATTACATGCTTACTCATAAGACTAAGTTAGTTGCAAGAATAGACCCATTGAAATACCTTCTCAATAAGGCAACACTTACTGGGCGACTGACCAAATGAGTAATGATCCTGAGTGATTTCGACATCGAGTATGTGGATAGAAAAGAGATAAAAGGACAAGCCATTGCAGATCAATTAGCAGATGCTCCCATGATAGATGATGTTCCTCTAAGTTCAGAATTTCTAGACGAATCCATTTTGACAATGTCACATGCAAAGCCATGGCAACTATACTTCGACGGCTCATACACACAGCATGGGGCAGGAGCTGGCATCCTCTTTATAACTCCTCAAGGGGATTCTATACCAAAATCATACCGCTTATCATTTCCTTGCACTAACAATATAGCGGAATATGAGTCATTAACAACAGGATTACGAATTGCAGTTCAATGGAAGATCCAGGAACTTCGTGTTTTTGGGGACTCCCAACTTGTCATCCGTCAAGCAACTGATGATTACCAAACAAAAGATGAGAAATTAATGCCTTATAAACAAATGGTGGATGACCTAAAACAACACTTCACAAAGATAGACTTTGAGCAAATACCAAGAGAGCAGAATCGCGCCGCAGATGCCATGGCTACAATCGCTTCCTTGATTGATTGACCTCCAAACGAGACCCGCTATGAGTTCTTGGTGGATAACCTTTTGGTTCCTTCATATGAGATCATTCCTACTGAGACGATATGTGTTGTCGGTCCCGAATCCCAATTATATGGTTCAATTTTCACATACCTATGTGACAATACTTTACCTCCTAATCTATCAAATAACCAACGTCACACTTTCATTCTCCAATCCTCTTGATATGTCATTTTAGCTGATATCCTATACCGACAAGGTCTAGATGGCACTCTTCTTAGATGTTTAGAAAGCAACGAAGCTCAGATTCCGTTATGGGAAGTGCATGAAGGGATATGTGGTCCACATGCTAGTGGTCCTACCTTGGCCAAGAAACTCATCAGGACTGGATATTACTGGCCCAATATGGAGAAAGACTCATATCAGTTTGTCAAGAAATGTAAGCAATGTCAAATTCATGGAGACCTCATACATGCGCCAGCAAAAGAACTTCAACCACTTGCATCTCCTTGGCCCTTTTGTCAGTGGGGACTCGATCTCATAGGCAAGATTCACCCTCCTTCTTCCAATGGTCATAAATTCATTATCACTGCCACAGAGTATTTTACAAAATGGATTGAAGTTGTGCCTCTCACACAAGTTACTAGAAAACAGATTGCTACATTCATCCTCAACTATATCATTTGCCGATATGGTATTCCTGTTTCCATTATCACTGATAACGGGCGTCCCTTCAAAAATCAGGATGTTCATGAACTCTGTGACCGCTTCCATATTTTCCATCATTTCTCCACACCATATTACCCCTAAGGTAATGGCCAAGCTGAGGCGTCTAATAAAACAATCCTGAAAATCTTAAAGAAGACAGTCGACGATGCTGGTCATAATTGGCATATCCAACTTAATCCTGCACTTTGGGCCTACCGCACAAGTGTCTGCATGCCTACAGGAGCTACACCCTATTCACTTGTCTATGGCACTGAAGCTATCTTGCCTACTGAGGTCGAGCTACCCTCTTTATGGGTCTCTTTGCAAAACATCATCAGTGACGAAGACTATAAGGTCTCTCGCTTACAAGAGCTGGAACTACTGGATGAACGAAGACAAACTGCTTTTAGTCATCTCAAGGCTTACCAACAATGAATGAGTCGCAACTACAATCATAAGGTCAAGCCTCACACATTTGAGGTAGGGGACTTAGTTCTCAGAGAAAATCCTAAAAATCAACAAGACAGAGAGAAGAAGGGCAAGTTCGAACCAAACTGGCTTGGTCCCTACATTATTACAGCAGCATATGGATTTGGTGCATATTAGCTCTCAACTACAGAAGGCGAACCTTTGGAGGATCCTATCAACAACATGCATCTTTGCAGGTTTTACACATAGCTCTTCAGAGTACTCTAATTCAAAAAATACAAAAAAATCAAAAAAATTCAAAAATACAAAAAAATCATAAAATAAAAAAATCGTTACTTGGTGAAAACCTGGCAAACAGGCACCTTGTGACACAAAAAATATTGAAAAATCGAAAAAAGTAAAGAGAAATAATTTCGTCCAACGGTGAAAACCACTTTGGTGGCGCCTTAGACAAGTACCATGGTGAAAATTGGGTCACCAGCGCCATGCGTAGAGACATTGTTCCTCCCTCCTTCAGGATTCACTTTCATCTTTTCACTTTGCACACACTCACAACCAATTCATCCATAATAAACTTACCGATTTCCATCATGGCTTGTTATTGATCTCCCTAAGATTGGTTAGCCATTCATAATAAACCTCCCTTTTCCTCCCTTTCCATCCATAATAAATCAGATCCTATCTGTGGCTAAGGCAAATCCTACGTCTAGTGATGGGTGTGGAACTAAGAACATCACATGTTTCGAGGAGTACAATTTCTTCCAGTTTTCTTCAGTCTATCCATGCACATTCTACAATAAAGAAACATCTGCATCACAGATCCGCAATAAAGTTTCTTCTTCTCCACAATAAAGTATCAATTTCATGGATTCAGTCAGTTTCAGATGAGACACAACAGCAACAATGGGCTTCAACAAATCAAATCTTTCAAACAAGACTCAGACAACATATGGTTTAGTGCTATCTATCCTTTCTGTGAAAGTAAACATTGTGACCACAATCAAATAAGACTTATACAAGTAACAAGAGACACTAAACTTGAGGACTACAGTGGATGTTGCTGTCGAGTCTTGGTTTTCTTTTGACTTCATCTTTTTTGGTGACATGTCTTTTAGCTTTTCCGAGATGTCTCCGACTAGAGATTCTATTTCTAGGATGTCTTTGACTAGAAAGGCGAGGATGGGGTATCGTCACCTATTTGTATTTGCTGTCTATGGATTGTCTCTTAGTAATGCTATGACTTGTCCAAGGATATGAGGACACTGTGAGTCTAGTGTGAATTGGGGCATTCCTTGTTTGTGACTGTCTTATCTCTATGCAAACAGGTACAATGACTTTCTGGGTCAAACATATGCCTCGATTGTCATAACCTACTTGCCATAATAAAGCTCAATGATGATAACGCACAAGAAGCTCTTTCACTTTCATATCTTCTATCTTCCATCCCCCTTTCTTGATTGATTTCTATCATCCTTCTTGAGTCCGCATAGCCGGCTATCACATGACTGAGTATAATGACACACCAAAAACATTAGCATTTCATGTTTCTTCACCTGCATTACCACATATAAGCATTTCAGACATACATATAGATATCACATCCTGCACACAACACTTGTTAGCACAATTTACATTTGCATTATCATATTCATTTGCATTTACATACATTCACATTTGCATTGGCATACACATATAAAACATAAAAGAACAAAAATATTGCATTACATCATATAAATATTTGCATCCATAGCATAAAACAAACATCACATAAGAACATCTCATCACATAGGTACACATGCATATAGCTGCCGCAAAGATGAATCATCTCATATATATAATCATAAAGTGTCATGATACAATGATGTCAAAACCATATGGCTACAAAAGCACCCGTAGGTGTCTACATCATCATACAAAAATGGTACAAAACTGATACATAGGGAGCCCTCTATGGCTATGATGAACTCCCTCCCTCGGAGCTGCCTGGCCTCGATGGAATCTGAGCCCCTGAAGGACCCACCCCAGGATCATCCCTCCTATCTCCTCTATCTGGTGGTGGTGGAGGACCCATAACCCCACCACTCGATGCCTGTCTCCTCCGGCTCCCTCCCGTAGCTGTCGCTGTACGCGATGGTCTATGGAAGCTCCTCGCCCACTAATCTGCTGGCACTGCACCATAGTAAAGATCTCGCCAGTAGGCAATCTCCTCCCTTGCCCGTAGGACATAAGCATATCCTGCCCCTGTGTCCTCCACTGCCTGTCTCCCGGCCCTTAGTGCTGTTTCAGCCTCTATATAGCGCTGAATAGCCTGATCTCACTCCCGCTCAGTATCTCTTAGCCTCCTCCTGAGCCGATCCCTCTCCCTGTCCAGCTCTTGGATCTCATCTGCCTGGCCATGGCAGATCTCCCTTAGATCTAGCAGCTCATCCTCCACCGGGTCAGCCCCCTCCACCTCTACCTGTGGCTCCCCCTATACGGGTGCCTGCCCTTGTGCCTGCCCCTATGCTTGTACCTGTACCTATACTGGTACCTATCTCTGTCCCTGTCCCTGTACCTGTACCTGTCTGGGACCTTATGCTGCTGGCACCTGTAGCGGCAATCCACCGTGACCCCTCACTACCGGAGCCTGCCTCTCCTCACCACCCTCCCTCTGAGGTGCAACCCTCCTCTCTCCAACTGCTCCCCTCCTCCTCCGTCGGCCTCTGCCCCCATCGCCTCCACCATCATCATCATTCCCACCCCCATCTGCCTCCAATGGCTCTCCCAGATCCGTCAGACATGGGAAGGGATGCTCTACCCAGTATGTTGTGTACTCAGCATCCATGTCGGCGTCCTCGATCTCTGGCCCCATGTCCCAAGGTAGGGGTATCATCTCTACCAGCTGTGTCACTGCCTGATCATATGACAGCAAGGGCTCAAACTATGCCTGATCTCTAACTGTCCGTGCATACAAGCCTGAGCCCCAGGGCATCCTCTGAATCCGGTCAAACTGTCAGCCAATCTTATCTACTAGCTACCTCTCTAGCACATAGGGCGTCTGCCCAATCAGGTACCTGCTTTGGAAAGTGTACGGCAGCTCGACTGCATCATCCTCCCACTGCTTGCAGCCCAGATATGGTCTCCATATGACCATGTCGATATCATCTATCACTCACCGCCAATGCTCTAGCCTGCCAATCGGTGGCTGTGATGTGACCATATCATATAAATGAACAAAGCTGTGTCCATGTCCCCTGCCTCTGAAGTGTATCGGTCAGGTAACCGGTAGATGCTCGTAAGCCCATACCTGCAGCAATGTCACTCCGCAGCCCAATCCCACTGATCCGTGGTAGACAAACTAATGCAGCTCGTAGTAGAGGTGTGCCAGCACACACAGTCCCCAAGCATATCTGGTGTGCTGTGTCACTAGTGTCTCTAGTGCTCCTCCCCAACCCATAGCCAACCCCCGTGTCGCCCTATCTGGACACAGGAACCCACTGATCGCTCCTCCTACCACCGCTGGTAATGCCAATCCTGTGGCTGTCATGGTATCCCATGCCACGTGTCCTGCCCTCATCTCCAGTCTTAGGTCCTGGAATACTCACCTTAGGGCCTCCTTGTCTCCATCTCGATCATATGGGATCAGCTCCCCATCGATCGGTATCCACAGAATCCTGTAAACATCCTCCAGGGTGACTGTCATCTCACCCATCGGCAAATGGAACGTGCACGTCTCAGAGTGCCATCTCTTAGCTAATGCAGTCAGCAGTCCCATGTTCGCCCAAAACTTGGGCACATACAGAATATGTCTCAGTCCCATCTCCTCAATAGCAGCTCGCTCCTCGACTGTCAACTCAGTTCGCAACCTCTGAGTCGACGGGAATCTCTCCCATGACTCCAGCATCGGCAAATACTCCTGCAGTCAAGCAAATCACTCATGTCAGTCATAGTGGCATTCACTGTTCATCACACAATGCTACTTTTTATCTAAATGCATAGGGCATTCTATCCTAGTGACACTCACTATTCATCACAAAGTGTTGCTTCTATCCTAGTGACACTCACTGTTCATCACAAAGTGTTGCTATTTATCCTAGTAGTACTCCCTGTTCATCACAAAGTACTACGTGTGTGACACTCACTGTTCATCACAAAGTGTTACTCACATTTGCACTCCCTGTTCATCACAAAGTGCTGCTCATATTTTAGTACTCCCTGTTCATCACAAAGTACTCTATCTTGGTACTCACTATTCATCACAAAGTGCCTTGATCTATCCTAGTCTTCCCTAGAGGACCTGCTTGAGTGTATCCTCTCAGCAGCTTATCCAATCGACAGCGTATGTTCATCACAGAACTGCCGATTTGACCTAGAAGACGTAATTTCGCACTTTTTTAAACACAAATGCGCTTACCTGACATAAACATGCTTTCAGACTACATAGACGCGCATGAAAAACACAGACGGGTCTGATCGACACAGACGTGCCTATGCTCTGCACAGATGCACCTGGGTTGCACAGACGTGCCTTCTTGGCACAGACGCGACTGACCATCACAGACGTGGTCGCATTTGACACAGACGTGGGTTCCAACGCAAACGCGCTTGGCACAAACACAGATGCACCTCGCGAGCACAGACGCGCCTGGCACCAACGCAGACGCGCCTGGACATTTTTAGACATTTTTTGGACCCTAGTCCAAGCACATTTATTACCATATCTAGCATGCATTAATGAAAAAATTAAATGCGTCAAAGTACGAGGAGGTTTGGTGGTACTTACCAGCTCTCCTGCCTCTGCTGGCCTCTAGAATCGGCGAACGCGGTCAAATCTATGAATGAAAGCCATCGCTGCTGACTGGTGCTGCTCTATTTTCGCTCTGCAATATGCTCTCGTGGATGTGTAGATGACAATGAGGATGTATTTTCCCCCGTGGTCTATCTTATAGACTACTCCTCGCCTTCGTTTCCCGAGTCAGTCTTTATTATCTCGTGACTTTGTCACTTTATCCAGTCAGTCCATTCGAGCCTTTCTTTCTTATTGAGAGATTGTCTGCAATCTT
Organism: Cryptomeria japonica; assembly: GCF_030272615.1. Classification (NCBI taxonomy): domain Eukaryota; kingdom Viridiplantae; phylum Streptophyta; class Pinopsida; order Cupressales; family Cupressaceae; genus Cryptomeria; species Cryptomeria japonica. Next base: position 200,918,773 of record NC_081411.1, on the reverse strand, counting down.
TTCAGACATTTTCATCCAATCTCTAGAAGGGGCATATCATTCCCATCCTGGGGCAACTCTGTATCAGTTCATCTTATCTTCTTTGAAACAACGTAACAAGCCGCATTGTCTCAAAGAGGGGCAAAATGTAGACACCCAAAATTGTCCAGTCTAATTAAATAAATATTATTTATTTAATTATCTAAGCCTAATTCTTGTATTAATTAAATAAATCTTTATTTATTTAATTAATTCATTTATCCTCTTCTAGCCTTATTTCTCATTTAAATAAATACATTTATTTATTTAAATTATCATTTTTTCCTAAATTAAATAAATATCTTATTTATTTAATTGATCCCACTTCTTCTATTAATTAAATAAATCTTTATTTATTTAATTAATTCATTAACCTTTTCTACCCATGACACATGTCATTCATCTCTTAATTCATACACTACCTACCCCTTTCATTATTTTATTATTTCTTCTACCAACCCTCTAATCATAGCCGACCTCCTTTTACACCTCTCAATCTTATCCCTCCATTTCATATTGTGTCTTCTATATAAGGAGATGCTTCCTTCATTATCAAACCCTAATGATCTTTTATGCAATTGTCTATACTATGATCCTACTTGCAACCACATTCCGTTCTTTGTTGAGCTCTTGTGCACATAAAATCTGAGAGCAAATATATCAAGCAAGATCAATGGAGATAGGAAGAATGGAGATCAAAACCCTATTGGACATGTGATGGTATAATCTTTGTGATTTCATTTGATTTGCATTGTCTTAGGTAATGTTCATATGTTATGGTGGATCTTTGTTGATTGTTAGGCTAGGGTTTTGTGGTTGAATTCATTTAGCCTTTCAATATTGTTATTATTGCTATCCATTTTCACCATATATAGGAATGATGGGTTGTAAAGATTAGAACAAGCAAAGAAAATGATAATAGAAACAGAAAAAGAAATAACAAGAGACAATACACAATTTATCATGGTTCGGCAAATTTGCCTACATCCACACTCAAAGAAGGGAATAACTTCTATTAATCAATTCTCAATACCAATACATACATGATTGCACTCAGTCATTTATACAATCACATTCAGTTGTGAAATGAATAGTTTGGGGAAGGCAAATGGTCATGTGACCATTGGACTTCACATCCCAACAATCTCCCCCGTGAAGTCCAACCGGTACAGTCATGCACTCTGACATCCCTACTTCCACATCTAAATTCACATTGCACCCAATCTGCAAGATTTTAATTGTGCAAATTTTTGTTCACGTACACTAGGGATACACCTACTCCAAATCAAATCAGAGTTAAAAACATCTTCTTCGATTACTGCACCCATTAATCTATATTGAAGATTAAAATTTCCAATAAGTGCAAAATACACACTTTCAGCAGAGTCTCCTGCTGCTGCTTTTGTGCTCCCCCGTAACAAAAAATCATTAAAAATATTTAGTGTCACCTGCACATGCTCTAGCCACATCATCTTCATGTGTTCCTCCACATCACTGCCATGTCCATGCATCTGCCCATCCATGCTATCAAATGAAGGTAGATATGGAACGACCTGCTCATGGGTGACCCACATTCTCCCTGCAACGCACAGAACCGTTCTATTGTCAAAATCATTGAGGTCTGCTAGACCAAAATTCGTTACGATTTTTTAAATCCTTATCCACCTCAGTCCCTTCTGCCAACCCAGGAATTACACCACTTCGGGGTTTGGTTAACTCATGATTGGTCTTCGATCACTAGGGCACATTCATAGGTTCAGACTAGTAATACTTGTGTGCAGAGACTGAATACTTGCAAAAGATGGGTTCACCCCCATGGCATACCACACAGGCTTAGATGTCGTTGTTCCAATGGTCCTCATTGCCTATACTAGGGAAATCAAGTCGCTTAGCTATGACCCATTTGGCTGTAATAACTGTGTTTGTTTCAACCTCCAATTTCTCTTCAGAAACCCTAAATGGCCTAATAGAAAGATCAACGCGATTGACAAATTTTGTGATGATCTGTGTCCCAAATGACTGGCCCACAATGCCAGTGTTTACGGTTACCTCTAACACCAGAGATGTAGCAGGTGCAAACAAAAACAACAAATGGGTAGGAAACTCCTCTGAAATTTTTTTCAACGAGCAAGGTTGTAAATGCCTCTTCAACTGCCATGTCTCTTCGCCTCCATTCTGGGTCTCATAAATTAGATAACGCCTTCACCAAATCAATGCAAGAATAAAGTAACGCCTCACACCTACCCACAAGAATCATAATGGCCGTTTCGATGTTGAAACATGGTTGCCCACGCACGAGCCCTTCGGTTTGTTTTATTTGCAACAATAATGACTTTGTCCTGCATAGTCTCTACACCAATAACCGTATGCTTAGTTGGAGGATCCTCTATCACTTCAACATCCTTACCAATTTTAATAGCTCCCTGCTCAATACGTCTAGTCACAATAGGCCCACGATTTTGAATGGAAAAAACTTCTTCGATGGGCATTAGAAATAGTTTGTTAAGAATTGTTACATGGTCGGATACACTTGATTCCTTACCGAGATGCCTCTTCGATGTAGGAGTCACAAAATGCTCTTTGGGAAATTCGAACCCAGTATCAACAACAACGACAAGGGCATGGTTATTAAAAACCTCAACCAATCTTCTCATCCATCTACGATCTGGAGGAGAATGTTGTGTTTTAGATTTTTCTTCTAAGGACTGGTCGAAACAGGGCAAATAGGGGTTGTTAGCCATGGGACATCTCAACCATTGCTTGGACCACAATGTGACCCTCTTCGACTCCACAAAATCGTGCAAAAACTTCTCGTTCTTCCTTAACTACGACTCTTCATCTCTTGTGCCCACTTGTCCATATACCGTTCCAGCATAAAGAGAAGCACAACCAACATCATAATCCAAATGTGCTCTCGAATGCCTCAAGCCTGATTCCGCATATCTATGAACATCATCCAAAGAAGAATATGGACGTTTTGATCCAGATATTGCTCCATAAGAACGATTGTCTTCAACAATGTAGCTATTTACTGGCTCCAGATGTCGAGTGTAGCTGTCGCTATGATAAGGAACACTCCTTGACAAAGCCCGAGGAGGTGCTCTCCCTAGTTGACTTAATCTACAATATTTGTTGTTGTCCTATTTGGATCTTGAAGCCTGAATACTGCTATCTCTGGTTTTGGCATCAATACCAGCATCCTCTGTCACTACCATTCTACAACGCTTGTCTCTCCTAACATCTCCATCTTCCCTTTCTCTTTCTTGTCACTTGTGTGGGCGGTTGTCACGGTTTCCTTCTCCATTGTCTCTGCCCTTATGGGAGCTCTTGGGCTTTTCAACACTGTTCTTGTTAGATGAGAATCCATTCAATTGGGTTTTTTTCCCTTCTCTTTGTTGTCTATCATTCTCATCTTCATTGGAGTGCCTCTTCATCAAGGCCATGCCATCTGCAGAGCTCTGCTCTGCTACCTCACTGCAATCTGCACCCTCCTCATCCCGGGAGTCCACAGCAGATTCAACTTGGGTCTCCGACGACATACACTCTTTCTCCCGTAATCTCTTGAGTTCATCCTCTTCAACAACCACCTCTTTTCTAGCATCTTTCTGCTCAAAAATTTCAGCGTCTATATAGGGACTATCTTCAACTCCAATCGAGCTATCATGGCGTTCAACCTTCATCACACGAATACCAACAACTTCGCGGCCATTAACAGTTTGGCCAATAAGTGCCAAAGCTAGCTCAAGGGGAGAGAAAATGAGAATCCCAACATCATTTTCTTCAGCTGGATTCTCCTCTTCAACTGAGTCCCCCTCTTTCTTCCAGCCATCCCACCAATGTACACGACGCTTGAAGCATAGTTTTACATGGAACGTAAAACTGCCATAGAAGTTATAAGTTTTACCTTCTCCTTCTTCCTCCATATCTGCTCAAGCCAACATGACTCTGATACTAATTGTAAAGATTAGAACAAGCAAAAAAAATGATAACACGAATAGAAAAAGCAATAACAAGAGACAACACACGATTTATCGTGGTTCGGCAAATTTGCCTACATCCACACTCGAAGAAGGGAATATCTTCTATTAATCAACTCTCAATAACAATACATACATGACTGCACTCAGGCATTTATACAATCATATTCAGTTGTGAAATAAATAGTTTGGAAAAGTTGAATGATCATATGACCGTTGGGCTTCACATCCCAACATGGTTTCATGGGACAACAAAAATTAACGCAAAACTTTGAATAACGATAGAAGCTGATTAACGTAACATAATTCCACATGTAAAGAATTAGACAATATTGTAACCTATTATTTCTCATCTCTAGGCAGTCTGAAGGTGTTAAAAATGCTTCAAATATGCGAAACAGTTAAATTTGTTGAGTTTTAGTTACATTTGAGCTACGGCAATGTCTGAGGGAAAAGAGACTGAAAGAAAATAGAAAATTCCTTCCATAGTCGGTGTCGTCGGGTCAAATTAGAAACAAAAGACAAATTATTGCTGAAAAACGCTAAGGTGATTTTAAATCGTCTGATTTTGGCAATTATAATTATTGTAGACAATTGATCCTTCAATGAGTTTGAGGCAACATGTAGTTCCACCATAGCTTCTAGTTTGTCATTTCACTGTCATGTTGCAGGTCATTGATGGCAACGTTCAGTTCTATTTTTAGCCAATTATTTTGGGATTTAGCTTGTATGAGTATTTTGGATCTGCCTATTTTCATGTTATGCGAATAATGCATAATAGTTGGATGGACTAAAGTAAAGTGCAGCTTCAGTATATTTTTAGGAATAGTTATCTTTGCTGATAGAGAAACCGTGCAATTGGTAATCTGAATAGTTGAGTCAGAACCAAGTTTGTAATGGAGTAAGGACCTCATTACTGTTGCAATAAACCATTCATTTGATTGAATAAAAAAAAATTGTGTGTAAAACAGTGCTCTGATTCTCCTTTGTTTTTTGTTAAATGATTTCTTTGTATTTCTATGTGTTTCTTTGCCTGAGTGCAAATCTATTTAATCTCTCTGTTTTAAGAATCCACATATGGTATCAGTGCGGGTGAGAGGTCTCGGGTGAGGTGAGGAACAAACTCATTGCTATATTGAATGTCCGGTTGCTGAAAGAAGTCCAATCGTGTAAGATCGTTGAATTTGAAAGGTCCCGAGATTAGATCACCATTTGAGGAAGGGATCAGCAAAACAGAAGCTGCTGCTGCTAAATTGTGTATAATTGAAAGCAAATTTGATGAAATATTGCAGTATTCTTCACTCACCATGTCTGCAAAGAATTAAAGGTAGTGTAAAGGCATGACGCCGTGAGATTATCGAAGAGTAAGCAGCAATAAAATTATTAATTTTTTGTGTTTCAGATTGTTGAGATAGAGGAACTTTTGTTAGTGGTTGCTAAACAGAATATTAGTCACTGTTCTTTAAAAAAGAGCTACTAATGTGAAGCGCCCATCGCAGAAGAGGTCGTTGTGTGTCAGGTGTTGATTTGGAGAAGCCGGCTACTGAAGTGAAGTAGGAGGAGATCTGTGAAGGTAGTATAAAAGAGGGAAGCCACAGTTGACAGTCAGAAGAAAGTCGCTAGAGACAAGTTTTCGTTTCGGCATAGTTAAAGGAAGTGTTCAGAATTGTTTAAGAAGCCATCAAACAGAAAGATTTGGAAGCAGTATCATATCAGGTAAATTTAATTTGTTCTAATAGGAAAATCAGGTAAAAAGGTGAAGAAAGAAAATGTAAGTTTAATGTGTGAGAATGATTTATTGAAAGAAGAATTGATGAAAACAAATAAATGTAATTTAGGTTTGATAGAAAAGATAAGATGGTTAGGAAAAACTATCTATGAACAATTATCTGAAAATGATATTCTTCAAAAAGAATTGGAAAAGGTTAAAAAGAAGAATGAAGATCTAGAAGAAAAATTCAAATAGTTGGAAAAAAATGAGCTTTTGAATCAAAGCCATTAGTTTGTGATGTATCATGTGACACAAAAGATTTGCTTTATTCCCTTGATCAATTGGCTGATATGGATGATGTACTAAAAGTTTCTTTAGATGAAGATTGTGAAGTTAAAGGTAAGGATAAGTGTGAATCTCCAAATTTTGTAGATGCAAGTTGTTATATTACAAACAAAGGTTGTTTTGAATATAATGTTGGTGGGAAGATGATGCAGAAAATGGAATGTAAAGGAAAATGTTTGGAAAAGCATGGGCAAGGAATAAGAGAGCCCATTAAGCCAACTATGAGGCCCAAGTATGAAGGCCTAGAATATGGCAAGAAAGAAATATTTGATGTTGTTAGTGTTACAAGCTCATGCAAATAAACTCAAAGAATGCAATGTTCACACTATCACAGGAAGGACATAAAGTGGAGAATTGTTGGGATCTTCACCCTTGTTCAATTTGTGGGTTGAAGAATCATTGTGAAAAATCATGTTAGAATAGAGAGACAAACGAACAATCTAAGAAAGATTGTATGCAAATTGATTATGGTTGGATCAATAGATTTTGTTGGAAAAAGTTAATGAATATGTTCAGAAGGTTGTATAAACTGAAGTGTTTGCATGTCAATAGATGGAATTACAAACAAATAGTTGATGACTTCTTGCTATGATTTGCACATTGAAGTGTCATGAGTATTCTCTATGATAGAGAAAAGAAGGGAAGGCTTTGTGATCTCTCATGAATGAGTGAAATGAGTTGGATGTAAGCTCTTGACCACCATCATTATTCAACAGATTAAGGAAAATATTAATGCTGAGTCTACTAGTTTCTATAAAATCCCTCCCTCTCTTCTGGATCTCAGATTAAAACAGGATTGGAGAATTAGACACAAATTCTTGAATATTAATTGGCAAAGAATGATCCTGAGAAATTTTTGCTTTTGGAAATCTCCTGAAATTGGATGGATTAAGTTCAATTTTGATGGTTGCTCTAAAGGAAACCCTGGGATCTCGGGGGAAGGAGGTTTAATTCATGATCATAAAGGCTTCTTGGTTGTTGGGTTTGGCTCTAGTCTTGGGACAACTACTAACAACAAGGTAGAAGCTTGGGCAGCCTGAACAGGTCTTCAGCGTCTATATGATATCTCTAAAAAGAATGTAATTCTAGAAGGAGACTCCAAACTAATTATTGACTGCCTCAATTTTGTCATCTCTCCTCCATGGGAGATCAAAGAGATAATTGACAAATGTAAATGGAAGATTGGATTGTTTGAAAACATCAAAATACAACATACCTACTGTTAATGAATAGATTTGTCCTTCAACAAATACATACACATACTAACTCCAAATGCCCGAGATAAAGGACAAAGAGCACCAACAGTTGGATAGATTATCATTGAATTGATAATCTTCCTTTGAATTGAGAGGTATAGCTCCCTCTTTACAAGATTTACAATGAATTAAAATGTTGAATATGTCTTTAACCAGAAGACACAAAGGCATGTTAACACTCATCCATCAACATGGCATGAATGTGATTCATAATTTAAATAACAAAGAGAGAAACAAATAAATAGCACACAGACCATCTATTTGATCTTCCCACATACACAGATCTGATCGAGTCTCTCTCATGTCTCACAGGACAAGGGGGATCAGAACATCCATGCAAAATCAACAAAAGACCCACTCATTAAATTAATTCACAAACTTCTGAAAGTGAAATGATCGAGGAAGCACCAAATGCTACATAAATGAATATTTATCCCAACGGAGATTTTCTATTCACATTCAAACGCACAGATTTGAAAATACAATTTATATGTTCACCATAATGGAGTGAGTATTAAGAAGATTATAGAGCACCAAGAATCTATAATCAAAAGAATGCACAAGTTTACACACAGGCAAAATCTGCATTTCTTTATTTCTCAATATAATTTGGAATACACAGACCCAAGTCCCCTACAAAAAACAAAAATAATAACTCATGAAAACTACTTCCCCTCTTACAGTTAGAAATTTGAAAATTTCTCCATTTCTCTATAGCACCCCCACTCCTCCAAAAAGAAGAAGAAGAAAAAGAAGCCCTCTTTTCTAGAGAAACATTCCTTAAATAATTTTCATCTCCTTCCATAACTGAATCTTGAAAATATTATTAATTAATCTTTTTTTTCTATTATCTTTTATCCTCTTCGTGATAACTTTTTGTAAAATCTTCAAATCTTTTATCTCATAATTTTTCTATACCCGTACTCAGATATAAATAAATTTTGACCGAGATAATATGTTTCCGATCGCTCTGGTGAGAATTTAGAAAACTATGTTTTCTAAAACATGTTAAAATTTCAGTGCGATCCAACGGTCACATTTATAGTTATGCTCCCCACACCGAGACTGATTTTGTTTGTCTTAGAAAATTTGTCATTACAGATTACATTGAAATTTACAAACATTAAACATGCCAATATTATTGGATTTTGAATTTGTTGAAATTTTGAAGTCACACACTTTGAACATGCATTTGATGAATCTCTGAACTCTGAATTTGAACCTCTAAAATCGAACCTTGAACCTTTTGAACCTTTTGAACCACTTGAACCTTTTGAACCTTTTGAACCTTGAACCTTGAACCTTGAACTTTGAACCTGCGAGATTCAAGCAAATGGTTCAAAAACACAAACTGCACCCACAGTATAATGCATTGATTTTTTTTTCTTTCCATTTTCTTGCACGTTGAACCTTGAACCTGAACCAAAAAGGTTCAATGGTTCAAGTTCAATGACCGAAAATTACAAAGCCCAAAATTTGAACTTTGAACTTTTTGAACCTACATGCTTGAACCCAAAAGATTCAAGGTTCAAGTTCAATGACAATTGTTCTTTTGGGCTGCCTCAGAAAAATCTGCATAACTTTTTACTGAGAGCTTTATTTCTTGTGAAATTTTAACCGTAGAATAAATGAGCCAAGCAGAGAATAACCCAGAAATAATTTTGTCATATGAAACATAAGACTTGAGATTTAATTATTTGGACATATAGGTAACCTGAATATTAAAGAATTAAAATCTCTGAGCTGATATGGAGTTTGGCCACAAAAACTTCAGCATTAAAACATTAAAAATAGCTATTTTTTAGCTAATCATGAGGCTTTAGGAACAAGAAAAAATATAGGGCTAACACCTACAGAGAAGGAAATAGGTTGACTAACCTCATTTCCAATCAGAGTCTTTATAAAATGGATGGGTAGATATTTAAGTTTGAACATAGCTCTAGAGATTTGAAAGAAATCCTTGTACAAGAAAGAAGAGAATTTTTAAAAAATAAAGCAAGAAGTGGGAGTACAGACCTGTTTGAATGACTTTGGGTTTATTTTATTATGCTTGCATTTTTTGTAATTTTGAACTATCAGCTAGGCCCACATAGGTTATGGGCTTATGAGAAGATGACTCAACACCTTGTGGACTAAGGTTCCATCAATTGTTGGATGGCTTACATGGACAATGGTGCAAGAGCACCTAGTTTTGAGTGCATTTTCTAGATTTTGGTGTGTCAGTCTTTAGTTTGGTTTAGGTTTGTGAATAATGGGCTACTCATAGGTCCACATGTGTGTTGGATATGCATTTGGAGGATGAAAGTCAATTAGATCATGTATCTACTCAATTTTGGTTTATGAGCCCTTGTAAGCCTAAAATGGCATAAACTTGCATTTTGGTGTCAAATGTCTTGAAAAGACTCATTTGGCATTGAGGCATGTCATTTTAGTGTTTGTAAGTCAGTCTAGGAGGTTCAGGATAAGTGACAATGCATAAAATGCAAAAATGCACTTTTTGGCAAAAGTTGTCAATGTTGCTCGACAACATTTTACAACTTTTGAGCAACTTTTTGAAAATGTGAGCACATCGATGGTTAGGAAACTGATGGAGATTTTGTTAGAATCTATATGAAATATAAATTCTCTGAGAATGAATGTAAACTTGTTGGTGAATGCCTTGAGCAAGTTGGAATACATTGTGAAGACCTGTTTTCTAGATTTACCTTGCATTTTCTTAAATTTTGAGCAGCAGTTCGTACTTCATGGATTGATTTCATTACTATTCTTTGATGTTTTATTTTTACATATATTTATAGTGCTCAGAAGATATTTGAGTTAGTTTCTAGTGCAGGTTTGAATTGAGTATTTGATTTTACATTGCTCTCGGCCTGAGCAAGGGTTTTAGAGCCCAAACACGGTTCCAGCTTGAAGTCCTTTGAATTTTGATCCACAGCCCTTGAGAATTGAGCCATGGAACCTTTGTATAGTTTATATAAACTTATTTTTGGTTTGGAAGTCATTAAAAGGCCATTTGACATCATTTTCTAGGTGAGCTCAGTCCTAGCTCGATTCGGAAAATGATTGAAAATTTGTAAGTGCTTGCAGGGTTGAATAGTTTTGAAGATGCCAAGTGTTTGGCATGAGTAAGTAGGGTTTGTTAGAGCCTATGTGGAAGGTTGAAGGTGTGGTAGACCAGGTAAGACATGAAACCCTTTAAAGAAGACAACTAAGCCCCAAAACCCTTCAAAAATAACAATTTCGAGTTTCGTACCTGTACGAACAGAGTTGACTTGGCCATATGATGAATCCAAAATTTTATCCAAAAGGGTACTCGGACCATAAAAGATTTTTCTAGGGTATTTGAGACATTTTTGAGTAATTCCACAAAAATTGGTTAGGTAGGGCTAATTGGGGCTCTAGGGCTACCAGGCCTAGAAAATAGGAGAAAGAGGGAGCGATGATGAAATGAATGAAAACCAATTGCAAAACTAGTTGATTGGCATGAAAATACCTTAAGAAAACTTGTTATAGCCCATGCAAGCATATGTTAGAAGATTTCTAGTTTGAGGTTGGATTTACCCTTGTGAATCTCAACCATGCTTGAGTAGTCATTGAGCATAATTTTATTGGGAGCACTCCTAGAGAGTTTAAATGTTTTAATTTGTTGAAAGAACAATGTAAAGTGAAGGGATCCCACTAAGACATCACTCAACTTCTTATTGAGTAAGGACAAACTCTCTTTGAGAACCCCTCCCCATCAGACAATGTCCTGGGAAGGAGCTTCCTTGCTAAAAGCATGATGGTGATGGATGAGATCTGTGCTTGGATTTGGTATGATAAACTATTTATTAGAAGGGCTACGACAAGGACTAATTTTTTCAATTTAGAGAACACAAAATGGAGTGATTTTTAAATTTCCTTTATGGGAAATGATGATCTTGGGTGTGACACATGCAACAATTATCATTTGAGGGTTATTGAGAAAAGCTTTCTTATTTTCTTCCCTTCCAAAAGAAGTAACAATTCTTATTTTTTCTTCTTTCTGCTCAGTTGCTTTCAAAGCATTTGGTATTTTTGTTCTTTTTCCTTTGATAAGATGGGGCCCCTTTAAAATGCACTGAATCGAGTAATTGTGTGGATTTGAGAGACAAGAAAGAGCTATGGGAGCTCCTTCAAATGGCAGGCTTCACTCCATTCTTTCTGGCAATGAAGGGATACAAAAATGATCTCTTGGCTAGGGTGTGTAATTCCTTGTAGAATGGGGAGGTAACAGTGGGAAGAATTACCTTTATGGTGACGCCAGAGTACATAGCCGAGGTGATCGGATTTTAGAATGAAGGAGAGAAAATTGAGAAAAAGAGCACTGGGGACTATAGAGGCTTCATGAAGAAATTCTTGGAGAAAGACGAAAAACTAGTTCTCTTCCAAAATGGGTATGATTATTCGGCCCTCCCTAGGCCTTTTCCTTTAATTAGCTATCATGTTATGAAATATTTTACCTTTGAGGGTCATTATCCCACCATCTATGACTATCAATTCCCAATTTTGAACCACATTAGGCACCATGTTAAGATAAATATGTCTTTTTTTTTGTTCTCATCCCTCAGTACATGTATTCAAAATGGGGCGAATCTGCCCTTACATTAGGGTTTAATTTACCTAATGTATAAGTATGTTGTTGACCATACCCCAACTACTAGTTGTATTGCCTCGACCTCTAGTAGTGAGGGGAGCTGTAAAAAAAACCCAAAAAATAATCCCAGTTTAATCTTTGAGAACCCTAAGGAGACATTTATCCTCTCAGGTCTTGATAAAAGCATAGGAGAAAGCCCTATTATGACCTTGGAAAATAATTCCTTTGAGTTGGCCTTGTTGGATTTAACCCCAAACAAAAGGAAAAGTGAAACACCTAAAAACACCCCGAGGAAAGCTAAGAGGTCTTGTAGTGAGTCTGCTGGAAAGAGCCTAACCATTGACCTAGAGATTCACAACTCAGAAGAGGAAGAGGTGAAAGAAACAGAGAAAGAAAAATTGAGAGTAGCGTGGGGGAAAGAAGATCAGCTAGGCTTCACGCCAAGGAGAGGAAAAAACCTACCAATACTAAGACTAATTTATATGAAATTTATGATATTGAAGATGAGGCCGACTCTCAGGATAACTCTGAGGATGAGGATGTCAATGCGGATAAGGAGGAACAGACTAAAATCCCTGATGAGAACATGGACGAAGAAGAGGAAATTGAGGAAGAAAATAGAAAATAGGAAAGTGAACATGAGTCTCCTTTTAAATAACACAATAGCTCGGTCTCCTCTGAAGATATGGTAATGGTGCCCTATTCGTCTTTGGGGCCGATCCAAGAGGATAAAAACATTGTTGAAGAGAAAGTGAATGATATGAAGGAGAAAATTGTAAGGCTGGAAAAGAATTATGAAGACAAGATAGTACAATGAAACTTCTGTGTGACACTTTCAATTCTCTCAGCAATATCACAGATGGGATTATGAAGAATGCAGTCCTGAGCATGGTTTCTGGTAAAGGTGGACTGAAGAAAATTAGGAAGAAGGGCAAGAAGGGTATGAGAGAGATGACAGAGGAGGACGAAGATGATCAGCAAGAGGCATGGAAGCAGAATATCAACAAGCTCGAGCGAGAATGGAATATGATAAATAAGAAGTAATAGTCTCCTAGTTTTTTCTATTTTAATCTTTTGGTTATGTTTTGCTTCAGACAATTACTGGGGACCTGCGTGCCCAATTTGATAGACTTTATGTTAATTAATTTTACTAAGACTGACTTGAGTTTGGTTGATATGGTTAATGTTGGAAACAAAATTATTAGTATAGCTTTTGTTTATAGGTATTATGATACTTATGCTATTAACTTTGGGTATGATACTAGCATCTGTAGGAGTAGTTTGAGGGGTACGAAATTTTTTGATCATTTTTTATTATTACTGGTTCTTTTTTGCTAGTTTTTTTATAGTTGGTGTTTGGTATATGATATAACTCTACTTCTCTTTCGGTCAGGGTCGTATCCCTGATAATCTAATAAAAAAATGTTGCATAGTGAGTTGTATAGGTTTGGATTTTGCCATATTGAATTACCTCCTACAACAAGGTGTTAGTGAGTTGCAAAGATCCAGTTTGTCAAAGCTTTGAGATCATATTGTGAGAGTCAACATCAAGGGGAAGTATGTAGAAAATTGATTCTTTGATGAGTTCGAGGGAACACATACTTTCACCATAGCTTCTAGTTCGTCATTCATTCTCATGTTGCAATTTGTTGATGACAATGCTCAATTCTATTTTTAGGCAGTTACTTTGGAATTTATTTTGCATGAGTACTTTGAATCTAACTATTTTTATGTTATGTGAATAATGAATGATAGTTGGATGGACTATAAGAAAACCCAGTTTGAGTATATTTTTACAAATAGTTATCTCTATATACAGATACCTTGCAAATTGTAATGTGAATGATTGAGTCAAAATCAAGTTCGTAATGCATAAAAGAGATGTAAACCATCCATTTGATTGAATAATTTTTTTGGGGTCAAATAGAGCTTTGTTTCTCCTCTATTTAGTGTTAAATTTTTTCTCTTTGTTTTTGTGTTCCTTTTCTTGAGTGCATAGTTGTTTAAACTCTCTATTTTAAGAATCCACAATTATTATGTAAGATAAAAGGTAGCCACCTAGTTTATTATATCTCGTCTGGCCACAAAGGATTTTTAAGGGTGAAATATCTTAGAGAGATTAACATTGGATTCGTTTAAAGTGTGGCTTTGTGTGGGTCATGAGGACATTGGGAATGGTCTAGATTTTCCATTGTATAGGGGTCATCCTTTGACCATTGCCAAAAATGTTCCCAACAATGATATTAATGTGTAAAAAAGAATGCTTTTAAACAAACAACTTGTCTGGCTATTTATTTAAAAATGGTTGGGCTTAACCACACACTCTAAATATTGTTTATGAAGTAGATTTATGCCCCACTTTATCAATCTTTCTTGATTTATAGAAGGTCTAAATATGAATAAAGCACAAACTTAGTGTTATTTCTTAAGAAATGAAAGTCTAAAACACAAGCTATAAGTGTTTTTTTTATATATAAAGCATACTATGTTAATAACATAGCTCTTTTTTTAATTTATCTTAATAATTACACTTATGTTTAGGAGATGGCCTTGATATTTTACTGTTATATTTTTTATGTTTTAGATTTAACAAAATTTTAAAATTATATAATGAAAGGTGTTCAAATAATACAAATTATTTTATATCAATGAATAAAAAAATAGTTTAATAATATATAACAAATGTATAACTAGCATACCCACTTTAGAGGATTATAAGTAAAGTAAGATGAAAATATCATATTTGTTTTATTATATTTTAATTAATATTGAATTAGTATTAAGATGTGAATATATATTATTATTATTTATATTACTAAATTATTATTATTATATTTTTATTTTATATTCCTTCTTATTCCTATCATTGATAAAAAGTGGACTTAATGTAGGAACACTTTCAATTCCCCATAATTAATATTATTAGATTGAGATAATTACTTCAATGGTGAAAATATTAGGGTTTCCACCTCAAGAATGATGAAAACCGCTAATTTCTACTTAGGGACTATTACATTAGGGAAAGATAGGAATTAGATAGATTTAAACCTAATAGATCTAAATTTTGATCTAATCCCAAGGATCTTGAATATGCCTCTTCTTTCCCTTGAGTTGAATTGAAAAATAGAAGGTGCTGAAACTAAGGCAAATGGACTGAAATTGAAGTAATTTTGTGCAAATAGTGAGCTATAGCCATCAGATCGAGCCACAAAACTAGATCCAAGGAATGCAAATGTATTCAAAACTTGTTCCTAGAAGGAGCACCTAATTTTTTGAGACTAGCATGGTGGTCGCTCTAGTCCTCCGCACTTTTCACACTCCAACAGGGGGTTGATTTGTCCATATAAATACAACTAATTCTAAAGATCACATAATGGGGGATCTATTTGTCCATGTACCTATTCTTGTGCACATTAGGGAAGGGAAATAGGTGGGAATAGGGGTTTTCCTAAGTCAAACCCTATTTTAGGAATTAACCTTGAATGAAATATTATAAATAATAAAATAAATAATGGAGAGATATACCTTAGATCTGCAATGATTGATAATGATGCTTTGCTTCTTGAATATAATCATATATGTTGTATAAAATGGCATGAATATAACAAAACCATAATCACACACACATACTTGCATATAAATGATGCAATTTTCTCCACAATGATTAAATAAAGGTTATGCAGCCTTGAAGATCTCTAGAAATGCTTGATAATGAACACGTTAATGCTTGAATTCTTTTGGTCGAATGCTTGCAGTCTTAGGATTGAAATGAATTGATTAATGTCTTTATATATGAGATCCTAGGTCATTATACCGATTAGGTTGACCTCCAATGGTCACATAGAGCCACCAATTTCATTTTCTACTATAGTGATAGGTCACATCCTCCACTTTAAAATGGGCCCCATTTAGGGGGACTAGGGCACTGGGCACTCTAGTCCTAGGACTATGGCACTAGTACCCTAGTCCTCCTTAATCAGGAACCAAAATTTAGGCTTGGAGAGGACATAGCTCTAGAGGATCAACTGCCCAATGTATATGGCATCAAAAAGAGAGTTAAAGAACTAAAGGGACTTGGATAAGGGATGAGCAAGAGACAAGCTAAAATAGGAGCACAAACATGATGTGTAAATTGGCTTGATGAAAATTTACGATGCTACATTTAGCCCTGACTTTAACGAGAGTGTGATCCTATGCAAATACTCATGGTAAAGTAGATGAAAGGGAGATGAAGGAGGTGGAAGAAAGGAGCAATGAGAAGCACAATCACAAGGAGTATACAACATCAATAATTTTGAGGAATTAAGCCCCCAATATTAGGATCTTACCTCACTTAAATGAAAATTTGAAGCACAAATTTACGATGAAGGAGATGAAGGAGGTGGAAGAAAGGAGCAATGAGAAGCACAATCACAAGGAGTATATGACATCAATAATTTTGAGGAATTAAGCCCCCAATATTAGGATCTTACCTCATGATGTGTAAATTGGCTTGATGAAAATTTACGATGCTACATTTAGCCCTGACTTTAACGAGAGTGTGATCCTATGCAAATACTCATGGTAAAGTAGATGAAAGGGAGATGAGGGAGGTGGAAGAAAGGAGCAATGAGAAGCACAATCACAAAGAGTATACGACATCAATAATTTTGAGGAATTAAGCCCCCAATATTAGGATCTTACCTCACTTAAACTCATGCAAGAGCACACAAAACAAGAAAAAAAGAAAAAGAAAAGAAAAGGAAAACAAAGACAAACAAAAGAAAAAAGGTAATAGACACACACAAAGACTGAAAACCAAAACAAACACCTCAAGTCAACTAGCTGAAGAGACCTCGATATCAAAATGTGTCAACCACTAATATCATTTTTGAAAATTGGCATCTTAATAACACAAATGGTCACATAAAAGACACAACATCCATCATCCATGAACTACAAATAGAAAATCTATGAGTTCATGAGAAGAAAGACAAAGAGAGCATGGATACATGCTAGATGTGTTTTTCTAGGTTTTCCATGAGAATAATGATGAGAAAGGATGTGGATAGACACTCTAGATGTGTTTTTCTACGTGATCCATATTGGGAAGGAGAGTAGGAATAGTCTAGTTGTATTTTTATAGTTCCAACCATCCTCATGTGTGTGTGCAAGTGATGTCTAGTTTCAAGTATATAGCACCCCAAATAAGGGTTTGTTTCCTCTGGTTTCAAGCATACACCAACTTTTTTAAGACATATAATGAAAATACAAATGCTAAGGGATGAATGTCTGTCTTTGGGCACATCTTGTATAATAATTTATTTGTTTTGGCTTCAAGAATGTGTAACCCCATTTTAAGATAGATACATGCCTAGTTTTGAGGACATCTCATGTAAGAGTTTTTTTTCTCTAGTTTTGATGATGTGTACCTCGTTTAAGACATGCAAAGATATGGTACAAAGAGGGAAATATGTATGCCCCCCCTTAGTATATTAACATAGCCCTATGATGATATCTTAAGGAATCTAGTACCAAGGACACCTTCCTTCAACATGAAGGAGATATCCTTTAGGAAACAATATAATAAATCCAAGGTAAAGAGGGAATACTCTTATAAACAAAGATAACATAATTGAAAAATAAATATCTTGAGACAAATCTAAAGAGGATCCTTTGAGGACAAGGGATCTTTGCTCAAAATAAATCTACCTCGAAGAGGAGTTCTTGAAGAAACATAAACATATTCTACCAAAAGAAGGGAAGGAGAACAAAATTGCTTACCTTCCTCCTATTACTAGGTGAAATGGATTAATGATGAAGGATGACAGACTTTTGACCCAAAGTGAAGGGTATGTTTATAATAGATATACATTGCCATGTGAAAAAGAAGTCATGGCCAAGGACATACACCTCTTGTATAGGAGAGAAACCTTGAGCAAACAAATTTGCACAAGGAATCATATCAAATCATAAACAAACACCACTCAACAAAGGAAAATAGATCCTTAGAAAGGATAGGATAGAGAAATCATTTCCCCCCAAGATCAAGGACAATGGGAATGATTAAACAACCTCTATGAAGAGATTATACATAAGATAATTCACAATGTACTCACATTATAGAATATTCACTATAAGAAAAGACATTAATATATGTAAAATGTAGCTCCAATGAAGAGGTAATCTTTAAAGAGAAGGGGATAAAATTAAAGTGAAAGATCACATATTCTTCTTAAAGAGGGAGAAACATAAAGGGTGAGTAGAGTGCTAATGCACTACCTTCTCTCTAAGAAAGAGAGAAATATCAATTGAAAGATCAATGTGAACTCTATCAAATTGTTCTTGAACAAATTATTTGAAGGCTTTACACTTTCCAAGATAATGAGAACCACCATGATGAAAAAGACAATGTTCACTGACTTCATTATGCTTATTGCTAAAATTTACAAAAGGAAAAATAACATTCTTATCATAGTTTAGTTTTCAAAAGATTCTAGTTGCTAATCTTTCCTTATCATCAATAGGATTAGGCCTTGTCTCTTGTGATGCAGGAAAAGGATTGTTAGAAGAAGAAGGAATATCATCTACAATTATAACTATGCCTCTATCATTGATTCCTTGCATTCTCTTTTGAAAATCAAGACAATCATTGGTAGTGTGATCATATGTTTGGTGATATAAGTAGAAAGAAATTTTGGAAAAGAAACACTTTTTGATCAAAATTTTGAAACATAGGGGGATGAAATCATGATTCTAACATAGTAAATTACATGAAAATAGAATTTACCTACCTCAAAATATGGATTATGTAAAACATAGTGTATACGGTGAAAAATGATGATGACAACTATTGCAAAATCATGAAGATCCAACCACAACAAACCCTAGTCTTATAATTACACATTCACCATACACCAATGAAGATACCTAAGAACATGCAAATCAACAAATTGAACAATAATACCATTCACATTTCAAGTAGTGTTTTAATCTCCATTGTCTCCTATCTCCATTGATCTTGTTTGGTATATTTGCTCTCAGATTTTGTATGTGCACAGGAGCTCAACAAACAATGGATTGTGGTTGTGAAGTTGCTTGATTGCAAGAAGGCTTAATTGCATAAAATATTGATTAGGGTTGATAATGATGAAATAATCTTATGAATAGAAGATGCTTTAGAAAATGGAGGGATAAGCTTAAGAGGTGAAAGAAATAAATTGTTGGCTAGGATTAAAGGGTAGGTAGAAGAAATACTAAAAAAATGAAGGGGGTAGGTAGAGGAAAAAGATAATTAATTAATTAAATAAATAAAGATTTATTTAATTAATAGAATAACTGGGACCAATTAAGTAAATAAAATATTTATTTAATTTAGGGAAAGATAATTTGAATAAATAAATTAAAATGTTTATTTAAATGAGAAAAGGATTAGAAGAGGCTAAATGAATTGATTAAATAAATAAAAATTTATTTAATTAATAGAAGACTTGGGATAAAATTATTAAATAAGTAAAAATATTTATTTAATTAAACATGACAATTTTAGGTGTCTACATTTTTCCCCTCTTTGAGACAATGCGGCCTGTCACGTTGGCTCAAAGAAGATAACATAAACTAATATAAAGTTTCCCCAAGATGAGAATGATTTGGCAAGAGATTGGATGAAAATTGCAGCCAATCTCTTGATAAGAAAGAAAGCCTAGAAAGGATTGATAGGATAAGGTGACAAAGTCATCTAGGAAAAAGAGACTGGCTCGAGAAGGAAGAAACTGAAATGGAAAATACATTTAGCAACCAATATATGCAGGCTCGAAGGAAAACATCCTCATTGACATCCATTGGGCTGAGGAGATCAGAGTAGAGCAGAGCACCTAGAGAGAAATCAATCATACAGGAGAGATGGCAGAGAGGATTCACATATTTGATCGCATCTGATGATTCTAGTGGCCAGATGACATTGGTGAGATGGTTTGTACTATTACCTTTCTTTGTAAGTTTTTGGATTTATGGTGCATTTAATGTATTTTAGAAGTAGTTAGACAAAAATGTAGAAATAGTAATTAGGGAAAAAACGTGTCTATGTTAGGTTTAACCGCGTCTGTGACAAACAGGCGTGTTTAGGTAGGCTAAGGGTGTGTATACATATGTGATCACATCTGTGTCAGGTATGAGCATACTTGTGATGAACAAACATGTCTATGTCTAGAAAGCACATTTATGAGGGACAACCTCGTGTTTATGTTGATAAAGCACGTCTATGCAGCCAAAACTTAGGTAAAATCACGTCTTTGTTGCAAAAACGTGCCTATGTCTAGAAAAAGGCCAAAATTGGTAGTTCTGTGATCAACATATATTGATAATTGGATAAACTGCTGAGAGGACTCATTCAAATAGGTCCCCCAGGGAAGACAAACTGGAAACAAGGCTAGAATTGAGAATTTTGTGATAAACATTCATTGCCAATTCAATAAATTGCTGAGAGGATTCAGTCAACAGGTTCCCTAAAATGGATTGGTTTGCCAAGCTAAGTATAGGATAAGACATCGAATTCATAAAATTTGGTGAGTTCTTTAGCAAAATATAAGATATAGTGCAATATGATAAACATATATATTGATAGGATGTAGTGCCATGTGATAAACATAAGCACTAGTATAAGACACGGAGCACTATGTGATGAAACATAAGTACCACTAGAATTGACATGATTGGTTTAATTGAATATAGTAGGACATGCCCCAGCTAGAGTCACGAGAGAGATTCCCATTGACTCAGCGGTTATGACTAGAGTTGAGCAGCGATGATCATGCTGCTATTGATACTATGGGACTGAGGCATGCTATATTAATGCCAAAGATTCAGACGAACATAGGACTATTGACTGCTCTTGGAGAGAGGTGGCACTCGGAGACATGCACATTTCATTTGTTGGCTAGTGAGATGTCAGTCACCTTAGAGGATGTATACAACATACTAGAAATACCGATCCATAGAGATCTAGTAGTATATGACCGAGAGTGGGATAGGGATGTGCTTTGATGAGTCTTTGGAGACCCAGATCTAGAGTTGAGACTAGGACACTTGAGTTGGGATGTCATGTAATCTAGTGGACGGACATTGGTAGTAGTGTTAGGGGGTATGATAAGTAGCTACCTATGTCTTTATAGAGCGACATGAGGATTAGCCATTATATGGGAGAGGACACTAGAGATCCTACTCATTGAGAGGATGATATTTGCATGGGGACCTTGTGTAGTAGCACACCTGTACCATGAGCTTCATCAGTTTGTTTACCTTGGTGGCTACGAGTTAGGGTGTGGGTGACATTATTAAAGGAATGGGCTTACGAGCATATCACTATGATTAGGCCTATTTACTATAGGTTTAGAGGGCATGGGTAGGAATATGTTAACTTATACAACATTAATACTTCCCAGCCATAGGTTGGGAAGTTAGAGTATTGGCGGTGCGTGATAGACGATATAGATAGTGTTCATTGGCGGGTGTATATTGATTGCGAGGCCTTGGAGGATGATGCCGAAAAGCTGGTATTTTGTTTCTACAACAAGTATCTCATTGGGAGGACTCCTTATATTTTGGATAGACAGTTTATAGATAGGGCCACTTGACACTTTGGTAGGAGATAGTGGATGCCATGGGGATAGGATAATTCTCACGAACTGTCAAAGATTAGGCTCATTGGGGGCCAATTTTGTCATATGATGTGACATTTACCTAGTTTTAGGAGATGGTTCCCATGCCTTGGGATATGCTACCAAGTGTTGTTGATATAGGGATGGATGTAGAGTATACAACTTACTTTGAGGCACATCCTTTTTGTAGGTTGATAGATCCAGGGTAGCCCATACCACCTGCAGAGGAGGATGATGAAAATGAGGATGGAGGTGGCTGATAGAGGAGGTGGAGGAGAGTAGGGTTGAGGAGGATTGTCTAGGGGAGATGAGGACAGAAAGATGGAGGGATTATGTAGGGAGCATAGGGAGGTGGAGAGGGAGGTAGACCACTGAGGCCACCTAGAGTGAGGGGAGGACTTATTTTGTAGGTTCTAGCTCAGGTAGAAGGACATAAATAGATTGGTCAAAGACAGAGATAGGGACATGGATAGGGACACAAACAAGGATAGGGATAAGGATGGGATGGATAGCCAGAGGGAGTCCAAGGAGGACATGAGGAGGAGTATGAGCTTCTCATTTTGTGAGAGCTCATTCAGGGATAGGCCGATGAGATCGACGATCTCGAGAGAGAGGTGACTCAATTGAGGTGAGAGTTGGGAGATATCTAGCGCAAAAGGGACCAAGATATATAGTGGTATACAACCACAGAGGAAGCACTGAGGGCAGCACAAGCCTCAGCATCAGGAGAGTCAAGGGTAGGGTTTGCATACTATGTTCAAACAGGATAGGAGTTAGAGTACTGGAGGAAATCATATCATGTAGTAGTTCTAGCTCTCAGATAAAGTAGCTTTAGGAGAGCCTCTAGCTCCATGACGACAAGTTGGGATAGGTGAGCAACATCTAATGGGGGTTTTATGGGTCCACCCGCACCACTAGCAACAACAAGATCAATAGGAAGAGGAAGACAAGACGAGCTTGGGTCCTCAAGAGCTTAGATTCCTTTGAGGCCTACCATCTCTGAGGGAGGGAGTTCATCATATCTCTCTTGGATCTATTTTGTATCAGTTTTGTATGCTGATATAGACACCTTCTGGTGATTTTATAGCTATATATGATATTTTGACACGATTGTATCATGACATTGATTATTTTGATATATATATATGAGATGAGTTATCCTTGTGGCGATTATATGCATGTGTTCTTATGTGATGTCTCTATATGCTTTATGATTATGTGATGTGATCTGATGATTCTATATGATGATGCAGTTTATGTATGATACATGCTTTATTGTGCTTCTATGATGCCTATGATGATGAAATGAGATATGATGGGATGCAGTGGGTTTTGTGCTTTTATGTTTTTATTATATGCATGATGCAAAGGAGTATATGAAAATTATATTCTATGATTAGTTATATGATGAACTATATACATGATGGGATGCATTATTTCTATGTTATTTTTGTGATTTATGTGAGAATAAAAATTCTTATATGAGATACTAATAAGTGGTGTGTGCAAGATGTGATGTTATTATAATTTGTATATGCATATGGTGAAATTTACTGACACGTGGTGATGTAGATGAACAATACATGAGATGTAGATATTTTGGCATGGCATTATACTTAGTCATGTGATAGCATGGTATGTGCACTAAGTTGTGGTACCAAAAGGGGGTCTTAAGATGCCACTTTTTTCTGAAATCAACAAAATCTAAGCTTCAATGACAAATTGAAGATAGTTACATTCCAAATTTGAAGATGCAACAAGAACAAGAGTCAGAGAGCTTCGAGTCTACTTTCTAAACTACTAATTTTTTTTGAAAATGTTGGAGATTAAGGGCTTCAAAAAGGGGGGCCACAAAAAGTCTTACTATTTTTATGCAAAAAACATAATATAGCATATGTTGTGGCCCCCCTAAAATGTTAACTTTTTTTTTGAATTTTTAAAATCACTTCAGTGATAAATTAGCTAACACATTGTAGTTTATGCCAGATTTTTCAGCTAATTTTTTAATGAGTATATGATTTTTTACTAATTTTCGAAGTGGACACATCCTGAAAAATAGAAATTTGAGCGTGCTTCCCACTAAAATCATTGATAACTAATCAAAAATCAAAACTTTTTTTTTTTAAATTGTGTAGAATGGAGTCTAGTTTCTAAATATGTAAGTTTCTTCAAAATCCGATGAATGTGTAAAAAACTATACCCAAAATAGTGCATGTTGGTTTTTGATAAAAAACAGACACACTAACAAAAGAAATTATAGATGAAAGCCTTAACAAAATCAAAATGTGAAAATAATTACATGCTTGGATAGCTAAGAGAGAGATTGAGGTCTCTATGGTGTTTCTTTTAGTTTTATTGAAACACTTGAAAATATGATGGAGAGCACGGCCAAAAATATGTGAAATTTTTCTAATCTTTTGTTAAAAACACATCCCAGCCTTGAAATGGTCACCCAACCTTTGGGTTGGATGCCCAAGTACAATCCAACCCTGGTTTCCAATGCAGGCTATTTGGCGGGTGCCAAATATGGTGCTTACCCTATTTGACACTCACCAAATGAAAAAAATTGACTTTTCCCATTTGGCGCACGCCAAATGAGAAAATTCAACTTTTTTCATTTGGCGAGTGCCAAATTTGGCACACGCCAAATGTCCTACATTGTCCAATTTGAAGGTTTTGTGATGCAGTTTTTCAACTTGGGCACAAGTTATACCCATCCTAAGAGGAGAATATATACATGAAATATAACATTTAAGTATAAGTCACTTTAAGTTATATTTCATGTATATATTGGCAAGATGTTTGAGAATGGTTTCAACTCTATAAGAGTTATAATGTAGAATCTATTTTTTATAGGATCGTATTGAATTTCATACTTAGTCAAATTTCAGTAATCAACATGCTCCTATTAGCATTCTTTAGATCCATATCCCACTATCATTATGTTCCCTAAACTTTACACCTATCTTTCTCCCTCTCTTGTCACTCTCACTTCTCTCTCCCATCTCTAGGTATATCCCACCCTCTCTACCTTTAATCCCTTCCTTATACCCTAATTTATATCCTTGAATCCCTTCCTCTCTCTTCTCTCTCACTCTCTTATTATTTCTCTCCCCTCCCACTCATTTCTCTTATTCACTACCGATCCCTTCTATCCTCTCTCTCCCCACATCTAGGGCTCTCCTTCCCTCCCTATTCACCTCACTACCTCTCCCTCCCTATATTATTACCCACCTCTCTCTCCCCCCTCTATTTTTCTCATTTATATAATTGTCCACCCTCTAGTTCTCTCCCTCCCTCTCCACCTTTCTCTCCCTTTCCCTTGCCTTGATCTATTTATGAGCACTCTCCCTCTCTTCTCTCTCTCCAAACCTAGATCCATCTCCTCATTCTCTTAAGTCTATCGTTCCCTCCATTTCTACCTCTCCATCCATCCCCTCTTACTCATCTCTTTGTTCTTCTACCTCTTCTCTTCTCTCTCCCTTCCCTCTCTAGATCTCTCCATTCCTTTCTTCCCCTCTCTATTTATATCTCCTTCCCCAACTCTCTCATTATCTCTCTTCCTCTCTTATTCTCTATCTCCATTGTCTAGTTCATTAACTCTCCAACTTGCCCTCTCTCCCCTCTCTAGGTTTCTCCCTCCCTTCCTCTCCACCTATCTACCTTTACATATAGGTCTTGTTACCCACCTCTCTTTATCCCCCTCTATCTATCTCACTCCTCTCTCGCTATCTAGGTCTCTCACCTATCTATATGTCCCCTCTATAGTTCTCTCTCTCCCTCTCCATCTCTCTCTCCCTCCTCCTTAACCCTATCCTTTTATGAACTCCCTCCTCTTCTCTTCCTCCCCTAACCTGTTTATCTCTTCCTTCCATAGGTCTCTCACTTCATGCCTTCCTCTCCATCCATCCCCTCTTACTCCTCTCTTTTTTCTTCTATCTCTTATCTTATCTCTCCCTCCCCTCTCTAGGTATCTCTCTTCCTTTCTTCCCCTCTCCCTCTCTATCTCCCCATCCACACATACCCCCATACATATCTCACTCCCCCATCTTTTTTATTCTCTCTTCCTCTTGTATTATCTCTCTACATTTTATGTCATCAACTTTCTCTCTCCCCTCTCTAGGTTTCTCACTTCCTTCTTCTCCACCTATCTACCTCTACATCAAGTATCATTACTCACCTCTTTCTTGCCCCCTCTATCTATCTCAATACTCTCTCTTGTCATAAATCTCTCTCATCTCTCTTTCCCCTTATATTATGACCCCTAACAACATGTAAAGGACACCATACGACCCATAACGACACCATATGGTGTCCTAAGGGGTCATAGGACACCATATGACCCCTAACAACACCTAAGGAGTCATATGGTATCCTAAGGGGTCATAGGACACCATATGACCCATAAAAACACCATGTGGTGTCCTAAGTGGTCAAGACACCATATTACCCCTTAGGACACCATACAACCCATAACGACATCATATGGTGTCCTAATGGGTCATAGGACACCATATGACCCCTTAGGTGTTGTTAGGGGTCATATTGTGTCGTAAGGGGTCATATGGTGTCCTATGACCCCTTTGTACACCATATGGTGTCTGTATGGTTCGTATGGTGTCCTATGACCCCTTAAGAAACTATATGACCCCCTAGTACACCATATGGTGATAGTATGGTCCTATGGTGTCCTATGATCCCTTAAGACACTATATGACCCCTTAGGACACCATACGACCCATAATGACAACATAAGGTATCCTAAGGGGTCATAACACACCATATGACCTGTTAGGACACAATATGATCCCTGACAACACCTAAAGTGTCATATGGTGTTCTAAGGGGTCATAGGACACCATCAGACCCCTTAGGATACCATACAACCCTTAACGACACCATATTGTGTCCTAAGGGGTCATATGGTGTCCTAAGGGGTCATAGGACACCATATGACCCCTTAGGACACCATACAACCCATAACAACACCATATTGTATCCTAAGGGGTCGTATGGTGTCCTAAGGGGTCATAGGACACAATATGACCCCTTAGGACACTATGACCCTTAACAACCCCTTACGAGGTCATAGGACACCATATGACCATTTATCACACCAAACAACTTATAATGACACCATATAGTGTCCTAAGGGGTCATATAACACCACATGACCCCTTAGCACACCATACAATACCATATGGTGTCCTAAGGGTTCATAGGACACTATATAACCCCTTAGGATACCATACAACCCATAACAACACCAAGTGGTGTCCTAAGGGGTCACAGTACACCATATGACCCCATAGAACATAATATGACCCCTAACAACACCTAAGGAGTCATTTGGTGCCCTAAGGGCACACCATATGACCCCTTAGGACACAATACAACCCATAACGATACCATATGATGTCCTCATGAATTATATGGTGCCCTAAATGGTCATATGGTGTTTTATGACCCCTTAGAATACCATATGACCCCTAACAATAGCATATGGTGTCCAAAGGGGTCATATGGTTTCCTAAGGGGTCATATGATATCCTAAGGGGTCATATGGTGTTCTATGACCCCTTAGGACACCATATGACCTCACATAACACCATATGACCCCTAATAACACCATTTGGTGTCCTAAGGGGTCATATGGTGTCGTTAGAGGTTATATGGTGTCCTATGGGGTCAAATGGTGTTTTATAACCCCTTAGGACACTATATTACCCCTAACAACACCAAATGGTGTCCTAAGGGGTCATATGGTGTTCTATGACCCCTTATGATACCATATGACCCCGAACATCACCATATGGTGTCCTAAGGTGTCATATGATTTCCTAAGGTGTCATATGGTGTCCTAAGGGGTCATATGGTGTTATATGATGCTTAGGATACCATATGACCCCATACAACACCACATAATCCCTAATGATAACATATGGTGGCCTAAGGGGTCATATTGTGTTCTATGACTCCTTAGGACACCATATGACCCCTAATGATATCATATGGTGTCATAAGGGGTCATATAGTGTTCTACGACCCCTTGGGACACTATATGAGCCCTCAAGACACCATATGACCCCTAAAAAACACAATATGGTGTCCTAAGGGATCATATGGTGTTCTATATCCCCTTAGGACACCATATGACCCCTTATGATACCATATAACCCCTCATGACACTATATGGTGTCCTAAGGGGTCATATGGTGTTCTAAGGGGTCATAAAACACCATATGACTCCTTACGAGACCGTATTACCCCTAACTACATCACATGACCCCTTAGGACACCATATGGTGTTGTTAGGGGTCATATGGTGTCCTAAGGGGCCATAGAACATCATATGACCCCTAACAACACCATATGACCCCTTAGGACACCATATTACCCCTAATGACACCATATGGTGTTGTTAGGGGTCATATGGTGTCATAAGGGGTCATATGGTGTACTAATGGGTCATAGAATATCATATGACCCCTTAAGACACTATATGATCCCTAACGACACCATATGACCCCTAACGACACCATATTGTGTCTTGAGGGGTCACATGGTGTCACAAGTGGTCATGTCATGTACTATGATGTTAAAATGGGTCATATGGTATCCTAGGGGGTCATTGAACACCATATGACCCCTTAGGACACCATATGACGCCTTAGGACACCATATAGTGTCATAAGGGGTCATATAGTGTCATAAGGGGTCATATGGTGTCATTAGGGGTCATATGGTGTCCTAAGCAGTCATATAGTATTCTATAACCCATTAGGATGCCATATGACCCCTTAGGACACCATATGAACCTTAACGACATGATATGGTGTCGTTAGTGGTCATATGGTATCCTAAGGGGTCATATGGTGTCATAAGGGGTCATATAGTGTTCTATGACCCCTTAGGACACCATATGAACTCTAATACCACCATATAGTATCTTAAGGGGTCATATGGTGTCGTTAGGGGTCATATGGTGTCCTAAGGGGTCATATAACCATACGGTGTCCTAAGGGGTCATATGGTGTCCTTAGGGGTCATATGGTGTTCTATGACCCCTTAAGACACCATATGACCCCTTAGGACATGTCATATGGTGTTGTTAAGGGTCATATGGTGTTCTATGACCTCTTAAGACACCATATGACCCATTAGGACATGTCATATGGTGTCGTTAGGGGTCATATGGTATTCTATGACCCATTAGGACACCATATGACCCCTAACAACACCATATGGTGATGTTAAGGGTCATATGGTGTCCTAAGGGATCATATGGTGTCCTAAGGGGTTATATGATGTTCTATGACCCCTTAGGACAACATCTGACCCCTTAGGACACCATATGACCCCTAAGGACACTTAATGGTGTCCTAAGGGGTCATATGGGGATTTTTAGGGGTTATATGGTGTTCTATGCCCTAACGACAGCATATGGTGTCCTAAGGGGTCATCTGATGTCATTAGGGGTCATATGGTGTCCTAAGGAGTCATATGGTGTTCTATGACCCCTTAGAACACCATATGGTGTCATGAGGGGTCTTACGGTGTCGTATGGGGTCATATGGTGTCGTATGGGGTCATATGGTGTCCTAAGGGGACATAAAACACCATATGACCCCTTAGGACACCATATGGTGTTTTTAGGGGTCATATGGTATTCTAAGGGCTCATATCGAATCTCAAGGGGTCATAGAACACCATATGACCAGTTAGGACACCATATGTTCTCATTAGGGATCATATGGTATCCCAAGGGTCATAGAACACCATATGACCCCTTAGGACACCATATGGTGTTTTTAGGGATTATATGGTGTTGTATGGGGTCATATGGTGTCCTAAGGGGTCATAGAGTACCATATAACCCCTTAGGACACCATATGGTGATGTTGGGGGTGATATGGTATCCTATGGGGTCATGAATATCATATGACCCCTTAGGACACTATATGACCCCTAAGGACACCATATGACCCCTTAAGACACCATATAGTGTTTTTAGGGGTCATATGGTGTCCTAAGGGGTCATAGAACACCATATGACCCCTTACGACATAATATAACCCCTAAGGACACCATATGACTTGTCAGGACACCATATGGTGGTCTTAGGGGTCATATGGTGTCCTAAGGGGTCATATAACACCATATGACCCCTTATGACACCATATGACCCCTTAGGACACCATATGACCCCTAATAGCACCATATGGTGTCGTTAGGTGTCATATGGTGTCCTAAGGGGTCATATGGCATCCTAATGGGCCATAGAATACCATATGACACCTTAGGAAACCATATGACCCCTAATGACACCATATGACCCCTTAGGACATCATATGACCCTAAACAACACCATATGGGGTCCTAAGAGGTCATGTGGTGTCCTACTATGACCCCCTAGGACACCATATGACCCCTTTTAACATCCTAGTAGATGACATGACCACTTGTGACACCATATGACCCCTCAAGACACAATATGGTGTCGTTAGGGGTCATATGGTGTCCTAAGGGGTCATATGGTGTCGTTAGGGATCATATGGTGTCCTAAGGGGTCATTTTGTCTTAAGGGGTCATATGGTGTCCTAAGGGGTCAGGTCATGTACTAGGATATTAAAATGGGTCATATGGTGTGTTAGTGGGTTATATGGTGTCCTAAGGGGTCATATGGTGTCCGTAGGGGTCATGTGGGATCCTAAGGGGTCATATGTTGTCATTAGAGGTCATATAGTGTCCTAAGGGGTCATATGGTGTCATTAGAGGTCATATGGTGTCCTCAGGGGTCATATGGTGTCGTAGTGGTCATTTGGGGTCCTAAAGGGCCACACATGTGTTATAACACCATATGACCCCTTAGGACCCCATATGACTCCCTCTCTTCTCTCTCTTTCTCCTCTCTCTCTAGGTTTCTCCTATGTAATCTCTCTTTCTCTCTCTCACCTTCCCTCCTTATCACCATATCTATCCTTACCTCCCTCCATCTCTATTTGTTCTCTTTATCACTACCTCTCCCTCGCAACTTCTCTCTCCATCCTTACATTTCTCCTTCCCTCCATCTCTACCTCTCTACCACTCCCTCTTTGTATCATTACCCACCTCTCTCTCCCCCTCTATCTCCCCCACCTCTATATTTCCACCCTTGGTCTCTCACGATATGACCCCTCAGGACACCATATGACCCCTTAAGACATCATATTGTCCTAAGGGGTGATATGGTCTCTTAAGTGGTCATGTCATGTACTAGGAGGTTAAAAGAGGTCATATGGTGTCTTAAGGGGTCATATGGTATCTTGAAGGGTTATATGGTGTCATTAGGGGTCATATGGGATCCTAAGGGGAGGGAGATGTGATGACCTATAGAGGGGAGGGAAAGAGAAGAGGAGAGAGGGAAGAATAAAGAGAAAGAGAGAGCTAAGAAGAGAGGGAGAGATGGGTAGGGAGTGATTGTGAGAGAGAGGGAAGAGGTAGATAGGTAAGGGAGAGAGAGAGAGAGAGAAGAAAATAAGATATATAAGTTCACAAAGAGAGAAAGAGGGGTAAGCAGGTGGAGAGGAAATAATTAGAGATGAGAGAGATATAGAGGTGAGTGAATTAGAGGTTAGGAAGAGAGAGGTGAGAGACCAAGGGTGGAAAGATAGAGGTGAGGGAGATAGATGGGGAGAGAGAGGTGGGTAATGATACAAAGAAGGAGTGGTAGAGAGGTAAAGATGGAGGGAAGGAGAAAAATATGTATGGAGAGAGAGGTTGGGAGGGGTAGGTAGTGATTAAGAGAACAAAGAGAGAGTGGAGAGAAGAAATAGGAGGAGAAGAGAGATGGAGGGTGGGTCAGAAGGATAGATATGGAGATAAGGAGGGAAGGTGAGAGAGAGGGAGAGAGTACAGGAGAGGCCTAGAGAGGGGAGAGAGAAAAAATAAAGAGAAGAGAGGGAGAGTAATAGGTCTAGAGTTTATGGGAGATAAAGAGGTGATGAGAGAGATAAGCGAAGGAGAGAGTTCATAAAGGAGATGGGTATGATGCGATGGAGAGAGAGAGGTGGAAAGGAAGGGAGAGAAATAGAGAGGGGATAGATAGAGAGGTTAAATACCTAGATGGGAGAGAGGTGGACAGGAAGGGAGAGAACTAGAGAGGGGATAGATAGAGAGATGAGATATGTATAGGGTGAGAGAGAGGTTAAATACCTAGATGGGAGAGAGAGGGGAGAGATAGGTAGAAGGACATAAAGATAGGTTCCTAGTGAGACATAGATGTAGAGATTTAGAGGTGGAGAGAGAATGAGGGAGAAACCTAGAACTTTTTGAGAGGGAGGGAGTGAAAGTAGGAGGGAGAGGTGATGACCTAGATAATGGAGAGAGGGAATAGATAAAAGAGAAAAGAGATGAGTAAGAGGGCATGGATGGGGAGGTAGACATGGAGGGAGTCAAAGACATAGGGAATGAGGAGATAGATAGGTGTGGAGAGAGAGAGAGAGAGAGAGAGAGAGAGAGAGTTCATAAATGGATAGAGGTAAGGGGGGAGGGAGAGAAAGTTGGAGATAGAAGGAGAGAACTAGAGGGTAGACAATTAGATAGGTGAGAAACCTAAAGGAGGAGAGAGAGGTGGGTAATAATATAAGGAGGGAGGGAGGGTGAGACCTAGATATGGGGAGAGAGAGGATAGATGGGATAGGCATTAACCAAGAGAATGGATAGGGAGGGGAAAATAATTTTAAGAGAATGACAGAGAAGAAGAGAAAGGGAAGGACTCAAGGATAGAAATGTGATTAAGGAATGAAAGGCAGAGAGGGTGGGATATACCTAGAGAGCAGAGAGATAAGTGAGAGAGATAAGAGAGGGAGAGAGATATAGAGATAAAAAATGCTAATAGGAGCATGCTAATTATTAAAATTTGACTGTCTAAAATTTTATATGTTCCTTTAAAAACTAGAATCTACATTATAACTCCTATAAAGCTGAAACCACTCTCAAACATCCTACCAATATATACATGAAATATAACTTAAAGTATAATAAAGGAAAAAGACATATTGAAATGTGACTTCTTCTTAAATGTTATATTTCATGTATATATTCTCTTGCCGAGTGGGTATAACTTGTGCCCAAGATGAATTCTCGAAATGAAAAATTGGATACTACAAAGCATTTGGCGTGCGCCAAATTTAGCGCTCACCAAATGCAAAAAATTGACTTTTCACATTTGGCAAGCGCCAAATTTGGCACATGCCAAATGTGAAAATTCAAAATTTTGAATTTGGTGAGTGCCAAATAGGGCGAGCACCATATTTGGCACTTGCCAAATAGTTTGCATTGGAGAATACCAACCCTTTGGGTTGGATTTTTCTTGGGCATCCAACCCAAAGGTTTGGATGACCTTTTCATGTCAATGACCCATTTTTATGAAAAGATAAAAACTGGCACCTTTTGGTACCACAACTTGGTGCACATACCCAACAAGATACATGGACTCGGGAAGCTCAATGGACAATAAATGAAATAAAGGGGGATGAAATATAGAAGATATGGAGGTGAAAGAGCTTATTGTGCTATTATCATCATTGAGCTTTATTATGGAAAAATGGGTTTGTTAGACACATTGCACCACTAAGAGGGGGGTGAATCAGTGGTTCTCAAACTTTTCCCTTAAACTATTCTATGTGTACATACTGGTTATTAGATCTAACTTAGAACTGACTTACTGGTTAGTGAGGAGACTAACTCAAAAGCAAACACACAAAGGGACATCACATAACACCAATATATACGAGGAAAACCCAAAATGGGAAAAATCTCAGTGAGTAATGCTGCTAGAGTCTACTGCTCCAATCCAGCCTCACAATGAAATCTCTGTTACAATATTTAGGGATACAACCCCTAATTTAGAGCACCAACCCAAGGAGCACTAACCCCTACCTGATTTACAAGCTACAACCCCTGCACCAAGCTACAACTCAGTGATCTCAATGATAACTTCAAATACAAAATTAATAATACTATTACAAGTGAATCTTGTAACCATCTCATATACCTCACTCTGCTAATGAGACACCTTCTCTATTGCACTGGCTCACTCCTCTACTTCTCTCATCTACTGCTTCACTATCGGTAAACTCTACCAGTACACCTCTTCTCTTCTTCTGCTCTGTTGGATCTCCTCCTCACTGCTCTACTCTTTACCAGTACTATATATTGTTGGTTCTATGTCTGCCTTCTCTGCACCTTCTCTACTTCTGCTCTGTCAGTATGGACACTATCGATTATGCACTACTACCGGTTGAACACTTCAACCCGGTTCTCCCTCACTCTCAGTCTCTTCTTAGATACTCATTAAGTACTTGAATTATTTTATCTCTCATGCAGAAGTAACACTTAATCACTTTGCAACAACACTATCCTCTTCTCTTCAGCAACAACCTTCAATGATTTTGGCTTCCTTATTTATAACATGGTTTTCCCACCAAAACCCATTTCAAAATTATGGGTGATTAGGGTTTCCTCATCAACCTCGAGGCAAAACAAATCTAATTAGATCTTGTCTGATCTGATCTCCCAGACAACCAATTGTTCATCTCAGCCATTGTCGCACCTTCCAATACACGTTTTATAAATATAGAAAACACGACCCTTTATCTCAACCTGCATCTATCAAACGGCCATTAATACCTCTATTGTTTCCTTCTCAGAGTCTTCTCATTAAATTATTTTCTTGCTTTGATCAAGGTGCCAACATCTCTCTGATTTGTCTTAGTCACTCATTCTTCCTCGAGCCGCACTCTTCTGATCCGATCCAAAAATCACGGGATCCATATTA
Source organism: Cryptomeria japonica (assembly GCF_030272615.1). NCBI lineage: Eukaryota > Viridiplantae > Streptophyta > Pinopsida > Cupressales > Cupressaceae > Cryptomeria > Cryptomeria japonica. The sequence goes on along the minus strand of NC_081411.1, from coordinate 200,884,396 downwards.
AATGCACAACAGTAGAGACACCTATCTCTACACGGTACTCCACTGACCTCTACATGATTTCTACTTCATCTCTTCATAGCATCCACATCAACCAACTACCATCTTGGATCTTCACGTCGGTCTAGATAGGATCAATGACCAAACACTCTACTAGTACTTCTTTTCTACCGCCTTACTACCCCTATCAGTATCTCACATTCTATCGGTTGACTCCTCATGTCTACACTTTGCTGAGCTATCGATGGAACTCCATAAACTGATTTACTAGACATGTCTATCCATAGCATGTTCGCCTCTATTAGATGGGAGTCACAACTCTTAGCCTCTTCCCTTCCTTACCGGTTCTCAAGCTTACCAGTAACCATCCTAATGACAACATGTCATCAAACTTCAGTGGTTTCCATCTAAGGCATATTCATGCCAATTTCATTCTCTATATTTGGTTGCTCTACTCTACCTTCATCATCAAACTGAATATCAACTTGTCCGGTTTGTCAAGATGATAAACTCATCAGTCCTTCACTTGTCCAGGAAACTCAACATGTCATCTCTATTGGTCCAGTGCATATCCCTAATTCCATGCACTTGAGGCATTCCTTCGATTCACTAGTAGATCCAGTGTGAATCTTCAAACACCTACCTCTGTCTCATCTACCTTATCTCGTGGAACTATAATGCACACTATGCATAATAGGAGATAATTTCCACTTACCGGTGGAGGGACACCTTGTCTTCTACATCCTACAATCCTCTCATGTGACTTCCCTATTTGTGCAACACATCTTCAAACAAGCACATGTGATCCGATGTTGGCACTTTCACTGTCAGTCATCTCTTCCCATGGTGATTGCATCTTCATCCAGTGGGAATTTTGTTGTTCTGCAACCTCATAGCATACCGGTGACCTGCTCATTCTTCTCTTCCAGTGTTGATGTGATTTAGATAACATTCTACCTCTTCATCACAAATAATAGCTCAAGCACCTTTGCCATCCAGCTTGTACATTGGTCATGAGATTTGCGGGCTGACAACCACTCACTTCGTTGATCTAACTTCTCCATGTCAACACATCACTTACTAGTTGACATCCTTTCCTTACCAGTGATACACTGTACCAATAACCTATCCATCTCATCCATACAAGTCAAGCACTAACTTGTGTACCGGTAACACCAGTGGTCATTGCTATGAATGAAATTATCTTCCTTACCTTATCGGTGTTCTACAACACAAGGTGATATCAAATATATCTCATTCTATACTCCTTCATGGCAGTGTTGCACATATATCTCTCATACCGATAGTCATCCCATACTAGTTGACATCAATGACAACACAATGCCAATAATCTCCCCCTTTGGCATTGATGTCAACTCATGTAGTATTTGGCATACTACATAATCTCTCCCCCTTTTGTATGATCCAATGGATGTCAACTCATGTAGTATGTAGTATACTACAAAATGTTTCTCCCCCTTTGACAATAATGGCAAAGGGCACTGTCAGGATATCATTCCTCCTTGTATTTACCAGTCACTGACATAATTCTTTCTCCTTCTTTTTCTTCATTGGATGCATCTCCTCCTTTGATACGAATTGTTACAACTTCTCAAGTCACAACACTTGAGATGGAGGACTCAACCTTCAACTAACACCAATTGAGTATGCACATTTGATAACATTTGTTAAAAGACTTAACTGCAGAAGGATGTGTCAGTGACTACTATTCACCTACCTGTCAACCTGCATCACCTCCCGTTTGATCCCAAATTTATTTAGAACCAAGTGTGATTGTACTATGAATACAACCAACCAAATGATAGGTAGATACCCATAACCATTAAATTCTCCTGGGTATTCCTACTACAATTTCCATCATCTACCATTTGGGAAGTTAGTATCCTTGTTCTCACAAGTTCAAGCATGTCAGCTCAGCATCATAAGCACTTGAACTCCCCCTGAGTCATGCATCTTAGGTCCTCATTTCCAATCACCTCCATATACTCATTTAGCTATTCATATGTGATCAGTTGATGATCTTTAGCTCCACCACAACCTATGACATGATCCTGAATCTACACTATTCCATAGATTAAACCGGTTATCCCAAAAACATGCATGCCTGCATGATCAACAACCGGGCCAACATATGTCATTCAGGTCTTTTCCAATACCACCTGAGACATAAACACGTTATTCCATGTTACCGGGGCTATTGCAATGATTTCCAACCTCATTGTCTTACATAACCTTTAAGTACCTGTTAGCATTCATGTCGGTAACATCCTACGCATAGCGGTTTCTTGTACCAATCCATTATTACTACCAGAGCACCTTCTTATGACTCCTACCATTTTGTGTCACATGGCATCTAATTCCAATTGTTAACTTCCATCCATTGACACATGCAATAGTGATACAAATTTGATCTGTAGGTGTGTAGTCAAGGCAGCCACTACACACACATATCTTCTCGTTTCCATCTTTCATACCGGCAACAACATGCTCTTCCATGTTTCCTTCTTCACTGGGGGGGGGGTCAATGATAAATTCAATGTACTACTCCCATTGAGGTCCTGCATCTCCTTTAGGAATTAGGAGATATCACTTGTGCAGTGAATGCACAGTGCTAGTCCATGGTATTCTTCCTCCATACCTGCTTGGTCTCATTCTTCTTCCCATTTTTAGTCTTGGGAGCAAGTATTTATTTCTTCTACTGATGGGCCTTTTCCTCTCCAGACTCTACTTCATGACTAGAAATAGTGCTATACTAGTAGACAACATCCATCCCAACTTCATGATTGGGGAATCTCTTGACATACCAGTTTAACCTTCTGCTCTTGGTCATGTTGTTGTGTCTAGTAGCTGAAACCAATGGACCTCTTGCTCGTGTAGGGACATTTTTCCTTTGGTTCCATGCAGGTCTCTGACTTCCATATGCTCTATATCCACCTTTCTGCAGAGTATAGTTGCAGTTTCGAACTCCATATGACTGCAAGTTCCTCTTCCTGCATTCAAAATATCTATGGCCAAATCCATTGCAGTTATAACATACAACATTTACATTATTAGGAACAACAAATGGATTCTTTCTAGCAAAACCAAGAGAGAGGATATGCATGTATCTACTCCTGGATACATTTTGCTTATATGCATGATGTCTATGAGATCCTATATTGTTCTTCCTAGATCTCTTTCTGCATTCTTCTACCCTATGGCCATAGACATTACATGCAAAGCAATAACCAAAGAGAGGAGCTTTATTACTTAAAAATTTGTTTTGCCAAACATGAGGTGAACTTACCGGTTTAGCATCTCCATTTCTGCTTCTCTGAGAAAGGATCCAAGGTTGTCCATTCTCAATAGGTCTTCTAACAGATCCCTTATTTTTCCACACTTGCTTTGTCTTGTGGTTGGTAGCATTCCTTTGTCCTCTGCCGGTAGGAGGTCTTCTTTGTTGTCTTCTCATGTTCCTGCTTCCAGTGAAGCTTTCTTCTCCCATCTTCCCTTTTCCTTTGGGATCTGCATTGTTCCTTCTTCTTGCAATATTGGTCTTCATTCTTTCCTGCAAGTCTTTACTAATTGTGGTTAGGTCAACCTTCTTCTGAGGAGCATTTTTAATTGAGAAGGTCTATCCCTTGTTCTCTCTATTCGAGGAGACAAACAGAATGCCATTGTGGGGGACATTCTTGCTAGTGGAGAATTCATCAGTACCACAATATAAACCTTTAGTGTCCTTGGCATGATTTCGTTTCTTCAACATTTTGTCCAAGGCATCACTGCTGCCATCAAACCAGATTCTTACCTTGAGTTCATCCTAACATTTCTTAAGGTCATTTCAGAGAATCTCCATTTCTCCAACCAACTGCAGATATTCTTTATTTCTAACTTCTATCTCAGATGCTAGATCTTTACATTGGCACTACTTGGTGCCTTCTTGTTGAGTCTTTGGTGCCTTCTTGTTGAGTCTTCAATTCTAAGATACATTTATCAAATTCTTCAAGGCATTTTGTCAGCCGGTTTTGCTCCACTATAGTAGCATTCTTGAATAGCTTGTATTCCTTTCTTCTTCTCCTTCACTATCAAACACATTCTATTTGTAGGATCCCTTTGTCTTATCACTATAAGATGTGTGCCTCTCATCTTCTGATTCTTGAGCCATGAAGAGGTAGGTTCCTTCATCATCATTGGTGTAACTCCTAGCAGATCTGCCTTCATCATCTGCAGATTCATGAGATGTATTTATCATCCTTTCATCACGGGCCAATTCTATAGTATTAGGTTCATTTCCATAGAGATTCTTCAATCTCTCCCTTAATATTTTTGTTGATTTGCATCTATCTACCCATGAGGAGACATCACCGGAAAGCCCACTAGATATAGCCTTCATGGTTTCTTCATTACACAAGCATCTTCTTTCTTCTTCAGATTTGGAGGGAGGACTAACATTCCTAGGGAGACCCTTAACAACCAACATCCATACATCAAACACTAGAGAGGACAAGTAGACTTCCATTCTACAAATCCAGATAGAATAGTTTGAACCATCAAACATAGGAACATGGATTAACACTAAACAAACCATTGTGTCCTTAAGCCAAAATCTACCCAAGTGAGAGAAAGCTTGAAAAATAGGGTACCTAGGCTCTGATACCAATTTTTAGACACAATGCACCACTGAGAGGGGGTTGAATCAGTGGTTCTCAAACTTTTCCCTTGAATTATCCTATGTGTGCATACCGCTTATTAGATCTAACTCAAAACAGACTTACCGGTTAGTGAGGAGACCAACTCAAAAGCAAACACACAAAGGGACATCACATAACACCAGTATATATGAGGAAAACCCAAGATGGAAAAAACCTAAGTGAGCAATGTTGCTGGAGTCTACTACTCTAATCCAGCCTCACAATGAAATCTATGTTACAATGTTTAGGGCTACAACCCTTGATTTAGGGCACCAACCCAAGGAGGACCAACCCCTACCTAATTTATGGGCTACAACCCAAAGGAGAAACAACCCCTACATCAAGTTACAACTCATTGATCTCAATGATAACTTCAAATACAAAATTAATAATACGGTTACAACTGAACCTTGTAACCATCTCATATACCTCACTCTGTAGATGAGACACCTTCTCTACTACACTGACTCACTCTTCTGCTGCTCTCATCTGTTGCTTCACTGCGGGTAAACTCTACCTATACACCTCTTCTCTTCTTCTGGTCTTTTGGATCTCCTCCTCAGTGCTCTACTATTTACCGATATTATATATTGTCCATTCTATGTCTGCCTTCTCTACACCTTCTCTACTTCTACTTTGTCTGTATGGACACTACCAGTTCTGCACTGCTACCGGTTGAACACTTCAACCTGGTTCTCCCTCACTCTCAGTCTCTTCTCAGACACTTGTTGAGTACTTGACTAATTTTATCTCTCATGCAGAATTAACACTTAATCACTTCGTAGTAGCACTATCCTTTTCTCTTCAACAACAACCTTCAATGATTTTGGCTTCCTTATTTATAACCTGGTTTTCGGCCAAAACCGAATTCAAAATCATGGACGATTAGGGTTTCCTCATCAACCTTGAGGAAAACCAAATCCAATCAGATCTTGTCCCATCTGATCTCCCAGACAACCAACTATTCATCTCCACCATTGTCATGCCCTCCAATACACATTTTCCAAATATAGAAAACAAGGCCCTTTATCTCGACCTGCATCTGTCAAACCGCCATTAATACCTATGTTGTTTCCTTCTCGAGGTCTTCTCACAAACGGATTTTCTCACTTTGATCCAGGTGCCAACAACTCCCTGATTTGTTTCAGTGACTCATTCTTCCTCGATCCACACTCTTCTGATCTGATCCACAAATCACGGGATCCATATTAAATGCACAATAGTAGAGACACCTATCTCTAGAAACCACTCCAATGACCTCTGCATGCTTGCCACATAAACCAACTGCCATCTTGGATCTTCATGTCGGTCCAGATAGGGTCACCGACCAAACACTCTACTAGTACTTCTTTTATGTCACCTTACTAACTCTGTCAGTATCTCACATTCTATCGATTGACTCCTCATGTCTGCACTTTACTGAGCTACCGGTGGAACTCCATAAACCGATTTACCAGACATGTATATCCATAGCATGTTCACCTCTATCATATGGGAGTCACAACTCTTAGCCTCTTCGCTTCCTTACCAGTTCTCAAGCTTACCGGTAACCATCCTGATGACAACATGTCATCAACCTTCAGTGGTTTCCATCTAAGGCATCTACATGCCGGTTTCATTCTCTATATTCGGCTGCTCTACTCTGCCTTCATCGTCAGACTGAATATAAACTCATCTAGTTTTTCAAGATGACAAAGGCATCAATCCTTCACTTGTCCAGGCAACTCAACATGTCATCTCTGTTGGTCCAGTGCATATTCCTGATTCCATACACTTGAGGCATTCCTTCGATTCACCAGTAGATTCAGTGTGAGCCTTCAAACACTTGCCTCTGCCTCATCTACCTTATCTCATGGAACTATAATGCACACTATGCATAATAGGAGATAAGTTCCACTTACTGGTGGAGGGACACCTTGTCTTCTACATCCTGCAATGCACTCATGTGACTTCCTTGTTTGTGCAGCACATCTTCAAACAGGCAGATGTGATCCGGTGTTGGCACTTTTACTATCAGTTATCTCTTCCCATGGTGACTGCATCTTCATCCGATGGGATTTTTGTTGTTCTGCAACCTCACAGCATACCGGTGACCTGTTCATTCTTCTCTTTTGGTGTTGATGTGATTTAGGTAACATTCTGCCTCTTCATCACAAATAACAACTCAAGCACTTGGGCCATCTAGCTTGTACACTAGTCATGAGATTTGCAGGCTGACAACCACTCACTTGGTTGATCTAACTTCTCCATGTCAACACATCACTTACTAGTTGACATCCTATCCTTATCAGCGATACACTATACCAGTAACCTATCCATCTCATCTACACAAGTCAGGCACTAACTTGCATACCGGTAACACCAGTGGTCATTACTATGAATGAAATTCTCTTCCTTACCTTACCGATGTTTTGCAACACAAGTTGATATCAAATATATCTCATTTTGTACTCCTTTATGATAGTATTGCACATATATCTCTCATACCAGTAGTCATCCCATACTGGTTGACATCAATGACAATACAATGGCAATAGGGTTATGATTGTCAAGGTATAAGTTTGACTTAGAAAGTCATTGTACCCATTTGCATGGAGATTAGAAAGTCACAAACAAGGAATGGCCCAACTCACACTAGACTCATAGTATCCTCATATCCTTGGATGAGCCATAGTATTACTAAGAAAAAATCCGCAGATAGAAAAATAGGTGAACATATCCCATCCTCACCTTTCTAGTCAGATACATTTTGGAGATAGAATCTGTGGTCAGAGACATCCTCAAAAAGCTAAAAGACATGTCACAAAAAGATAATGAAGAATTGAAACCAACATCCAATGAAATACTCGAGTTATTTGTGTTTCTTACCACATATGTTAACATGTTTAATCTGGTCATAATGTTGTTGTTTTTTATAAAGGATAGATAATGCTAAGAAACCATATCGTTGCCAAAGTTTTCTGAAATATTTGATTGGTTGAAAGCCCATTGTTGATTGTGTCTCAGTAGAAATTGACTGAATCTATAAAAATGATACCTTTATTGTGAAGAAGAATGAAACTTTAATATGGATTGACGATGCAAGTGACCTTCTATTGTGGATTATGCATGAAAAGGAGGAATGAAAATATAATACTCCTCAAAACATGCGATGCTCAGGGTACCTCTTCCCTAACTAGATTGAGGATTTTTCCCTAGTGATAGATTGGACCTAATTTATTATAGAAAGAAAGGGTGAAAGGGGGTTTATTATGAATGGCTAACCAATCTTAGGTAGATCAATAACGAGCCCTGATGGGAATAGGTAAATTTATTATGGGATGGTAGGTTGTGAGTTTGTGCAAAGTTAAAGGATGATATTGAATCATGAAGGAGGGAGGATCAAAGTCTCTACATATGGAACTGATAACCCATTTTTCACCATAGTACTTGCCCAAGGCGCCACCGAAGTGGTTTTCACTATTGGACAGATTTTATTTTTTTTACTTTATTTATTTTTCCAATTTTTTTTGTTTTTCTTTTTGATATTTTTTTAATTTTTTTGTATTTTTGATATTGGGATACTCTGAAAAACTGTGTAAAACCTACAAAGGTTCATGCTATTAATAGGATCCTCCAAAGGTTCTCCATCTGGTGTTGAGAGCCGATATGCACCTGATCCATATATTATTGTGATAACGTAAGGGCCAAACCAATTTGGTTTGAACTTGCCCTTCTCTCTCTATCCTATTGATTTTTAGGATTTTCTCTGAGTACTAATTCACCCACCTCAAATGTACGAGGCTTTACCTTATGATTATAGCTACGACATTCCTTTATTGAATGATGTGTAGCTCCATTGATTGTCTTCCTTGATGAAGGAACTAAGGTATAATTATTAATGTGTGAACTACGTAGTCCCATATGTGTGTCACCTAAAGAAGTTTGGGCATCTATGACAACAAATTACCTCAAGAAAGTTCCTTTATAGGTTCAGTGATGTGATGTGTCGCCAAAAGGGAATAAATGTGTAGAAAATGTAGATGAGTGATGAAGGCTTATGATTGTGAAAAGAAGTGAAAGTAGCACACGAGGGCTTCACTGGCTAGGCAATATTATATCACGTGCGTTCATATTGGGGGGTTTAATATCCCCTCAAAAAGGGTACAATATATTGCCTATCAATGAAAATAGGAGGTTTTTTTATTCGAACTATAAAAAAATATAATATCTTGCAAAAATAGGGGGCTTTTAATTTAGGTTGTGTATTGGGAGGGGGTGAGAAAAAAAGAGTTTAGGGAAATATTTTTTGAAAATAGGGGGATTCTTTAGGATTCCATGAATGCACATGCTATGACCTAGGTTCACTATGTGAAGCCCCCATGAAGTAGCATGGCATGATGGAGAGTTAGAATCAACAAGTATATCTTTTGACTTGAAATTTTTGAACTTTTACCCCCAGTTATTTTTGTATTAGGGGAGATCAACTCTTGTTCTTTTTCCTTTAGAGGATTTTTATCCTTGACTTTGATTTTTGCATAGTCCAATAGCTTTTGATTTTAATTTGGATTGAAGAACTTCTCTTTATTTTTCACTTTTAGATTTTCTTTTTCAAAGCTTTATTTTTTATCTCCAATGAGTAAGGGCTTTTGTGATTCTTGTTGATTGTAGTCTAGGAATGGAGTGGAAATGGAATAAGTAAATGAAATGGTAAGGCTATATAGTTCTCAAGAGGGCTAGCCATATATTCAATCGATTCTTTGTTGGAACTACTCTTGAGACTGTTTATATCAAGAGCTTTTTTCACCATTATAGGAGATTTTTATTCAAACTTAGTAGCCACAACACTAGGTGGTTCATAGCCAATTCATTGATATTGTAAATTGTTTGTACGTTGTTCTTGTCGACTAAATCTCTTAGGAGATAGTGGGAGTTGATCAACATGAAAGATATACTCACCACATCCCATGTCTTCAACCTTGATTTTTTCTTTGAGATCTCGTTGATTTGATGTAGAAGATTTCAATGATTCTAGATCAACATATGATGAAGATCGAACAACCTCTTGATTGAATGGAACTAATATTTTTGGTTTTGGTCACAAGTTGTTGCAATAAATAAATGGATTTGGATCACCTATTATTGTCACTTCTACTCCATTGTGAGGAAATTTGATAAATTGATGATATGTTGATGGTACTGCTCTCATTCATGTATCCATGGATGTTCCAAGGGTATGTTATATGTAAGATCTAGATCAAGGAATTGACAAGCCACATCCTTAATGACTAGCACAACTCTCAAAGGTAGGGTGATTGTTCCTTTGGATGAGCGTTCTTTGTCATCATATGTTTTGATGGTGATCTTATTTCTTGAATTCACAGTTTATTCGGAATATCCCAATTGTTTAATAGTTTTTAATGTGCAAATGCTCAGACATGATCCTCCATCTATCAAGACTCGTTTGATGTGGCTTTTATGGAGAAAGGATTCAATTTCAAGAGGTGCATTGTGTGGTTGGCATATGGATATGTCATCGGCTTTTGTGAATGTAAGGAAATGTAGAGTGGAAAGGTATCCCACCATGGCTTGAAATTGGTCCACGTTCAGATCAGTGGGTACAGAGATTTCTCTCAATTCTTTGTCAAGAATAGCCTTATGTGAATGGGATACACACAAAATCTCAAGGATGGAAATGAGGGCAAGTGTCTTCCCTAACTGGTCTACAAGGTCATACTCCTTTTTGGTAGATGATGAAGTTGTGGTCTTGGGTGGAACACCTTGCAAGATGACTTTACCCTGATGGGTTGTGACATTACATTCAGAGGTTTTGTCATTATATGGTGAAGAGGATGGTTCAATGCCTTTCAAAACAACTTTACTCCTTTGGGTAGAACCTTCGGGAGATTTGTCCTTTATAATAATAGTAGAAAAATGATTGTCCATTGAAATGTGGTTAACATTAGAATCATAATCATAGGACATTTTAGCATAAATAGCTTGATTATCCGCTATGGCTTTTCCTTTCTCATGTTTAATGAATGGTTCCCTAAACATCGCATGTTTATCATTGGAGGTATGACCATCAAATTTTATGTCACCCTTGTCGATAAGATCTTGTATAATGTTCTTCAATCTATGATAATTACCTATTGTATGTCCTTTTCTCTTGTGATACTCATAATACACATCATCATTCCACATGCAGGTTTCACTTTTGGTTCATAAGGTGGATTTTCTGGTATTGCTATAAGGTTATTTGCAACCAACTTTTTAAATGTTGTCTCAATTGGTTCTCCCAGTGGAGTGTATTTTCTTTGAGGCTTTGATGGCCTTTGAGTGTTCACTTTATTATTCGAATTGGATGAACTTGCACTAGGGTGAACTCACAAAGCTGGTTCCCACTTTTTGGTACATCCTGATTTTTGCTGAAATCATACATTTTTTGGAAAATATAATTATTTAAGCTTTAAGAAGTCCCATTTGAAGTAATTAATTGAAGAGAGTTAGATCAAAGGCTCTTAGATCAAAAATTCTTGGATAGAACCTCTCTACTTCTAAATCATACTTGCAATGGAGTCTCCTTTGCATCTATCAAATGCTGATAAAAAACCAATTTTACATTAGTTTTTGAGGGGTCAAACGAATTCATTTAGAAGTTTTGTTTTCTTGAGGATTTAGTCCTTATTATAAGCTTTCCAAATAGTATAATTTTTAATATATTTAAGTTTATTAATATATTTTTTTATTTTTTTTTATGAATGTAGGTTTTTCACCGAACATGAACTTCTTTGTTCAATGCATTGGGAAAAATAGCAAATTAATTCAAAAAAATTCTAAAAAATATCTATGCCCTAGGTATTGATGTCTTCTTTCTAACAAAAAAAATAAAACTTAATTTTGATATATATAGAGCAAGTTATGTGTTCAAACGTACACCTATATCTAAATTATAATTAGTCGGACTTCAAAACTTAATAAAATAAAAAATATTCAACATATCACTATCAAACCAACTGCATGCCCTGGGTATTGATGTTACAAACCAAAATTTAAAAGAGATAAGTTTGTATCATTTATAGAAAAAAATTTATACGTTTCGGGATGCACATCACTCTTAAAAAATGTTGTTTCCAGTAAAAAACTACTTTTGAGGGAGATGGAAAAATCAATAAAATTTTATTCAAAAAAATTTGAAAAAAATATATTTAGAATCTACAAAAAGGATGTTACAAATCACTAGTTTACATCATCTTCAAATTCTTAACGATTTAAAAGTTATAGGTGTCGGAAAGTGAAGGTTTTTTGCAAAATGTTCATCTAAGTGTCAAAGTTGGTCAAAAAGTGGGAACCAGTATTGTGAGTTCACCCACTATGGAAAGCCATTTTTGGTTTTACCACATTTGCATCTACTACCCCATCATTGACTATGTTCTTATTCTTTTTCCAAAAGTAGGGTTTGTCTTTCCCATTTGATTCCTCTTTGTTATCATTGAATAGCTTAATGGTGCCTTGTTCAATAAGGACTTTCTTATTTGCCAATCCTTTTTCTATGACTTCCTTGAAGGTAGACAAACAAGCTTTTCTTAGTTCATATATGTTGGTGTAATTATTTATTCTTATAGGATATAAATACACTTTACTTAAGTGCACATAGGGATGATGCTTGTAGGATATTTTTTCTCCTACCTACCCCTACTTTATCTTACCTACCCTTGTTTCTCATTGAGACACATGTCATGATTGTGTGCTCACATATCCATTTGTCCTTGCCTATATAAGCAGGTTCATATTCATGGTATTGGTTAATCCAGTTGATCACTTTTGCATATTGATGAGAATATAGTTTGTTCTTGTCAAACTATTGTCTCTCTTTTGTGTGCTTTTCATTGTGCCCTTGATCTTGGCAAAATCTCACATGGTATCATAGCTATTGGGGCTTCATTGATTTGTTTTGGGAGACATCTTGGAAGACTTCTAATTTTGGATCTGAGGTACTGTGCATTTTGGAGACATCCTAGAGCATTTTCAACCTCACCATTGCATCTGGGAGGCCATTTCCATAAAAATCAAGTATAAACTCATCCATATTTGGCGAAATTCAAATTTTGGGTGTTGGAGGAATTTTTTACCCAATTTGGGTAGTACGGTACAGATTTAAAAATATATATATATTTTTTATTCTATGAAAATTTAATTTCAATCTTTTCAAAAAACAAAAAATTCGCAGATATTTTAAAAGTTGTAAATTTTTTTCAAAAAAAATTATTATATTTTCAGGTGGAGGGGACGTTAACCCCACCCCCCGTACCTATACCCTGCATAGTCTACATGACCCCCCACTATACGTCATCCAAGCTTACTCTCGTTGGCCCCGCAACGACCGCTAGCCCTACAACGACCTCCCACCGACCTGGTCCTTCCGCTGTCAGACCCGGCCCATGCACCTGCTGCCACACGAACCACCATACACAACCTACCATGTGGACAAACACGTGGTTCTCACCCAGTGCCACATAAGTATCTGTATAGTATAGACTACACAATCAATGACTCTGTCATCCTGCCACGTCACCCTATCCGTACGGTCAGCAAGGGGGGTGCGACATTTTTTTTGATGGGCATACAGTTGTCAAACTAAACACCATGAAGTGCTAATGTCAGCTTGCATCACTACCCTTTTTGAAAAATTTAGACCCCTCACGATTGAGCAAAATGATTTTTTGTGTCAACTTTGAAGGCCCATAACTTGGTCAATTTTGTTCCTTTTTGGGTGCAATTTTTTTTAATTTGGGATAATTTTTCATACTCTCCGCAGTGGTGTTTTTATTTTTTGATTTTGGTAAATAGGGTTTCCAAAATTTTCAGATTCTCTCATTTGTACCTGTCTAATCCTCAATTTTGCAATTTCAAAAGCTTCGTTTGGGCTCATACGACCTCCTTTTTAGGTGCTTTTTTTTTGAAAGTGCATAATTTTTCATCTACTTCCATAATCTTGTTGGCATTTTGATGATGTTTTGATTGTCATTGATGGACACACACTTTCTTTATGTTGGACACACTTTCTTGATGTATGAGTTATGCTCAATGATGAGCTTAAAATATGCTCATAATTTGGATGTTATGATAAATTTTTAAATGCCTTTGCTTTTGTTATTTCATGAATGTTCAGACTTTGTTGAAACCTTTTTGGAATATCTTGTAGCAAGATACTTTTATATTCCTGCAGCTCATTGTGTTGACTTGATTGCATTTATTGCCCCGTTGACTCCCTAAAATGACTGGTATATCGTATATAGTTTTTTGAATGATGAAGTAGATTTAAATGTGTGATTAATGAAAAGATATCGTGTATGTGCCATACGCCTTTTTCTGTTGTCTGTTACCTTTTGTTTCGCAAGTTGTTGAAGAACGATCGAGTTAAGCGCAGCCGATCTCAGCCTTGCAGTAAAGTCCATTTCCTGCACGACTTCGAGGGAGTTCCGGCAAGGACTCTTTGACCGAACCATGGGAAAGAATTTTAATGGCAGTTAATTGGGAAAGAGTGGAGCGCTAGATTTTCTCTCTAAATCGGGTTGAATGCATAAATTCATTTATGAAGTTTGTTCCTTGACTCGGGGATATATTTTAGTCCCAGGTCTTTCTTTGATGGAGTTAGTTAGTTAGTTGCTCTCCTATTTTTAAATAAAGCTCTCTCCTGCGCGAGAGAGAAGAGAGGAGATAATAGATAGAGTAAGATAGAATAAGAATAGTAGTTATCATGTAAGAATCGATATGATAATAAAAGACAGAATTTGTTGTTAGTTTCCATATCAACAAAACAATGTATATCATTCTGTTTTTATGAATAAAGTTCAATGAAGTTCTGAGTTTAGCATCTGCGTAATCAGGAGATGCTTGCTAAGGGGGCCCACTTAGTAGGTATCTGTAGCTAGTTAGTTAGTTGTTCTTTCCTGTTAAAGTTTCAGTTTGCTTTCATCTTTAAAGTTTTTATACAAACTCAACTTTACATTGCTCCTGCAGCACAAGGAATCCATCACTGTGCCTGTTCCTGCAGCATAAGGCCAGTTTATAGTTTGTGTTTCAGTTGTAGTTATCATGATTTCTGTTCTAATCAGATCATAGTTGAGTTAAAGAGCTTTACATTACCTTCCTGTAGCGTAGGTAGAATTTCTTTCCAGTATGTATTTCTGCTAAGTTTTGACCAAAATGAGTTCCTAGTGCATATATTTTGCTACGCCATTTAAAGTATACATCCCCTGGTTTGACAAGTAAATGAACGTCTACAGAGAGAGATATTGGACACCTATTGGAATGCCCGATTCCCAGGAAAGGTTTTTCTGTGATTTTCATATCCTTTTGTGGGCGCGACCATTTTTGGCGTCGCTGTCGGGGATGGCATCTAGCTAGGAGTTTATCAGAAGTCATTTTTAGTATTAGTTTAGCTTGTTAGTAAAATTTTCTAGATTCGTCAAGCCACTATTTATCATATTGCATGCATAGAAGAAGAAGAGACGCCCTGGGAAGGTTCCTCCCTGAAAATCTATTTATTGAACTACCATTTGAACCAGCTGACAACGAACCTGAGGAAAATCCATTCGCTCTATTATTCCAAGAACCAAACATGGCAAATAATCCACCTCATAATCCACCTCCTGCATTTGAGTTTTCCATTGTTCCCCAGGGAGATACTGACAATCTTAAAAACATTCCCTCTTCTTTTCTTCCAAAGTTTTATGGCCTGGTCACAGAGGACCCAGAAACCTTTCTGTTTGAATTTGATGTCCTCTGTCGCAGTTATGACTACAACACAGATGCTCATAAACTAAAGTTATTTCCTTCCACCTTGAAGGAAGAAGCTCTCAAATGGTTCATGAGTCTGGGAAGAGGCGTCATCGATAGTTGGGAGGTCATGCAGACAACATTCCTTGACAAGTATAAAGAATATTGTAAGAGTGCCAGCAAAAGTGATAACATATTCTGAATTCAGCAGAAGGACGATGAAAATCTGGAAGATTATATTTTCAGATTCTTGTTTTTACTAAAGAGGAACTCAAACCATACTCTCAATGAGGACTCTCAGAAATTACTGTTTCTAAGAGGAATTAATGATGCCTATATAGATGTCCTGGACCTGATAGGAGGAGGTGATATAACCCAGCTACCTTGGGATGATATAAAGAAAATATGTCTTAACTACTCTCGAGCAATAGTTAAGAAAGGTCGAGGTCATCATGCTACAATGGGGAAGTCTTCTTCTGGTGGAGTCTCTCGAGTGGAGATAACAAATTTGCTATCTGACTTCAAGCAGGACATCATTAATAATATGGCTACACAACTGGACACTATGCATGCTCGGAAGAAACATGAGGAGGCTGAAGCAGTTTTGGCCGAGTTCTGTCCACACTGCAGACAAAAGAAGCGTGACTGTAGATGCAAGATGGTGGCTAATTTGGAAGCTAAACAGCTACCTACTGACTTCAAGCCAGTAGAAGGAGATGATGATCAAGTGTTCTTTGTTGCACAAAGGAGACCATGGGCCCAAAGACAAGGTATGCCTCAAGATCCTTTAACTTTTGGTAATTCTTATTCTGGATATAATAACCAATGGCAACATGCATATGGACCACCACCACCCTGGAATCCACCTCAACCAAATTGGACTAATTATCAGAATCAGCAATGGCAATCCCCTCAAGGAGGATGGCAGCAGCCACAAGGGCAATGGACCCCACCTTCAGGAAATTGGCAACAAAATTCTCAATGGCGAGGCCCTCAGCAATGGCAAAACTAGTCCTCTGGATTCCTACAGCTTCCACAGCCACAACCACAAGCCCTTATGCCGCCTCCTGCAGTAACTGCCACAAATCCTGGACCTTCAAAACAAACACCTATGCCTGCCCAGTCGTTGCCCAATCCCAATAATAAGCAATAGCAGCAGCAACAGCCTGCGTATCTTGTTGAAGCCAACCAATATCAAGCTTATGTTTTAAATGTTAATGACATCCATTTGAGGTCTGGAACTACTTTACCTACTCCAAAACCACCTCTAATTACTGAAATACCAGATTCTCCCCGTGAAGAATCTACTATACCCGTTGTTCCTACTGAGCACATGCCCATAACTGATACAGTTCCTAAAGAGCCTGTTCTACAAAATCAAGACAAACCACCTTTTCCTCAGAGGTTGCAAAGTACTACATATAAACCCATGGAAGAACCTACTTTTGACATTCTAGATTAGCTCAAGAATGTGCAGATTCAAATTCCTTTATTTCAGGCTATTAAAGATATTCCTATTTTTGGAAAAGCTATTAAAGAAGCCTATTTGAAGAAGCCTGGATGAAAGAAAAAGGATCCTCAAACAATTCATGTACTAGGAAAATTGGCTGATCTAATGTTGGGAAATGTAGTTATTCCAAAATATATTGACCCTGGAAGTCCTGTAGTGCAGATAAATGTAAATGGTCAAGTTGTAAAAAATGTTTTGATTGATTTAAGTGCTGCCATTAATGTCATGACAAAGCATACTATGGACTCCTTGAAAATTTTAAACATTAGGTCTACACCCACAGTTCTGCAGCTTGCAGACAGCTCCATAGTTAAACCTGATGGCATAGTAGAAGATGTAATTGTCATTCTTGAAACTTGGGAGTATCCTGCTGATTTCACAATATTATCAGTTAAGACAACTTTAGGAGGATATCCAGTTATTCTTGATAGACCATGGTTAGCAACTGCTGATGCTTTTATAGGATGTCGTTCTGGAGATATGACCATTTCTGATGGGCAATCCACAAAGAAATTGGCTCTGTATCTGCCTGCTAAACCTCAGCCAGATTTGTCCCAACCTGTTTGGCCAGATGTGGGGGAGGAAATTGAAGAAGCCAATTCTTTGGCTCAATTAATGATGATTCAAAATGACCCATTCTCACAACTTCAGAATGAAGATGCCTTGCTGTTTCAAATTCTACAGTATAACTCTGATATGGGTAGTTCATCTGATCCAAATGGTACTCATTTACAATGTTTCCTGTAGCAACCAGATTCTGAAAATTCACTGCCTAAACTTCCAGCAATTTTTCACAATTTGCTTTCACAAGAAATACAAACATTACCAGTAGACTCTATGAGTAATCTCACGAAGCAGATAGAATTGTCTCAAGGTCATTGTTTGAACATCAATAACAAGCTGTCACAGTCTCAACAGGCTGACCTATTAAAAATGCTACAAGAACAGCATAAAGCTTTTGCATGGGAATATGGGGACATGCAAGGAATAGATTCTCGAGTTTGTACTCATAGGATATATATCAAAGAAGATTGTTCACCAATCAGACAACCTCAAAGAAGAGTAAATCCAGCACTTAGAGAAATAGTTAAAACTAAGTTTCAAAAGTTGCTTGATGTTGGTTTTATTTATCCAATCTCTGACACTCAATGGGTTTCTCCGTTAGTCATTGTCCCTAAGAAAGGTGGAAAATGGAGAGTATGTGTAGATTACAGAGAATTGAACAGTGCCACTAAAAAAGATCACTTTCCACTACCTTTTGTAGATCAAGTACTAGACTCACTGTCTGGCAAAAGATATTTTTTCTTTTTGGATGGTTACAGTGGGTACAATCAGATAAAAATTGCCCTTGAAGATCAAGATAAGACCACTTTTACTTGTCCATGGAGAACATTTGCTTATTCGATCTTGCCTTTTGGCCTATGCAATGCGCTAGCAACATTTCAGAGAGCAGTAATTAGTATCTTTGCTGATATATCTCATGAATGTATGGAGATTTACATGGATGATTTTACTGTCTATGGAGTTACATTTGAAGAAGCACTGGTAAATTTAAAAAAAGTATTGAAAAGGTGTAGAGAGCAAAATTTGTCTCTAAACAGTGAGAAGTGTTTTCTAATGATGGAAGAAGGTATTGTTCTAGGTCATCATGTTTCAAAGAATGGAATTCAGGTCGACCCTGCTAAAATTGAAGTAATTCAGAATTTACAAACTTCTATAAAACAGAAAGATGTTAGAAGTTTTCTTGGTCATGCAAGGTATTATAGAAGGTTTATTAAAGACTTCAGTAAAATTGCCAATCCACTTTATGCTTTGTTAACAAAGGATTCCCAATTTGAGTGGACAGAGGCCTGTGAAAAATCTTTCCTACAACTAAAGGACTTGCTTACTAAAGCCCCTATTCTTCAAGGTCCAAAATGGAATTTATCTTTTCACATACATGTTGATGCCTCTGACTTTGGCATAGGAGCAGTTCTGAATCAAAAAGAAAATTCAGTTGAACATGCTATTTACTTTATCAACAAGAACCTTCAAGGTCCTGAGCTCAACTATACTGTCACAGAAAAGGAGTTGCTTGCAGTAGTGTATGCTTTGAATAAATTTAGGCATTATGTCACAGGTTATCAGATATTCGTCCATACTGACCATGCAGCAATCAAGTATCTGATGAACAAACCTGCCATCTCAGGTAGGTTGGCACGTTGGCTCCTGTTGTTACAAGAATTTGACATTTCCATAATTGACAAACCAGGAAAAGCCAATGTTGTAGCTGACTTTTTATCAAGACTTCAATCAGCTACACCTGTTGAACATGAGATCATTGATGATAGGTTCCCAGGTGAACACTTGTTTTCCATCATTGCACATATACCCTGGTATGCAGACATTGCCAATTATCTAGCAGCAAACAGAATACCAGAACACTTTTCTCCAAAAGAAAAGAAATTGTTAATAGAGAAAAGTTTTAACTTTTCCTGGATTGCAAATAGTTTGTTTTATACTGGACCTGATCAAGTAATGTGAAGATGTGTAAGAGAAGATGAAACTTACGACATATTGCATGCTTGCCATGATGAACCATGTGGAGGATATTTTGCAGCAAAAAGAACATCAATGAAAGTTCTTACAACAAGGTACTACTGGCCAACATTACATAAGGATGTTGTGGCCTATACAAGAAAATGTGACAGATGCTAGCGTATGGGAAGACCAACTAAATCCGATGAAATGCCACTATATCCGCAGATAATAGTCACCCCTTTTGATAAATGGGGGATGGATTTTGTAGGGCCAATTGATCCACCATCAAATGGAAAGTCATACATTCTAGTTTGCATGGACTATGTAACAAAATGGGTCAAGGTAGCAGCTATGACTCATGCCCGAGATAACAAAGTTGCTGAGTTTCTGTATGAACAAATTTTCACAAGGTTTGGAGTTCTCAGAGAGCTTGTAACTGATCAAGGAGCTTAGTTTACGTCAAATCTGATCACTGCACTAATGAATGACTATAAAATCAAACATAGGAAGTCCAGCCCTTATCACCCTCAAGCCAATGGTTAGGCAGAAGTAACAAACAGAAAAATTGAGGCGATCCTCACAAAGACAGTGCAGATCCATAGAAATTATTGGAGCAATAGACTTCCTGAAGAAGTTTGGGCTTACAGAACTATATAGAAAACAACAACTGGGTTTACACTTTTTGGGCTGCTTTATGGGAAAACAGCCATGTTACCCATAGAATTTGAACATAAAACTTTGAGGACAACTCTTGAACTCAATATAGACATATCTAAAGCACAAAAGGACCGTCTCTTGCAGCTAAATGCTTTGGACAAAATGAGAAAAGCCACCTTGTAGCATACAGAAGCAATCCAACAGCAAAGGAAGAAATGGCATGATCAGCACATTAAAACCAGGAAATTTTTTGCTAGAGATTAGGCTCTGTTATATGATTCCAGATATCAAGAAAACCAAGGTAAGCTTACAACACGCTGGCTTGGCCCCTATGAAATTGAAAATGTGTTTGACAATGGAGCTGTACAGCTGGTAACAATAGACCCAGTCTGCTTCAAATTACTAGTGAATGGTCACCGACTCCGGTTGTACCACAAACCAGTCTCCAAGGAAGAATTCATGTAGCAATTCATTCAGGTTCCTCTCGCTACTCTTCCTGCAGCTGAAGGCTTTAGTCTTTCTTCTACAGGGTTACCGTAATTTTCAAAACACGCATGCTCATAATAAAGGTTTTCTTCTTTTTTTTAAAAGAAGGGAAACCCCCTTTTTCTCCATTCTCAATTATTGCCCCCATTTCACTTCTTTATCTTCCGTCCATCCATTCCATCTATTCATCTCACCCATCCATGTCATCCATCCGCATCAACCTTAATTAAGATATCTTTCCCACTTGTCAATTCATGTAGATGCCATCATCTTTCTTCACACGTACGTGCAATTATCAAAGGTACGCGATATCTTTTCTTATTGCATATTTGATTTGTTTCATCCTCTTCATTTACTACTATGCATGTACTAGTCATTATTACCCGACTCTCTACCTGTTCTTTACGACATATGAGGACACATGTCATCCTTTAAGAAGGGGGCGGGGTAATCCATCTGTTAAAATCTGTCTTTTCGCCGCTGCCATAACTGCAAAATAATCTTTCTTTAATACTTTTCTGGTACTTTCCAAATATAATCGCATGTCCTTCTTTATTGCATAATTACAATTAAGACTGCTAGTTTAAAAATTTTATTTTTGGAAAAAAGAAAGAAATGTGACGGCACGAAAGAAGAAAAACCAGAGCAGAAAGGAAAACAGAGAATTTGAATCTTTAACAAGGAATTGAGTTCAGCTAAAGGAAAACTACAAACATGGGTGGTCAGTTGGTGCAACATGAGCCTGTAGCTTATGAAATGTTATTGCAAAATCCGCAAATAGTCCACGCATTCAGCCTCTGTGGGTGGTTAAATTATTTCTTGAGCTTAAATGATTTTGATGAAAAGGCTGCTAGAGAATTTTTTAGAACCCTTTCTGAAGGGAGAGCCATCGTATGGGGTCTAACGGTTGTTGCAACTGAAAACAAAATTGCAGAAGTAACTGGGCTTCCAGCCATTAGAGAAAACTTTTCTTCAGACGCTATAGCTGCAAGGGCTGAGTTTTCAATACCTGCTGATGGAAGCGTGTATCGTTGCCTCCTCCTTATTCAGAGTATGCTACTTACATAATCAAGTATTTGACCTGTGAAGGCCATTTTTCCTATCTGCATTCTCATCATTTTAAATTATTGAGCCATATGAGGCATGGGTTAGTTATAAATGTTTTGAATTTTTTGTTAAAATTTTTAGAACAAAGTGCCCACGGAACTCAACAGGGGAAAGATAATTTTGTCGCTCATCATGGCCGTATTAAATTACTGATTGAGTGCTCTTTGAGGGATGTCTCACCTCTCTCCTGACAACAGTTTGTTGCCCAAAAGAGTTTGCAAATCCCACAACCCCCTAGGGTACTTACCCCAAGGCCTTAGAAAAAGAAGAAAGAAATTGCATCTACCAGTAAAATAGGGCAAGGGTCACCTACACTTGTAGCACTTGGTCTTGTAGCTATAGCACCTGAATCCTCTGCTAGGGTACAAACTAGGTCTGCCACTAGGAGAGAGAAGGGAAAAACAAAGGCAGAAGGGTCCCCAAAATCTGACCCTCATTCTCAGAAAAGGCAATGCCCTTCTCCTGCAGCTCCTTCCCCTGCAGTTGTTTCTCCTGCAACAACACCTGTTGCTATTACTAGTTCACCGTCATCCTCTAGTAGGGCAAAGCCCTCTGAACAAACAAGGAAGAGGAAAGCTACAGGAACACCTCCTGCAGCCGCATCAGTGCCAAGAAGGGTTTCCGTAAGGAAACAATCTAAGACCTCCCTTGCTTCACTGCAACCAGAGGTGATTGTAATTTCAGAAGAGTCTGTTGAGTCCGAATTTAATGTTTCTCAGAATGTGTCCGAGAATGCTACCCAGAGTTCATTCATTCCTAAAGAGGAACAAGTTGAGACAAAAGAAACAAGGCATAATGAGCAAGGGTTACCAAATCTTGATGATTTGGCTACTGCTGCTATGCAATTTTCGGAGGAAGCACAGACTTCTCCACTGCAGCAACAAGAAGAATTTATCTTGCAGCAAGAGCAAGAACAGACTGAACAATTGAATGTGCCTAGTGAAGTTGTATTCCACCCTGCAATTTGTAAAGCCATTGTTGTGTATAAAATAATGTTTTTAATTGAGTTTCGGGAATATGTTAAAGCTAATTAGGAAACAGTTACATTGCAAACCCTGACTTTCTGATACATAGCCCAGACTGACATGCAACAAAGTCTATGGGGAATAGAAAAGAAGAAATTGAAAAAGAAAATTGAAAGTCAGAAGTAGGAAATTACTGAGTTGAAAGCAAAAATGGATGAAATGTTAAAAGTAACTGATCAGATTATGGAATGTAGACCACCACCCAGAGTTTATGCTCTGCGCCTTAAAGAACAGTTTTTATGGTTCCAATTGATGAGAATTTCCAAAAACCAAGATCCTATAATTCATACTGCCAAGGAATTCTATAAAGCATACCAAGCAGCCCCTAACTGGTTAAGGAATTCCTTGTGTGAATTCTATTTGCATGGCTTTTTAATACCATTTGAAATGGAATGGAATCCTCTTCCATATATTGGTGATATTTATTTGAGAGCATTTATGTCATGGGCAGCAAATGAGGCGAATTATGGCAGGCAGTGGGAAACATATGAGGAAGCTGAGAAAATAGAGCCTGTTCCATTACGTTCTCAAAGTTCAAACCCCCATGTAATGTTGAAAGATTGGTTTGATCTGACATATGGTATTAATAATGTTTCAGCAAGAGAGAAAATATTTGATATCAGAAAATAAGTATATGATGAATTCCAGGCACAATAATATTCATTTTGGAAATTGGCATTCACCAGAAGTGAGAAAAGATGGGAGAGATTAACTGTTGGGTTAAGAAAATCAGAACCACATGGTCCCCTAAATTTCACAGTAGCTCTCAAATGAACCAGTAGATATATTCAATTAGGACTTCAAACAAGATTTGAACTGTGGTTGCCGCTGACATTCAGACCCCCTGTGCTAATGTGGCCACTTTATCCTCACCAGGCTACAAATCTTAACAATGAATTAGAAGACCAAAGGTATGAAAAATGCCGGGATTTCAGAGGATTTTATTACAAGTTTAAAAATCTATTTTAGAGTCATATAGCAGCCACTGACTTCAAAGAAACCACCAGAAAAGTTAATGTTGGAGGACCAGCATTGGACTAAGTAGGGGGCAGTGATGAGCTTAAAATATGCTCATAATTTGGATGTTATGATAAATTTTTAAATGCCTTTGCTTTTGTTATTTCATGAATGTTCAGACTTTGTTGAAACCTTTTTGAAATATCCTGTAGCAAGATACTTTTATATTCCTGCAGCTCATTGTGTTGACTTGATTGCATTTATTGCCCCGTTGACTCCCTAAAATGACTGGTATATCGTATACAGTTTTTTGAATTATGAAGTATATTTAAATGTGTGATTAATGAAAAGATATCGTGTATGTGCCATATGCCTTTTTCTGTTGCCTGTTACCTTTTGTTTCGCAGGTTGTTGAAGAACGATCGAGTCAAGCGCAGCCGATCTCGGCCTTGCAGTAAAGTCCATTTCCTGCACGACTTCGAGGGAGCTCCGGTAAGGACTCTTTGACCGAACCATGGGAAAGAATTTTAATGGCAGTTAATTGGGAAAGAGTGGAGCGCTAGATTTTCTCTCTGAATCGGGTTGAATGCATAAATTCATTTATGAAGTTTGTTCCTTGACTCGGGGATATATTTTACTCTCACGTCTTTCTTTGATGGAGTTAGTTAGTTAGTTGCTCTCCTGTTTTTAAATAAAGCTCTCTCCTGCGCGAGAGAGAAGAGAGGAGATAATAGATAGAGTAAGATAGAATCAGAATAGTAGTTATCATGTAAGAATCGATATGATAATAAAAGACAAAATTTGTTGTTAGTTTCCATATCAACAAAACAATGTATATCATTCTGTTTTTATGAATAAAGTTCAATGAAGTTCTGAGTTTAGCATCTGCGTAATCAGGAGATGCTTGTTAAGGGGGCCCACTTAGTAGGTATCTGTAGCTAGTTAGTTAGTTGTTCTTTCCTGTTAAAGTTTCAGTTTTCTTTCATCTTTAAAGTTTTTATACAAACTCAGCTTTACATTGCTCCTGCAGCACAAGGAACCCATCACTCTGCCTGTTCCTGCAGCATAAGGCCAGTTTATAGTTTGTGTTTCAGTTGTAGTTATCATGATTTCTGTTCTAATCAAATCATAGTTGAGTTAAAGAGCTTTGCATTACCTTCCTGTAGCGTAGGTAGAATTTCTTTCCAGTATGTATTTCTGCTAAGTTTTGACCAAAATGAGTTCCTAGTGCATATATTTTGCTACGCCATTTAAAGTATACGTCCCCTGGTTTGACAAGTAAATAAACATCTACAGAGAGAGATATTGGTCACCTGTTGGAATGCCCAATTCCCAGGAAAGGTTTTACTCTGATTTTCATATCCTTTTGTGGGCGCGACCACTCAACCGGTCATTGTTCCAACCGGTATTGTGTATAGTCTTTAGACTATCGGTATTTTGCATAAGATGTATACCGGTCATAGATTGACTAAAGAGCTCAAGCGGTATGGAGACCTCAAGCAATTCGAGAATCACAAGTGGTACGAAGGACCTAAGCAGTAGTTAACTTTTGATCAGAACACTTTGATCTACCATTCTTCATTTTTGTCAAACCCGTAATCGGTATATTGTGTTAACCGGTATTTCCATAGTGTGTGATGAATTATCATCCACTGACACTTTGGCGGTGATTTTGTGTCATGTTACCAAATGTGTCTAGATGCACTGAACTTAGGAACTTGTAGTCTAATCCTATTGGACCGACATGAAATTAGATTCCTTTATAAGGACATCATGTATACGGTTTTCATGTATGATGTATGTGAGGTGTGTGATAGAAGAGGTTATGTACGATCATTATAGAGTAGATTAGGTCTGTGTGAAGAGACTGAGTGTGGAGATATTGAAGACTAAAGTAATGCTGAAATGCATTAAAAATGAGCTATCAAGGATCTAATTAAGAAGATTGTGTTGTTTGCTATATCACTCACTTGTTGATTACTCACATCTTCAACAAGTTTGAAACCCTTAACCGGGTAGGCCCAACAAAGCCTTTGTAAATCCTCTAACAAGGTGGTTCAAAACTATGGATCTGAAATCCTTTAACAAGGTAGTCTTTAACAGGACTTATCTCCTAACAGAGATCTAGATTCCTAACAGGATCTATTCTGGTGAAGAACATTGTATGACCTTAACCAGTCTGGTTTCTATTATGTAGATAGTTACTTGTGAGTTTCTGCTCACCATGGTTTTTCCCATTTTGGTTTCCACATCAAATATCTTGTGTTATGGTGATTGTGCTCTTATGGGTGAATTCTTTGTTTTCTATTTGGTTTGCATTTATCTTAACTGGTTTTTTAGTGAATCTTTTGTACCAGTTATCTGCTAAACTGTTTAGAAGTTTGTTTACAGTATTTTTTGGTATACTAATTCACCCCCCCCTCTTAGTATTGATCAAATCTATCATCCATTTGCAGAGATTTTGAGTGGATATTATACTTTCAGAAATTAGTCTTTTGTGGCTTACTTGGTACTTGTAATTTCCTTGGATATTCATTTAGATCTCTTGAATTATTAGTTTGAGTCTCCTTTGTCCTCTTTGAGGCAGTTGTAAAGTTGAAATAAAAAAGCCACTTTGCCATTTTTTGCAAGTGGCCCATTGTACATGCACTAAGTATAAAGTGTCAAATCATCATTTGGGGGGGGGGGGTTCTTTGATTGAGTGAATTTGGGGGGTTGTCTTGTGTGATTGTACCTCTCTTTCCTTGTGCTCTTTCATTTTTATCACTATGAGTCCTGATAAATTTCCACCTTTAACTCCACATAACTATGCATCTTGGAAAATAAAAGCATGGAGCAAACTAATGGAAAAAGGACTCACACATTACATAGATGGAACAATAGAAGCACCAGGAAATCCTAAGGCTGATCATAATGCTCAATTAGAATGTCTCACTAAAAATTACATGGCTCTTGGAACTTTGCGTAAGTATGTATTAGATGACCTCATTTTTCACATTGAGAAGTGTACTACAATCAAAGAGGCTTGGGATATCTTTCAAAAATTGTATGGTCAAGTTGATGAAATTGGAGGCTATAAGATTGACAATGAGCTCACCAGCTTGGTTCCCAAGAGTTTTTATATAGTCCAAGATTATGTGACCAAAGCAAATGAGCTAAGAGAAAAGCTTAAAGATTGTGGAATTGACAAAAAAGATGCTCAATTGATATTCAACTTGTTGGACAAGTTTTTACTCGAATATGCAGCATTTATTTCTAGCTTCCAAACCCATTGCTTGACAATGGGAGTTCATACACTATGCCTTCATTTGATGATTTCATAGAAATGTTTATGTTGGAACAATCTAAGTTATTAAACATGGGGATTCTCAAGTCTCCAAATTCCAAGTCTTTGGTGGCTAATCATGGGAGTCAAGGGAGTCAAGGCAAAGATTCCAATAAGAAGAAGAAGCAATCTAAGTCAAAGCAATAGTAGAAAAAAGGACAATCATCCTCTCCATCACAAGGTGATTTTTCATCCTCTTCCAAGAAGGGGAATCAACCTAAGAAGGAAAAACCAACTTGTGCTTATTGCAAGAAGTATGGTCATGATGAGCATTGATGCCACACCAAGCAAGTTGATGAGTTGACAAATCTCCTTAGGAAGAACAACATCAATTTGCCATCTGCCTACAACAAGAAGGAATCATCTCCTTCCACTTCCTCACAGTCTAAGGGAAAAGGGCAAGCATTTATGGCTACAACAGGTTCTTCACAGCAGTGGATACTTGACTCGGGTGCCTCTTATTACATGGGTTCTACAAAGGAGCAGTTTTCTTCATTGGAGCCCTCATGGGTACCTCACATTTATATAACTAATGATACACAAGTTGAGGTAGAAGGGAAAGGTTTGTTTGCCATGGATGATGAAACATTTTAGAATGTTCTTTATGTTCCTAACTTATCTACCAAATCACTCACTATGCGAATGTGAAAAAGGTTGAGTTTACACCTGATTCAGTTGTGGTAAAATAACTTGATAATGATGCCTTGGTAGCAGTGGGACAAGTCAATGACAATTCAAGGCTTTATTCATTCTCCCACTTTGTGCCAAGTTCTCCTTCTATGGCCTTGCTTACTCATTCAAATTCAGAAAGTAAGCTATGGCATAAGCAGTTTGGTCACCTCAACTACCGCTATCTTCAGCAGCTTAGCACTAAAGACATGGTCACTGGTCTACCTCAAATTAGTTTTTCAGAGGGTGTAGTTTAGGATGTTCCAGGGGAAAGCATCTCGAGGAGAAGTTTGATAAGGGGAAAGCTTGGAGAGCTTTGAAAGTTCTACAACTTTTTCACAATGATGTAGTAGGTCCATTTCCATAACCTTCATTTAGTAGGGCCCGCTATATCCTCACCTTCATTGACGACTACTCCCACTTCACTTGGGTCTATTTTCTTGTTCATAAGTGTGAAGTGTTTAACAGATTTATAGACTTCAAGGCTCATGTGGAGAAGAAATCAGGGAAACTGGTCAAGATCCTTCGCATAGATAATGGAAGGGAATATGTGAACAAAAGACTTGAGGATTTTTGTACATTTGAGGGGATTGATCTTCAATATTCAGTTGCCTACACTCCATAGTAGAATGGAGTTGCAGAACGTAATAATAGAACTCTCAATGAAATGGCTAGCTATATGATACATGCACGTTCTCTTGATCCCACCTTTTGGGCAGAGGCTATCAGTTGTGCTACACACATCCAAAATTGGGTTCCTCACAAAGCTTTGATGGGTATTACTCCTTTTGAAGCTTGGACAAGTTATAAACTGATTGTGAGACATTTCAGAGTCTTTAGGTGTCCAACATGGGCTTCCATTCCTTCATAGAAACGCAAGGCATTGGAACCTTAGAGTAGGCCTTGTATTTTTGTTGGATAACCCGAAGGTGTTAAGTGGTGCAGGAGCACCCTTCCAGACTCCTTCTCTTTCTTTGTTTTGTTGGTTTTATGCTTCTTATGAAGCCATTGTATATAAAATAATGAGCCAAGTGCTCACAGATCCTAGGTAGAGTCCTAGAGGAGATCTTAGGGG